>NC_059477.1:38450001-39050501 GCF_018139145.2 Gymnogyps californianus
TCTGGCTGATGTAAACTGAAAGCCAGAGGTCTGATAAAAAGATGGGATTTTAGTAATGGTTTCTGCAACTAAGTTGCATCATCTCCCATTTCATGTTTGTGATGCGTATTTTGTTATACCCTGTGCATAGACGAAGTTAAACTGTTTCCACATAACCTACTAGTTACCTTGTACTTAACTGACAGCATATTCAAAACCTTAAGTAAAACAGGATCAGGAAAGTAAAGCTAAACATGATAGCAAAATGGAAAAGAAACAGCAGTACTAGGCAGACATACACATCAGAAAGTGGAAATGCAGCCAAAATGAATAGGAAAAAAAAATACTAATTCTAACTGAAAACAGTGTAAGAAAATAATTTAAGAACCCCTGTTGAATTAGAAGAGGAACAAAAGAATGTCCAATCTAGAAAGAGATATTTTCGAAGAAAACAACTGAAGAAAGCATAGAAGATAAAGGAAATTATTTTAAAAATTATTTACTATTGCTAATCTAAATGAGATATTTTTCTCTTTTCCCTAATAAATGTGACAAAAACAGTAGTGACATAGACAAATAACGTCGTAGATAGAGATGGTTATGTACTTAAGCAAAGCAAATCACTGGAATAAAATGGAATGTCTGTAACTACGTACATCCTTAACCTCCAGGAACTTAAGAATAAGTGTCTGAATTTGCAATCAACTTGCAGGCAAACACAATGAAGTATTAGCACAAGTTCCTACTTGTGAAAGAAATAAAAGTTGCATGTGTCTTTTAAACAGGCATTTTTAATTGACCAATGAACCTTACTTCAAGACAGGAGTTTGTCGTTTACGATTATAATAATGTAGATGAATACATCATGTGATGGAATAATATCCAAAAAATCCTCTAATATACTATCAGTCTTCAAAAATGACAACAAAATAGAAGATAAAGGAAAGGAAGTCAAGAGGAGGAGGATGTAATACACTAGAACTTTCAAATTGTGATTAAAGTCCTACAAAGGAAATAGTTGAGAAAGCTGACAAGTATGAGAAAAATGGGTAATTTCCTCTACCTATACTTCCTCTACCTGTATTTTAAGATGGCAACAAGTCCCTCAAGATTCCATTTGAAAAATACTTCAATGTGGTAGACAGCAAACTGAGGTACTTTCCAGATACATAATTATTCAAATTAGTCAGGAATAAGAACAGGTAAGACTGGATATATCTTAGGAGAGCTGATGAATGAAGCAGGATTTAAGAAAAGCATCAAATGGCAGAAACTAAGCAGAGATCATTTGAACTAGTTCTATCCTTTTGTAATTTAAGTAGGAACTCCAAGATCATTGCATATAACCCAGTTAAAACTTTTGATTGCTTACATTTAGTAACGTAAGAGATAGAATAATAAAAATTCTGCAAATACTATTGAGCTGTTATATGGTTCAATATAGATCCGTTACATGCACTTCTGGAACGCCATGTGCTGTTCTGTTACATTATCTGACAAAAGATGCAGCAGTAACTGAAGGACATACAGATCTAAATGATATGAATCATCTTTGAAAGTATGACCCAAATTTAAATAAAAAGTAAGTACAGATTTTGTATAACATTTCCAGTCAAGATATAATTAAAGGATAAAAACCAAGGAATAATATGAAAGAAGGAAAGACAGTAATTCCATTTTTATCTCCCAAATGACAAAACAAAACAAAACCCCAAAGAAAACCATGAAACTGCCTTCTGTATGTTATTCTCAGATACACAGGTGGATTCACTGAGAAAAAAACCCCAGAAAGTTAATCAATTTTCACAGTAAATATATAGTCAGAGATTGTAGACTTTAGAATCCATATAGCTTTGGTTTGTCCAGTTTCTGATATAGTTACTGCATCTGAAAACATTAGTGAGCTGCGGTTAATTTATACAAATGAAAAAAAAAAGGATAAAGGATGTGACACAAAAATATGTGCCTAGTCATGCTGATTTTACTTCTGTTCTGCTGTTACAAGCTTGGCTTTCTTGTTTTGCTCTGATAAGGAAATTTTGTCTAAACAAAGTATGTGGAACTTCTCCTGGATAAGATTCCAGAAAAACCTGTAATTTTCATTTAAGATGCAAAAAGATTTCAAGGCTTTTATACAGTATATGAAGGATTTTTTTTACATTAATAGATATGAAAGTGAGCTGATGTACCAAACATTATCCTGTAGAGCTGGCAATTGAAAATACAAGTCAGAACGTGCCCTTCGTTCATTTTATCATGCACTTTGGGAGGTACAAAATCCCCAAAAGGAAGACTTCATGAAATATGAGAAATGGAGAGCTAAACATGCAACAAAATCGTGAGCACAGATCAACTGCCTTCAGCATATTCCAAGCAAAAGGTCTACTTGAGCTGAAACTAATAGAGCACTCAAGTATCAAAATGTATTATGATAGAAGAGTAATGGAGTGTGGTTGAATATATCTGAAAATGAATAGATATAAAAGGAAAAAATAAGATTTGTAGAGTAACACTCAAGCGTTACACAAAAGAAATTCTAGTGCATTCAGAAATGTTTGGCACTGGAAGGAAAATTATAATCCTATGTAAAGCAGAACATTTCTCTACCTCTTCCACTGAAATTAGTTCTACGTTTTTTTCAAGCTGATACAGATCATTTAGGACAGTGATGCTTCAGGCTCAATACTAATGCAAACAGATTTCGTGGTAAGGGTCTGCATCTCCAGGTCATCCAGAAACTGGAACGTGTTGAGTAAACAGAGCATTACTTGTAGTTCAGAAGTGTTTTCAGTTTTAAATCTAATACACAGCTAATATTAGGAGAAACTTAGGCAACTAATGATCTTTCAGTAACATTTTCATTTTAAAGATGCTAACAAATGCAAACAAACAGCTTTACAATTAATATGTTTGGGATTTTTGTTTTACTTACATATCTTTGTGATCCATCATATTCACACCTCTCAATTTTTCCCAAGCTGCCATCTGAAAAGTAAAGTTTCTCTGCCCTATGATCAATGGTAAGTCCATTTGGTGTCAGAATATCTGTACTAATGATAACCTGTGCATTTTTGCCCGAGAGGGTAGATCTCATGATGCTTGGGAGCTGCTCATTCCAGTTAGTCCAAAACATTAAGCTGTATTAAAATCAAAATAACAAACAAAACCATAAGATACATTTTATAATTTAATTCTCTATGAAATGAGCAACAGAAAAAAACACATGCCTTCATAGACAATTATGAATGGCATCTATAAGTAATTGTGATAATCAACAGTGAATAAGAAAATGTAATAGCCAACATCCTATAAATTATAGCAGTTTCCTAGTTCATTAACTTGTATACGAGTACAGATTTTTTTCTCTTCACAGGTCTGTTCAATTCTGATCATGTCTCTATACTAATATACCATTACAGAGAGACATAAGCTGTGTAACGATATAAACTTAATTCTGCTAATGTGTATATTAGTAATTTCTAACAGTGAAATTAATCTGCTGCTTTTCCCATATTAGAATTGTGATACAGACCAAAGGACTGGTATGCAGAAGGTTGATAATGGGGAATCAAGTGACCTTAACAGGGTCTACAGGAGGCTCAATTGGCCCGTTGCGACTGTTAAACAATGGTGGGCAAAATGGTATGGAATGAGCTGTGGATGTAATTTATACACTGATCAGAACCTGCCCATCCTCTCATTGCAATCTCCATCAGTATTTGATTGGTTTATTTATGATACCTAGATAAATCATATTTTACAATGCAGCATAAACTCTCAATTTGCATAAACTGTATGTGAGGTCACACATGGAAATAACCTCCTTGACTACCCATGCAACATTGTACGTTCAGCTAGCACAAGTTAAAAATAGAACTTAGTAAGGCAGACATGTAGCCTAGCCTCCCCAAAGGGGAGAGAGTTACAAGAAGCAGAAAAAGCAGGTGGCCTTTCTTCCAGAATTAACAAAGATTAAAGTAACTCAAATTTGTAAGACATTTATTAGCAAAAGGCTGAAGTAGAAATATAAACCCTCCTATTATCTTACTAGGAAACACAGTCTTCTTGAGAGTGGCAGACAGGGAACTAAATTAGACTTCTTTCCAGGATGTTGTCCACGAGCACCGTAAATGTACATCTCTTGTTATATAATTTTATACAACACTGAGTTTGTGATAAACACATGGGCCTACCAATTTGCCACACAAGAAACTCAGATTCCTTTTTGTAAATGCTTACATTAATTTTGTTTTTATTTAAGCCATGAGAGTAACATGTCCGACAAAAGAAATCAGCAAAATGATCGCTCTTGATAATTTGCATTTAGCTCACTTTTCTTAAAACCAGCTTGAATTTTTTAACATTCCATGAAAATGTAATGATTATTTGATCTGAAACATAAAAACATATAAAATGTTGTATCTTAATTCTGCAAATGCTTTAAAAAATTTAATACTAACATTTGTTTCCTAATCAAAGAAATCTACTTAACCTTCATAGGGTTCAGCAGTGTTAGTTGACTGTGAAATAAAGAAGTGCTGCTGTGTCCTTGACATTAGGCAAAAATTAAAATCTGGTAAGAAAGATATAATACATACTTTTGACATTCGTCTAGAGCTAACACATGTGGATGATCATCTTCAGACATTGTTATTACTGCTTCCCGGTTGAAAGCTCCTCGACGTCTCTGGTCAACAGTGTGTCTTGTGATTGAGGATGTGGTTGAACTGGTCCAATAGAGAGTGTCCCAAGCTCTATGATAAGCAAGTCCCTCCACTGACCCAACATCTGGAAGACATGGTTACAGACAGAGCAAATAAAACTCCTTCAAACGAGACGTTTGTTTTTCTTTTTCCTTGAAGTTGATCCTGCAGAATCAGAGAGTTCAGCTATTTCAGCCTATTGACTCAGTGAATTCTTTTATCATTTCACTTGTTTATTTTTTTCGTGGAATCAAAGTCTTATTATTTTTTCATAAATTTAAATAAAAAACCATAGAGAGCAAGATCACTATTAATATCCCTGTACTATATTTGTCAATTCTAACACTCATTAAATTAATATTTTTACTACAGTGTCCCAAGATAATACATTAGAAATAACAAGCATTTATTCAAGACAGCAATAATTTAGTCACAACTTCAAACATCATGTAAGCCAAGTCTTGGGCATGTTTTCACTAATTACTTATATTATTTAGCATTATCTTTCAATGTTTTTTCTAATACAGATACGCATTACATTAACGGGGATCAAAGTGTCCTGTTGTTATTAACTGTATAGGCTCTTTTTAAACACCTGAAAAATACTGAAAAAAGACCAAGTCTGAAGGTCCCAGCATCAATACATCGTTTTAATAAGCCACAATACCACACTCTTTCATTCTACATAAAAAGCTGTGAGCTAGAAACAAAAGCAAACATTAATAAGCAGCTAAAGCATATATTTAACATCCAGAAAAGATAAATTGTATCTGATTCCAATATATAAAAGTGACAGACTGTGAGAAATAGGAGTAATTATTTCCTACCATTATTTTTGAATTACTACAGAAATGCACGTTGATTACTTCACTTATTATTTCGTCAGAAACAAATAATTTTAGACCAGAAGGTTCATGCAGCTTATTAATGAGCTACAGAAGGCAAAAAATCTAGAAATATAATAAGGATTACATTATGCTGGTTATTACAATTGACATTCAGCTTGCTGGAAGATGTAATTTTTACCATGCAATTTGTATACACAGAACAGAAAGTCCCAAAATAAGTTTGATCTCACTGAAAGTGTTAACACAATCAAAACCATGAGACAAATAAATCAAAACTATAAGACAAATAATTACTTATCAGTTTTTTATATTTCTCTTTCTAAAGCATTTGGAGATCTTCTGACTACATTTTCATGACATATCTGTAGAAAAGACTCAGTGACTTGTCTTAAAGAAGAAATAGAAAAAAAAATTAGATGACACTCCTTAAAGGGAGGTGAATATATGTAAAAAGGGTTCTCCTACTTATGAAAAAGAATTTACGAAAAAAGATATATTCAGCTCACTTACAAGTAAATCAAAAAAGTGACTGAGTTTAACTTTAAAAATGGCATTGAAGGCAACTTGAAAATTACAAAAAACTCTTCTGAACATTGCAAAGATGACCCTTTTGATAAGAATTCTGGTTTTCAAAAAGATGAATGAGTTACATGTATTCTTTCTTTGAATGCAATATTTAGTTGTCTTATTAATTTATTTTGAATTTTAAGCATCAAAAACATATTGAGATATAGCAAAGGTTTTCTTTTTTGTTTCAGAAATCACCAACTGAAATGAAAGATAATAAATTCTTTCATACATTGTGACAGAGATGTGCAAACACCTGATGAAGTATTTTAAAACCAGTTAGAACACGCCTGAATGCAGGCTTATTATCAACTATGGTTTATGCAGTTTCTGGGTATGTCTGTCTATACCATGAACTGAGAAAGTCAGTTGCTTCGTTCTTGGTTCTTGCACCCCTGAGTACCCACACCACATGCATGTTACTTCATACCAGGGCAACCTTGTGGAATGAAACAACTAATTCCTTCTGAGATGTAACCCATGTATTCTTCTGGCAAAAATTTGCTACTCTTTCTGAAAAAAAACTCTTTTGAGAGTATAAACAAGACCACATCAGGTTTTGTTCCTTTTACCTACAGAGATCTCCCAACCACTGAAATCTCCACACCTCAAACACAACTTAACTTTCTCAAACCATGCTTCAGGACATGCAAAAAACGTCCTTGACATCATAACATCAAAATATCACTCTTAGGACTGACATACGGCCAGCACACCATTTTAGTCAGCACGAGCCAGAAGAAATCCTAAAAATAGTGATAATTTCTCAGAGCCAGAGAAACACAACACAGGATTCAAAGGAAACTTGGACTGCCCAAATCATCCTAGAGGCACCAGGCCAAGCACTGCATACATGAACCACTCTACTCCTTCGTCTGGGCCCAGGGAGCACTCCCAGGGCAGAAGTCTGTACCATTTAGAGACGGGCTCTGATATACTTCTTGGTCACTTCTTGCAAATCTTCCACTAACTGTGAAACTAAAAGAAAACTTAGTAAGTGTGATAAATGTTAAAATAAAGAGCCAGGAATACAACTCTAACTTAATCTACTAATTTCCATTGAAATTATATGCTGAATCCCAATTTACCACTACTTACAATTCTCTAAACTAAAACCAACGCTTTTAGATATAATTTGGACAATGTTTTTAGATACACGTTTTAACTCTTAGGTTTCCCTGTGTGCAGTCAGGAGTTGGTCTCGATGATCCTCGTGGGTCCCTTCCAACTCGGAATATTCTGTGATTCTATTAAAAAATGACAGAAGATGTATTGACATTTTCTGACCAATTCTGCACTTTATTTGTAATGAACAAACCATCAGAGCATTTATTGCACTATTTTTACCTTTCATATCTGTGAATGTCGAGTGTTTCCTCATCTTTATTATGGAAGTTTTTAGAAAAATGAAATCAAGTCTTTGCCTTGTGGTTAAAGACATAGCCCTTAGGAGGTGAGGATTTAACTAAGATTTGCTGCAAATCATGCTCTTCATTTGAAAGATGACTATCAGAAAAAAAATTCATTTCCCTCATGTAACCTCTTGAATTTCTATCAACTTTAGCTTTGTTTCTTGTCTGAATCTGTCAAGAAATTTGAAAGCAAACTGTTTATACAACATAGTCTAAAACCCTTCTGTAGTAGACAAAAGATAATGATGTTGTTCCTGCCACAGCTAGATGTGATGAACTAAAACACAACTAGAATGATGAAAGTGGTCTTCAAATACAAGATCTATAGGTTTACTTCTAATTTCTATACTTAAGAGAACCCCATTTTTCTACAGGTATCAGAAAGTATAGCTTCACATTCTTACCAACACATCATACTGCAACTCCATATTAAGGTCTGTAAACGGTGACAGAAGAAGGTTTAACTCAACATTACTATCTATAAAATGGTAATTTCTAAATTTTTAGAAAACAGAGTCATGGAAAGTTATGCCATATATGGAGACAAACAAACATTTAGCATACAGATGAAAAATGCATCTTCCTCTTGTTTTAATAAAACATCTAAAATGTGCAGTTTTGAAAAACCTTGCCATATATACATATGTTCTGAGTGGAGCAGAACTAAAATAAAGCAATCAATAAAACATTTTATTTAAAAGAGGACAGCAGCAACAACTTTAAAAGAAAATAAAGAAAATAAGATTAAAAAGCCCAAGAAATCTCCATTTTAATGGGAATTTCAATGATTAAGACTGTGACTGAAAAGAAAAAAAAAAAAAAAAAATCTGAAAATAACCCAGCAACAGAATCAGGCTGTGAAAGCTGCCTGAAATCAAATATCTGATATCCAATTAAGGAAATGTTTTATCACAAATAAAACTTCAGGAACTGCTTGATGTATATATGCTTTTTAAGAAGAAGAGAGGGCTCCTTATTAGATGATCACACCTTTGAGTAAATTAAATATGAAACTATCAAAAGGTTCAGGTGACAAGCCTGTGGATGATAATGGTTTCATAAACACCACAAACACAAAAATTCAGAGTAAAAAAAATACGCTTTTCTTTAAAAAAACCCAAAACATTCAGAGGAATTCAATTGCCTTGATGTAAGACAAGAAAAAAAACACTAATTAAATATAAAATTGTCTGCTGCAAACACATACCAAGTGCATTTGCTTAGCTCCACCAAATGTATAAATTCTGAAGGATTTATACCAAGCACTCTCTTTTATTTGCCAATAAACTTCCAGTTTTATCACGTTCCTCATTTATGGAATTGAGAACTCCACCAATACAGAAGGGAATCATTTAATACTTTTAGAAATCTGTAAATAAGGTGGTTTTAAAGTCAATGGCATACGACTTAGAGAGTAGGTGCTAAAGCAAGCCAAGATTTAGATAAATTCTTACAACAGAAAATACAACTAACTTTGTTCTTATTAGCATGTAGTGTGAGCTGGATGAAGTACCATCAGCACACTACTCAAGCAAATCTTCAGTATAATAAGTTATCAGTGCTAATACAATACTTTTTGTTAGTTTATATTGTTTCTAGGTTAAAATAAACTTTTTGTTTTAGAGGTCAGTGAAGAATCCCAAAACTCATATAAATCCTTTTATGAATGATAAAATAGGTGCCAACTGAGGACAGAAATGGTCCTAGAAATGGTCCTCTAGCCACTTTCAGGTGGTTCCTTAAAACTAAAGCCTTCTAGCAACTTCATATTGCCAAAGACAGGACACTGGAGAAGATTCCAAAGCAACTGCACTCTAGTGTTATATCATTACTGGTTTGCACTGATATTATTTTATATTTACTTATTTCACACTTCCTTAAGGAATATTCTAGAGCACTTTTTTTTTTTAAAGTTAATTTATCATTAGATATTCAGTTACTTTAAAATATATCAGAAATAGCACTATCTGGCGCTACAATTGGGGGATTCAGTCCCAAAATCTACTGACAGGATGAAAATTAGCAATTTATTTACTCTCCGCTTCGTATTTTCACAGCATCATATAATATTCTGAATTAGTAAAGCACAAAGAAACTGGAAATGAAAAGAAACACATTTGTTTCACTGACATATTGAATTAAAACACTGATGGCATTAGATGCCTACAGCACTGATTAAATTTATTCTAGCCATGAAGCAACAGTTTATGATTTTCACATGAATAGCATACTTAAATGAAAGGAACATTAATACAATATGATATTAATATACAAATACTCACATTATTCACCTGCCACTGACATTCTGAATTAAATCAGTAATGGAGTGTATAACTGATTAAATATCTACACAAGAGAATGCAACAGCTTATGATTTACAAAGGCAATGGTAGAGTGATCACATCATTACGTTGCCAAATGCTATCTATCACTTTTACTGAACTTAACGAAGATGGATTGCATCCCACAGATGAGATGCAGCCTATAAATATTGTCATGCTGATCTTCATCTGACTTTCCCAGGGAACAGACAAGCAACAAATCAATAACTGAAGAACTCAGATTAGAGCTCCCTCATTACTGCAAACAGAAAATAAAAATACTAAAGGACATAAAGTTTAAATTACCCAATAGTTGTTGCCACTGACTTTTGGTAATGTATATACCATTTCTCAGTTTCCTAGATTTTTATTCCCTATCTTCTACTTTTAAAATTCTCTAGAAAGTTTACAGTCAAAACTTTTCCAGTTGCACCAGTTCAATTACCTTTTTCCTTTAATTTCATATTTTTAACAAATCCTTTCCTTTATCAAAGTTGTAAAGCAAGAACAACTGTCAACAGCATAATTTTAATACTGAAAAGCCATCAAAGTAATAAAATTGAACATAAACAGCACTTCAATATCAGAACTTTGGAGAAGGCTTTAATGTTCAGTACTTATCATTAAACACCTGCTTGATCTTTATTCATTCTCTGAATTGGCTTTCACAATCTACCTTTCAGGATACAGCCTGTCAATTGTTATACCAGACCGGTCAAAGGAGATGATATTGCTTTCTGTCAATCTGTTTGTGTAAGATCATGGTGATAGATAGCAGGTGGTCACCATTTGATCTGAGGTGAAAAGAATGCCTTACAAGCAATAAAGCACCCAAAGAAAAGGGTTTATGTTCACATATCTAGCTGACTGCACAGTTAGAACTTTAAATAATTCTTTACCCTTCTACGTTACTCTTCAAGTACCATAAAGCAGGAAGCCTTTTGCTAAATAAAAATTCTAAGACAATAATAAGTTGCAATAAAAAAAAAAAAAGGGCAAGATGAGGTCCATTTGTCTCAAAAATTAGAGGGTGATTTAATTTCTTAATTGCTTCCGTCAGTGACATGTAAAAGAAGGCCATCATATATTCTATTATAACAGAAATCTTAAATATCAAATACGGCATAAACAACTCTGAACAGTAATAACCAACTATTTCATTGTCCTATTTAGTCTAAGAACATTATTTTATTTTAGAGCACATGTAAAGTTTGCTAAAATTATACCATAAATCAGCAAACATCTGTATCATTTTTCTGTATCTCCAAAATATAAAACCATGCTATATGCTATTAAACATTAAAGATTATTAAACGCAATAAGACAGTATAAACAAAGGCTTTGGGTTCTTCAAGGCAACAACTAGCTTAAATTCAAGACACTATAAACATCTCCATGGATGTAACCTGTGTTGGGTTTGTGTAGCGAGGGGGGGCTACAGGGGTGGCTCCTGTGAGAAGCTGCTAGAAGCTTCCCTGGCTCCAACCCAGACTGGCCGCTGGCCAAGGCCGAGTCCATCAGCAATGGTGGTTGCACCTCTGTGATAGCATATTTAAGAAGGGGATAAAGACTCCTGAGGAGAGAGTAAGATGGAGGCGGAGGAAGAAGGAGAGCTACAGTAAAAAAAGAGGAGGAGAGGAAGAAGAAGATGAGAGAAGAAGAAGAGGAGCTCCAGTGAGGAGAGGAGTGGGATGCGAGAGGAACAACCACGCACACACCGAGGTCAGTGAAGATGGAGGAGAGGGAGGAGGTGTGCCAGAGCAGAGATTCCCCTGCAGCCCGTGGTGAGAGGGCAGGCTGTCCCCCTGCGGCCCATGGAGGTTAATGGCGGAGCAGAGATTCCCCTGCAGCCCGTGGAGGACCCCACGCTGGAGCAGGTGGCTGGGCCCAGAAAAGGCCGCGACTCTGTGGAAGAGCGCATGCTGGAGCAGTTTGCAGAGGACTGCAGTGCATGGAAAGGACTTGAGTTGAAGAAAATCATGGGGGCCTGACCCCCGTGAGAGGGACCCCACGCTGGAGCAGGGGAAGAGTGTGAGGAGCCCTACCCCTGAGGAGGAAGGAGCGGCAGAAATAACGTGTGATGAACTAACTGCAACCCCCATTCCCTGTCCCCCTGTGCCGCTGCGGGGGAGGAGGTAGAGGTATCGGGAGCAAAGCTGAGCCCAGGAAGAAGGAGGGGTGAGGGGAAGGTGTGTTTTTAAGATATGGTTCTATTTCTCATCATCCTACTCTGATTTGGTTGTTAACAAATTAAATTGGTTCATTTTTCCCCCAAAATTGAGTCTGTTTTGCCTGTGACCATAAGTGGTGAGTGATCCCTCCCTGTCCTTGTCTCGACCCACGAGTTTTTTGCTGTATTTTCTCTTCCCCATCCCGCAGGTGGGGAGGAGTGAGTGAGCGGCTGCGTGGTGCTTTGTGGCCAGCTGGACTTAAAACATGACAAACCTTATTATTCCTTCAAACTACTTTTCCAGTAGCCAGTACTGGAAAGAATGAACAGTTGTTGGGAATAATCTAAAGAGAAATAAAATCATTTTAGAATCCAGAAAAAATAACCTTTTGTTTTTGCAGAAAGTATAATACTGAAATCTCACACCTAACAAAACGTTTGGCGTCTTCCTAATGACAATCAAAAATTCAGTCTACGTGCAAATAAAAATGAAAATACAAATACTGGATAATTGCTCAAGTAACACTTCTAATACATTCAGCAAAAAGAAACTACCAGGTAAATATCTTTCTGGATTTATAACATTGCTTTAGTCTATGTCAATGAAGATATAGAAAATATTGTATGTAATTACTATATCTGTGAAATCAGTACGGTGTGAAAGACAGGCAGATGTCTAAGTAGTAGGATATCTATAGTCCATCAGTGAACGTATGAAGGTCTATACAAAATACCTAATGAGACTATTCAGAGTGGGAAACATCAAAATTTAACATGAAAAAGACCATGAACCTAACCTGCAGTTGAGGACTTTAATCATACTTCTATGAACTAATCAACCAATTGAATAGTATATAATAGATGGATGACATTTCTGTGCAATGAAGCGCGTTATATATTGATTCAATGTATCTGTGGTATACCATTGGTAAAGCCCAGTTTGGAGCTAGACAAGGCAGGTCTGCACCTTTGGGCAAAGCTGGACCTTTGAGAGCAGGTGACCTATCAACACTCTGTGAATACCCGCATGCTCACTAATATGGGGTTATAACTTATGGAGTGCTGATGATGTAAATAGGACAGAGATACTAGAAGGAAAAGCTGATCCTGAAAGGATCAATCAGCAAGTCGTACAGTGTTTCTGGAACGTTTTGTTTGTTTGTTTTTAATTTCATTACGGAGATTGACAGAAATATGTTATTCACTCTTACAAATGTTTTCAGTTATTCAGGCAGAGCTCTGTAAAAGTTGCACACCAAGAAACAGACAATTCATAGCAGCATTTCAATTTTAGATTATTTGAAAAAAAAAATTTTTTTTTGTCCCCTACCAGCACTGGTGGGTTTTCTACATTTTGCTATACAGTTTAGCTTACTTCTGGATCAAACAGATGAGCTCAGAAACCCACAATGAGAGAAGAGAAACAATGCCACTGACTTTTTGGTCATTTTTACCTGAATATACATGGAACAAGTAATCAACTCTTTAAAAAGAGGGAAAAATTACTTTGAAAACAGTAAGCTTGTTCCAGAACAATGCTTATATATGCATAAATGCTGGGTTTCTTTTTGGCTCCCAGTTAACAGCATTTAAAATACACACTAGTTAAGCCACAGTAGATAGTATCATCATAATTTGCTGTGATAATCAGCTTTTAAAAATCAAGTCTGGTTTATGTTTCTAAATACAATAAGTATTTAATTCTATGTCTACATTCTTGTATAAAAGAAAGATAATATCTTTCTTCAAAGAACGATTTAGCCCTTTTATCATGAGGGAGAAAATAACCAACAACTTTTTATGAGGAAATCTATATCTACCTCCAATTACTTTTTTTTCCCAACAATGGATATAGCCCTTCCATAGCTGTTCCCTGACAGCTTACTGAAGAAAACCACATCAACAGAGATATAAAC
Source organism: Gymnogyps californianus (assembly GCF_018139145.2). Taxonomy (NCBI): domain Eukaryota; kingdom Metazoa; phylum Chordata; class Aves; order Accipitriformes; family Cathartidae; genus Gymnogyps; species Gymnogyps californianus. The sequence continues at coordinate 38,463,918 of NC_059477.1, forward strand.
CTGCAATATTCTGTCCTCTATTATCCTAGATATAACTTACTCCTCGATTAAGTTTAGGGACTGTCTTAGGGTCAGCCGGGAATAATGTAACAAAGGAATAATGATATTTCATATACTTAAGGAAATCTAGAGAACTCAACAAATTAGAAAAACAATAGTATTTTGTATAACTGTAAACGGTAACCCTCCCAGTATAGCTCAACATATCATTACTAGTTAACAACTGTTACAATACCATAACTTCAAAATAGTTAAAGTATTCATGTAAAAGAGGCTTTAAAAGCAGAAAGACTTTTAGAATGGAAAGCTAACATATAGAGATAGAAGTGTTTTATTAAGTTTTAAAAAAATCTCAACAATTGTCATGGAAGAATTTTTTTTCCTAATTACAAGAGCACACATTATCTTTTTATGCATTACATGCAGACTCTCAAAAAAAAAAAAATACTACTTAGTCTTACCACCTTTAAATCAATAAAAATTAGCGCTACCCTAAGACTAATAAGTCTTCTAATAAATAGGTATAATCACTCATTTTTCTTGTTACTGTTGAAGTAAAACGAAACAGTATAGAGATATGAGAAACATTAATAGCAGACTAGCCTAATAACCTAATAATATTTGCTGGATCACATTACTCTCTAGAATAAAACAAAGGAGAAATGTCGAGAGATGTTCCTCTCTATAGCTTTTTCCTGACAATTCACCAAATACAGTTTTGCATTTTATGCAACTAAGCCACAGCTGCTGATGTAAAAATTTACATCAGCAAATATTTACATCAACAAAAATTTAAGGGCAACGTGGAAAGTTGAAGCAGCCACAAACAATATTAATTCTTCATGAATAATCTCAAGTTTAATAGGCAGAAGCACCTTTCCTGAATACTGAGATTGGGAATGCTCAGGACATACTGAACTGAAAGATCAGTGTATGTCAGCTCCCGTCATGAATACATTTCAGAGTTTCAAACTAGGAACAGCTAAACAAAGCATGAAATGTGCAGAAAGACATATTTCTAGAATAACAACTGCTTAATATAAAGTTAGTAAACTTTATCCACCTATAGTTACAGTTATTTACTGAACAGCTCATAAACTTTACCCATTAATCATAATATCCAGCCACATCCAGAAACAAAATATAGTGATAAACAAGACACTTTGGTTTTCACTAACAAGGCTGTAGTTGTAATAATAAATTTTAGTTTTTAACACGTAAATGTCCTAGACTTAACAACAGCCTCTCACTTTCCCTTCTTTAAAAAGTGAAAATCACTGGACCTATATTCCAACATATACAATTATGAATCCAATTCATTTATGAAATGAAAAGCAACAATATTAAAGTATTTACTTTTAACAGATTAAAAATGTCCTTCCTGGAGAAGAAAGCTCCAAAACGAAAGGGGCCTCATACAATGTACCAAATTTAATGCTCTGTAAGAGAAATGGGAACATAAATGCCTTTTTGACAGTTAAATTGGACCCATTTAGTTAGAAAGAATAGTAGCACACATTGGAACACCTTTAAAAGATTCAGACTGTAAAAAGCCTTACAATACATCACAGGATCTGACACTTTATGTTAGCAGTGAAAAGATTTTTGCCTTCTATAAACACTAGCACCTAAAGTTCAAAACAGAAGGAGCATTTTTTCACATAACACTTCCTTTTGTGCTGTGAAAGATGTTACACTGGCAAAATGTCTCAGTGCCATCGTTTACACAGGTAGGAAAAAAGCCAGCTCATTGAGAGTATCTCATCTTAATAGTTTTTCCTCTTTCTCATTTGCTTTCTTTTGCCTTTCTTCCCCCTTTTTTTCTTCTCTCTCTTCTTTAGTCTCTAACTTCATTGGTCTTCTTTCTCGTGTTGTACCACTACACTAAACCTACGTGGATGCCGCACTGTTTTTCTACAGATACACTGAGGCGGGCTTTGGTTAATGAATACATTACCTCAAACTTCTACCTATGATAAAAAAAGGAGACTGCACTATTAGCTTAGAAACTGAGACTTAGCTTGAAAAAAAAATGCTTCCTTGCATAAACATAAGCTTTGAAACAAGGAAGGACAACCAAAAGCAGTGTCCAGAAATACTGTGAGGCAGCTTCTTCTTTCCCACTGCAAATTAGTCATCAACTAGCATGTCATCCACTGTCTAAAGCTAATCTTAATTTGCATTTTTACTGGGAGGGAAGATAGCTCACACAGATGGTTTATCAGAGAGATGGTTTAAGATGGTCTTCTCTGTTCTCAGTCGATAGAAATTTTGGACTTTTTCAGAGCTGCTGATACACAATGTCATGTTCACCAGGGAAGGAAGAAGGAAAACATGCTCCTCTGGCACTCTGCTTCTAGGCAGGCAGAGAAGGAAGGATGCTGAAGTAGAGAAGTTTAGCAGATGGTTTGCGAATTAGGGCTTAATCTTGGATATTATAGAAGAAAAACCCATATGTTTATCCCATCCAATATAATGTATTTTTGGCTTAATGGGTCAATCCACAGTGGTAATCATCTTATGTGTAATAGGAAACAAAAAGTTTAGCATACTGGTCTTCATTATTTTAATTTAATTAAGGCTCCCATTAGTTGTTTGCTCCACCAAAACCACAAAGAATCTACTTTGTGAATAATATACTATCTTTCACTGACTTTCTCTGAGTCAAACTGAGACCTCTAATTCCATGCAGAAGAAATCTCTATTCAGATCATCACATCATTAAAAATAAAGTTAACTCGCCATGTATCAGTTGACAAAACAAACAACAGTCAATGGGAGATGTGGTATGACAGGGGATAAGCATGTAATATTAAAAATCTCATATATCAAATAGATGCTTGCTTCCGTTGAAACATTTTCATTTTCAGTCGTTTCATTCTACTTTAAAATTACTTGCAGATGGAAGATAGGTCTATTTAGATCTATAAAGATTTAAAGTACTTCATATAAGTTTATCAGAGTGCCTTCAAAATGGCTTCCAGTTTAAATACTACAGAAACTGGTTCAGAAGTTTGAAATAATAGTGTTGTTCTGTCTAGAAGTGATTAACGACAAAGAAAATAAGAGTAAAATTCTCCCCTGGGCTCCCTTTGAGAGGAGAATCAAGCCTATTGTTCCAAATGAAACTGATAACCCGTAGCACTTTTGAACAAGTCAGATTTCCAAATACCTCCTTACTTAACTCTGTGCCTTTAACTGCTACTGATTTCTGTTCTTTCTTTCTGTGTACTGCTCCATTACCTCATTTTAACCTAGGTTTTCAGTAAAAAATTCTCCCAGAGAGAGTGGCAACAGTTAGAAGGTCTAGTTCTGGTAGAGCTGAACAGAAATTGTAAAGATTATTCGGAGATGGCCACCCCAATATATTGATTTAAACTCAGTGTAACTTCCATGTAAATTTGTTACCTTTTGTACCTCCTTTTGTATTTAATGCCTTCTTTCAATTTTCTACAAAGCCTACAGTCCATTGGGGGCTAAAATTAAATGAAAAACAACTTCCAAAGTGTATGTAATCTCCCTGGATCTCCTCTAGACTACCAAATGAATTAGGATTTGATTTGTCGAGGCACTGGTTCTCACAATTAAAAGCTCGAGAAAGCTTACGTGAAGTGAAAAAATACTCCTTTTTGCAGAGTGAATCCTGCACGATTCCTCAAACTGTAAGAACAGAGAAAGTATATATACATAGCATGAATTTTCCAAATATAATCCCTGTGACTGTGTTTTGTTTTACAAAGGGCTACCATTGACAATGAAAAATAGGAATGTCATGAAGGTTCTCAAACATTTCGCCTTAACAGGTTCATGAAGCTTTTACAACACAACAGGATACAAAAGTACACATATGTATAGCTAGCTTAGGTTACAGGTTAGAAGCAGAAGCAGTCTAGCCTGTGTAAAGTGAACTGCAAGGCTGATCTTTACAACTAAAAAGTGGAAGGTTACAAAGAAATTAATGGGTGGGACCCCACAGTAAGTACCTACTCATTACTTCATAGTCTGATACTTCTCAAAGAGTGTACTTAAAGCAAGAAAGACAATAAAATATAACTTTTTACACTCTTTTTGGAAGAAAAGACTGAGATCAAAACACATGATATAGATGGTAGTCATGTAACAACATATTTAAAATAGATATTGCTGCATCGATAAGTTAATTTTAAATACGTCTGCAGACTGGATTAAACTGTACGTGATGCTACAGCAATAAAGTCATGAGCAATACTGAATGGTTAGATAATTCATCACCCAAAAGAGTGTTCGTGGGAAATCACAACCAAGAACAAGGTAAATTTTTAAAAACTGGCAATCAAGAAAGATTAACCCCATAAAGTTACTTATAAAAATAAGAAAGAAAAAGTCCCTACTGACTGACCAAAGCAAATAATGCTCCTTTCATCGGCAGAGTTCAGAGATAAGAAAGAATCCACTCCAAAAACCTACGCTGCACAAAAAATAAAGGTGTTAGGGTATGGCATACTATGCACATGCTACACTGGTTTTTTTGGTGTTGTTATTGTTTCTTCCTGCTGAAGACAGAACCCTATCAGGTGCTGGGTTCTTGGCGAGTTTTGAATCTGTTTTTAGTGAACTGGAACAAGTTAGATAAAGTTGTTTATATGCTGTAAATCTACTTTCCCTGAGCCGAAAATGTGTTAGCTAATGGGTTGTTTATGAGTTGCAAATCTGTTCAGTGAGGTGAAAATTTGTCAGATAATGGGTTGTTTATGAATTCTAAATCAATATTCAGTGAGTCGGAACTATGTTAGATAATAGCTTGCGTATGGGTTGTAAATCTGTTTTCAGTGAACTGGAAACATGTTAGATAATGGGTTGTTTCTGGGTAGTAAATCTGTTCTCAGTGAGCTAAAAACATGTTAGATAATGGGTTGCACGTGAGTTGTAAATCTGTTTTTAGTGAACTGGAAACTTGTTTAATAAAGGGTTCTTTATATATCTTAACTCTGTTTTTAGTGTGCAGAAAAGTTCAATAATGTGTTAGATTTGAGTGGCATATCTGATTTCAGTGAGGTAGAAATCCATCAGCTAATGGATTCTTTATGAGCAGATCTACATTCAGCGAACTAAAAATCTGGGACAATAGTATCTTGTGTATAATGTACTCTATTTTCTCTATTTGAGTCAAATACTGAGTAAAGGTTTGCATGATTTGTAGACTTCAACTTAATGAGGTAGAAAGGGGTTGTAGAATTGTTAGAACAATCCTAGATATTTTCAATGTGGTTTTCAATCTCTTCTTAATAAAGTAAAACTGGCTACAGATGCGTACTAATAATTTTGGAGGAAAAAGATAGCAAAATGAATGTCAAAGAAGTTATTTTTTTAATCCTGCAATGAAACATTATTACTAAAATCTTTCAGCTGGATTCCATCTAATAATTTCTATGCAATCACGTATAGTTAACATGGAAATCAGAAAATTTTAGAATTTTACGTCTTCCAGTGAATGAAATCACTGGTGTCAACCAGTCTTACCACTGCTTTTTCCTTTATAGGTATCACTGTTGGTCAAATACTTCCGCTATATCAAGTAGCCTCATGAACTGTCTCCTGTTTACAGTGAGAGAAAATCATGTGCAGACTGCAGAAAGGAAGCATATGTAGTACAAAAATACCAGTTTAAAATGAATGACTCAACATAAAGAAAAGGGATTTAAAACACATGAAGGAGAACAATAAACTAACATATACTGGGATGTGATATCCCTTCTCATTTACAATGAAAAAACAACTGAAGCATTTCTAGAAAACAAACACCATAGTTCACAAATACATCCCAAGCATATACCGTAAATTTTTTGCAAGGATACAGAATTTCATCTGACATTCAATTATTCAGAGTGCTGACTCTGCTAATGAAAAATGAAATCAGGCATATTAAGATTACAAGTAGAAACACTTCCTAACAATTTCTTAAAACTATAATTCTCAGCTATGCTTTATAGAATGTCTTTAGCTCTTGTACAACAACCTATTATAAAGTAATGAGGAATACTTTATTGTTCTTTTAAAAAACCAATTTGTATCTGCATTGGTGATTCACCAGTATTTCTTTCTGCTCTTTGTTTTAAATGTAAAAATTTCCAGTGGCTTTTCCTGTAATACTTTTAATCTCTTCCTATAACACCAAAGCTAAAATAGTGCTTGTATGTCACCACTGCACATTTCTGTGAGCTGTCCGTGTCTCTTGTATAGTTAACCTCAACTCTGAATCCCTAGGTTTTAATGCTTTCCTGGGAGTAATGAGAACATCCTGACAACATTGCTTGGTTTCTCTTTACCATATCTTAATACAGATATTATTAATTCCTCTAAAATACGCACACATAAAAACTCAAAGTAAAAAAAAGGCCTTGTATCGTATTTGAAAAATGCTTTTCCATTCATTAGAGTCAATAGTTTTCATGACCACGAATACCTTCCCAGCACCACAGTGCAGAGGTACATAATGATACAATTATCCAATGTCAGTTGTAGAATAATATTTCCTCAGTTTGCAGCTGTTTAACTTTTTTCTTTTCTAAAAATATTTCCATTAACATGTAACAGCAAAGGGTGATACGTTACACATCAAATGTACTTCCATTTTTCCTAATCACTTTCTTTGGTCTTGTTATTAAACTGTTTGACCCAAACAAATAGCTAAATGTAGCAATGCCATGAGCAATGTAACATAAAACATCAGAAATTCAGATGAGAATTATCCACAACATAAGGAGCAAAAATTATACAACACTTCAGACATTTTGGAAAATAGTTACTGAAATGAACTGCAGCCTCCAAAAAACCCAGACAGTACTCAAAAATTACTCAAGGAAGAGAAGAAACACAGTAAATATATGCATGATAACTGACTACAGATGAATGAGGTTTATTGCATATTTTAGAACAATTAAATTGGAACAGAAAGGAAAGACAGCAGAAGTTTTTAGACTTTAGATTTTTGTAGCACAGATTTTTGGATGTTTAGCATTAAGGATATATTTCTTACACATTCGCATTCAGATTTTCCTTGAATTCTAATCTTACCATGATAAACCATGATAACTTTGTACATACACCTTGTATTAAAGTTATGTTAGACTATAAAGATTTCAGTGCCAGATCCTCAGAAGATTTTACTGAGGCCTCAGCTGCAAAATATGTTTTGTGTCTTGCCCTGAAGGCTTCGGTGACCATACTGGCGGCAATTCCTTGATAGCAGTGCCAAGCTTCAAGTATTCAGAAGGCTAAAAAAAATGTCAAGTTTCATACAACTCCTCCTACTAGTGTGGTGAATGAAGGCATAGTAAACATGCAAAGCTGCTGAGTAAGCCTCTACTAAAACCGAAGAATTTTGTAGGTTGGAATCTGCCTCTGATTATCACTGAGCACAAGTCACTTTTCTTGGGGTCACTACAAGAAGGGTGAGTCAACTGGACACACTGACCAGGGTCCTAATATTTTATACTGAGGAATGGTTATGTCAGCAGAGGTATCTTACAGTACTTCACCCCCACTAACTAGAAAAATAAACAACTAATAGGTTCGTGGGGTAAGGGGACTTCTTTCATTGCCAAGCATTGCACAATAAGGTTTTGTTTCAACAGTAAAGCTCCTTAAAATCACAGTAATACAAATTAAGCACCGTCATTATCACTTCTGTTTTCTAGTAATATGCTTCATGCATTGTAAGATTATTATAAAATAAATTATTTTGAAGTTGTAATTTTAAAGATAATGTTTAAATGTATCTTATAGGGATAAAATACAATAATTATGTTATATCCTTAAGTATGATAAAACTTTATTGACACTTTTACTCTATAAAGTCAAGTGATTATCAGCTTTTCACTTAATAAAGTTTATTGACATAAAATATGTATTTTGGGAAATAATTTTTTTACTTACTTTCAATTAGCACTTTTCTGCCAGCCCAGTTGTCTTTAATAACTTGTATATTTCCAAAGTGGGCATCACTGAAGAATATGCGATTCGTACCTCTTCCTTTCAGACTGTAGTCAAAAGCAAGAGCTATCACATTTTTGAAGTACTCTGGATTTTCATATGGCCTTACTGGTGAATTTAAGTTGGTTTCATCTGAAAGATGTATACTTTTTAATATTGTCCTTCCTGAGTACAAAAGGTAACCTTCATGTCTCAGGCAAGTAATTCCATCTTCTGCAATATAGCCATGTGCACAAGCACATGTTCTCCGTGCATTTCCCCGATAAAGGCAAAGTTGATGACATCCACCATTATTCTTGGCACAAACATTAGTACCTGTTAAAAAAAAAAAAAAATCTATCTTTTATAATATTACACTTAGCTAACTTAAATCAAAACATAATTCTATGTATTCTAAGAATTCTTCTCTTAAAACTGTTTCTAGAATATTCACAAGTAAAAAAAAGGCCAAAATAGTAAAGAATGTAACTTTAACCACAATGTAAAGACAATTTTAAAGAAAACAATTAATGAGCAAATATAATTCATGTCCTTTCCAATTCACAAGAGTATATATTTTATTAATAGAAAATGATAAAATGGGTTATTCCTCCATAATCAGCTGAAGACTTAGAGACCGTTTCAAGTGCTTTGAAAGATTTTTTTTTTTAAAACACCTGTTACTGGCAAAAAGTCAAACTTAGATACCATCAGAATACAGTACTGTTTTTAGACAATTTCTATCAAAATGAAAACATACATATTGACAGGTACAAAACTGTGTCAATCCAGTTCCCTGTTTTTAATAAAGACATTTCCTAACATTTTGTTCTAATTTCCTTTAGAACCTGGCTTTAAAAACTTACTCCCTGACAAATGCAAACCATTAAGAAATCATTGTCAAATTAATAACTTCAATGACTTAAACTATTGCAAGCAATATTTAAAATTACAGTAATTGTCAATAATTAGGAGCTATTTTCCTTTGTCATTTTTGGACTATGTATGAATTACTATTACAGTTAGTTTAGATAATTAAGTTTCTGTTTCTGACAGCACTTTCCATATAACAACTCAGCTCTTTCAATATAGTCATTTTCCCATTTCTGAAAGTTTTCCACATAGTGAAGGAGAAGAAAACATTTTAAATAGACCGTTTTCAGGTAGAAAACCGTAATAACTGTCAGGGACTATGTAGTGTCTGAAAGCACTGTTGATTGTATTTTTTAACTGCTACATTTCAAGCTGAAGATATGTTTAAGAAAAAATAATGGAGGATGAGAGCTAACTTGCTCTTAAAATTAGAAACGTTGAATTTTGTGTTCCTAGGCAAAATTACATGAGACATATTCCTCTACAGTTATGTAAAAACATTTGGATATTTAGCTGTATACTTTTCTACTTTTGGTCTGTTTTAAAGATTCTTTTAAAGTTTTATTAGGCTAGAAAAGTTAATATCTGTTTGGAAGGATGAGAGGTTGAGAAGAGAAAGGAAAATATTTGAAAAAGATCCTGAAGCTTCTAAAATCTCTCTTCGAAAACTTCAATGCTTCCACAGTTCACCAGCTGTAAATATCTTTAAAAATGGCCAATTCTGAAACAAGTGTAGTTAGGGCATGACCTTGCACACGTGTAAAATAGCACTGAAGGATAGGAATTCGCTTGCAAATAGCACTGCAGGACTGGCTCATCAGAAAGGGTAAAACAGGTGTTTGAAAAAAAAGCATTCATCACAATCAGCACAGGTTGTTGTTTTTTCATTTGGGGTTCTTTTTTGTTTGTTTGGGTTTTGGGTTTTTGTTTGTTTGTTTGCTTGTTTTAATGATAGAAGGTCAGGAAGCTAGCTAATTACATTTTTTTTTAAACAGTGTTAACTACTTCTAGTTCAATGAACTTAAAAAATATATATAATAGTGTGATATAGAAAAACATTCCAAAAACATTTTTTCACCTGTTTTTTCCCTTTTGTCCTTCTGGCTCACTGACTTCCCCTCCCAAAGACATTAACCATTTGTACCCTAGTAAAATTTGAAAAACGTATTAAAAAATCATTCAGTTATATTTTTCAGTCTAACATCAAAAGATTTTTAGCCTCAGTAACCGTTTCTCCTATTCCTAATGCGATCAAGTCTTTAAAGCTATCAATAAAAATCATTACATTTAAAGAAGCATTGTTTTATCCCACTGTTCTGTTTTCCTAATTCTATAATATAAAGCCCTTCCAAGCAAGCAGACATTAACTATTTCTAGCCTAGTTAAAAGAAACGATAAATTTTTGTGTAGATTTTATTTTAATCCACAAAATATGATGCCCACAGTACTCTGAAATTACATGCAGAAATTCTTAGTAAAATTATTATGCATATGTTTGCAAAGTGATTTTTTCAAAACTATTTAAAATTCTCTTGGGGAAAAAAAAAGACAAGACAGTTTTTCTTATTGATTGTTAAACATGTTTTCTTTCAAAATGCAGATTTATTTTACATGTCATATTTAATGCAGTTATTTAGGAAAGATGTATGTAAAAGAAACAGGATCTTCGGGTATGTAATGCTGTAATTAAAGCAACTTTTGAGCGCTACCAACACCAGAGATATATTTGTATTAAAAAATTTATCCTGTATTACAGTAACATTTTTTTTTCCTCTTTTTGAATATATTTAGAGAAAATCTTGTCTGGATGGTCTGGTAGCAGTTTGTTCTGAGGAAATCATCATCATTTTTGGTAGACTTCTAACCACCTTTGCTCAGTGAAACAAGTTTTTCAAGGACTCTTCAAAACTAGAATTTTAGGAGGAAAAAGACAGCTAAAAGCAAGATTATTCTCAGTCAGGTAGCGCAGAATAAAATTTACCCATCGATACCATAAATCACAGAGAGTATATGATAACTTTTGTCTCTTGAATTCGCTAAACAAATTGAATATAAAGGAAATCTGATTATTTACAAGGTCTTTTCCCACAGAAAAAAACTAGGACTCAAACCCAAGTAATTTTAGGAAATATATATTTGAGACAGAGAGGCTGGGAATTTCTAGCTGTGAAAAAAAGAATTCTGGTTTGCTTTACAATAGAAATCTGACACTGCCTGAGATGACTGCTCTTTAAAGCACAGTTCAAAGTCCCTCTCATTCCTAAGACTGTTTTTTGCTTTAAAAAAAAAAAAAAAACAAAACACACCAAACTAAAAACCACCAAACCTGGAATGATAGGAAGTGTTTTGGTTTTAGATTTTCTCCTTAAAACACTCAGAAGAATTTTAGTAGAATTTGTACTATACGTTTTCTTTAGTACATTAATTTTAGCTTAAAAAAATAAGTCAAGAGTAAAAGGTGGAGATAAAATCAGTGATTACTTAACTTTTGGTATGCTTTAATATACATAAAAAGTAGCAGGTGATATTAAAACAATTAATAGCATCCTTAAGAACAGCCAACCTTTCTCTCGTGCTCTATTAAAGACTTTCACTTCCTTCAGGTTTATTCCAAGGCCAGTCCTCATGGTCACAGCATCCGTGGCCTCATTCTTGTGGCCTCTTCTAATAGAGCCATTTGCATGTGCTCTGTCAAAAAAGTTGAAGATGTCTCATCAACAATCCTCAACTAATTCACACCAAACAAATGACTGAAGGGCAGTGGAGAGTTCACCTAACAGAAGGTGAAGAAACCTGTTCTCATCTATGACACTGATATGCTTTAGCTTTCAGCATCAGAAATGCCCTTTCTTTGGAAATTGCATAGGTTTCTGCGATCCACTCTGTGACCTTGCTAAGGCATGGCTAATCCTACAAAGGTGAAGCACCTGGCACTGAAATAACATTTTGAGACTCAAATACTTATGAAAAATAAATTACCTGTCAGACCAGTAGATGTAAGCTCCAAACACCGCGACTGAAAACATATCCACATTGCTCCCTGACAGCACAATCTCCCGATTCCCTCCACTCTCAAGGTCAATTCTTTCTATCTTGTCGGTACGAGCATCACACCAATATAATTTATTTTCCTAAAGATTAATTTTAAAGGAAATATCAACAGTCTTGTCCAAGTATTTAATTAAGAGTTATTAAGATTACATCAAAGTGGAAGACCAGCTGGCTTTAATGAAACATAACAAATACTGAACATTTTAACAGATACTGGAAGACAGAGGAACTAACCTCATAGTCGATGGAAATCCCATTAGGCCACGCAATCCCCAGGCTCACAAGCACAACCTTCTCAGACCCATCTAAGTGTGCCTTGCCTATGCAAGGAGTCTGTCCCCACTCTGTCCAAAATAAATACCTAAAATGTCGTAGAAATTACCATTTAAAATTTAGCATCAAAATAAGAGTTGAAAATATGTAATACTGTACTTCATTTGCAAACAAAATGCACCATTACCATTAAATAGGTATTTAAAAAACATGATAAGGCTCATGTCTCTAAATAATCTTAAGAGTTTAAATGGTTCATACTACTTGTTTCATAGAACACTTTGTTGAGAGATTTTTTGCAAATGATATATATGAAGTAATTCTTAAAACTGTATTCAATCAGTCAACATGCAATTCCATTCCTTAAAGAATTCAGCTTTGTGCTTTGAAAAATAAAAGCAAATTAGAAAAAAAAATACCAGAACAGAAGCTCTTGCATCTAATTACTAACAAATGTGATAATACAAGAGATGTATGTCTAACTTCAAAATGTTTTAAATATGAATCAGTGAGGAGCACTGTGGGAAACGGTGAAGCAAAAGGATTTTATTTGGGAAGAAAATATTTTTCCTATTCTCCCTAATGCTCATGGGAAGAATCTGCATCTTACTTATCTAATTTTATATTACTGTGTACTTACTGGCACAGTAACATCGCTATTTCGGGATAAGATGCTAGGTCAAACTTCTGCCTTGACCTCCTACTTTGCAATCTGTTGCTTTAGGTATAGCAAAATGAGGCTAGTTAATCTACACAGAGCACTTCCTTTACTGAACAGTAACTTATGGAATAGCTTTAAGTAAATGTCTATATGTCTACAAATATATATATATATGTATATATGTGTTAAAATATATTATAAACACACACACAAAAAATATCTATATGTTCTGAGCAAGAAATCTCTTTCTAAGATAATATAACTGAGGTCTAGCGTATTACTAATTGCCTGAAGAGAAGCATTTTCATAGCAAATATCCGTAAGAACACACTAAAACATTGTTTAGTAATATGCTGTACACAAAGTGAACAGAACATATAAAACCGTTCTCCACTTTTTCTCTGTGTGGAATGTATGTGCTAGTCTGTTTTTAAAGATTACGAAAGTCTTCTGTGCACTACTAACCAGTTCTACCCCTGAGTCTGGTGATATCATTACACCAATCTATTGTTAAATAGCTATGTTTCATAGAATCACAGAACGGTTTGGTTTGGAAGGGACCTTAAAGATCATGTAGTTCCAAGCCCCCTGCCATGGGCAGGGACACCTTCCACTAGACCAGGTTGCTCAAAGCCCCAGCCAACCTGGCCTTGAACACTTCCAGGGAGGGGGCAGCCACAACCTCTCTGGGCAACCTGTGCCAGTGCCTCACCACCCTCATTTGATTGGATGACTGCAGATATGTGAAATAAAGAGGGATAAAAATGGGACAGGGGAGAACAAATACGGATCCTATAATTAGCTCATCAAATTTAGCATCTGAAACAACATCCACCTTACCTTGCCTCTAATTGTAGGGCTTTCTGGCTATAATAAAACTGAATTTGTTTTCATACTTCTTGACATAACAAACAGTAATATGAATACTAACTATAACACTTATACTACATTAGGAAATTGAACTGCTGCATTAGCTAAATTAAAAATACGTTTTAGAAATGTTAAAATAGACAGTATTAACCAGCTGGATATCAACAATCACTGGTTAAGTTTAATACAACTTTAACCAGATTACTAACAGCACCTCTAAACAGAACTGGACTTGCTTCCAGGCATCTAGTCAGAGGTACTTTCTTAACACAGGACATCATCTAAATGTTGACTACAGAAAGGCAGGCATGCAGTACACTTGAATTAAACATTCCATGCTCTTTCCTTAGACTAGTTACTCTGAGGAAAAAAAAAATAATTAAAAACCATAATTAGCAGGTTAAATGAATCTAGAATCCTCCAAAGAAAATCCTGAATAGCTGCCAAAAACGTAACGCAAGTTACTTAATACTCTCTTAGAGCATTAATGATTATAAATATATTGATATATAAACTTACATAAACTATTAACTAGCATAGAAAAACTTGATCTTCCCATATCTTCTCAAAAGGTCTGGGAAGTACCATCTAAAATACTTGTTTCCTGGACCTTTGTAGGTAGTGATATGCTACCGACACATTTGGTGTATATACTGCAATGCTAGAATAACTACGACTCATTTCGGAACTATCCCATATATAATTTACACAGCTGACACAGAGATGCAAGCGGCGGAAATTTGATGCTGGCCTAGAATCTTCAAAAAAACTTCTTTGGAAAAAATTAAATCAGAGTTTAAACTCTCCCCCTATCCCCATCCCCCCCTGCTGCCCCAAACCCTAAACACAAATAAATTCCCAAAATGTTTTTGAAGAAGGTATCTTCAAAGTCTAAGAATTATTTCAGTAGGAGCTTAACTCCATATTTCAATCACAATTCTGAGCTTGATCAAAAAACTATTAATTAAATTGGGGGGGGGGGGAAGTCAGCCAAGTGTATGTTATATGAATAAGTATACCTGACGAGGGACAAAGACACTCCTTTGTAGGACTACACGTTCTTAACTTTTTCCTTAGTAACAATAAATAATGTTACCAACCAGCTGAATGCTGGCTGCTTCATATCTTGGTATAACTGGCAGATTCAACGAGATCCAATAACTGCTATTTTCCTCTCCATTCTTATAGCTGTCAACTCAAGCTTCAAGAGAAATGAAGAATGTGAAGTCAGGGCAAGGGGAGGGCAGAATACCTTTGAAAGTTTTGCCTCGTAAAGGGAAAGAGATATGGCAATAACAGAGAGGGTAAAAAGGCCTTAATTTTCCCAGAGAAAGGTATACCTGTACTTCACTAGCAAAACATTGCTATCTTTCTCCTGAAGAAACTTTGATTGGAGACATCTCAAGATATCATTTTGTGGCACAGTATTAAAAAAGAGAGATGAAGCTTACCTACCTTCACAGAAGATACACCGTTCTACCAGACATGTAAAACAATTACTAATCTGTGGTCCTCTCATCCTCCTATGTTTTCTTAAGTACTCTAAACACATCCGAAAGCTAACTATAAAACTCAACAAGATCAAAACATCTAAGGAATGTTTCACAACTGAATTCATTTCTACATTTAACATTTCTCTTCTTTACTGTTTTTTGTTTCAAGTGCAATAATTTAAACACCTCCAAATTACATTTTACCCACATTTTATTAATATCTGCTTTTTGGTGGCATTACACTATTCTATTTTAAGACCTAAGAAGATGGTTCAGTGGCATCTCTAAATATCCATTAACTTAAAAGCAGGAACTGTTTCTTTCCAAAGAATCTTGTTAATATTGTTGGCTATTATTTCATCTGCTTATGTGCAGACTTCTTTCAGTAAAATAAAACGACAAACTATTGAGTCAGAAAGCATCATGTGAAAATACTGTCATTATAATAAAAAAAAATCCACACTTTAGTAAAAAAGCAACTTTTATATCAATAGTAGTATTAAATATTATTCTGTCAAGGGTTCTGCATTTACTCTTCCCTGTAGCAACTGTTAAATGCTGGATCTCAGCTACAACCCATCTTCCCTCTCCAAATACCGCAGAAGAGTTGATTACACTTTCTAGTTGAAAATAATGGATTTTATTTATATAATTCATATTATTTCAACATTTTAATATCTAAGTATTCTCCAGAGAAACTGCATCTGCTGCACTTAGTCCTCATAGACTTCATGGGGGCTTTTCCTTTCCTTTGAGGTAAGTAAGGGGTGAAAACCTACCTGTGTATGTGTACAGCAAATATGTTATATACATGTTGAGGAAAATTACACTGTAAATTAACTATTATTTTGAAAAAGTTTGGTCTACCCTTCTGGTCAGAAGAATTTTATCAGGATTCTGTGTACTTACCTTCAAAAGTTTTTTGCTTTTTTAAAAATTTTTTCTAACAGAAGAGCACAGGTATTCTGGTACATTAAAGACAAAAATATAATAAGTAATTCGGCCAGATCCTGACTAGGATCTGGAGAAGATCCTACTCTGAAGAACAGCATTAATCCTAAACCGTTAGCAGATACTGCCAAGCAACCAGTGGTGTTACATGAACACAGCTGTAATGATTTGTGGCAAAAGCTATTACATTTTGCAGAAAATAAAACCAGTTATTGCTTTCACCTTCATTCTTAAATACATTAAGTTGCAATGCTCTAGTCTGCAAAATACACAGATCACTATGTCTAAATTCTCATAGAAGAAATCATGGCAAAGATCCAAATGGCATTTTGCATCACTGGTATCAATCTGGCTCAGCGAGAAGTCAGAATTCTTCATTACTATGGCTGCAAACTCCTCTGAATACAGAGAGTGCTTTCCTGAAAATAGTGAGATACTGATTTGATTGAATCTGGGGAAAATGAGCTACAGTGTCATCTCTGGCTTTAGGGGGAGGTAGTTGCTCAAATACTTAAGATTTTGGTACACACTGTTTAGCGCTCCTGTTTTAGCAGGGTAAGTGTAGCAGTTAAATCCACTGAGTCTTGCTTATATGCCTTTTCCTCAGAAAGTACATTTCATATTCCCATGAAAGAAAGATGGGAATTCTTTGCAGAATTTACTGCTTCTGTTTTAGCCGTAGCTTGGCTAACAATAGTTTTGAAGTTGGAAGGGAACAGAACATTCTCTGTTTCTGTTAATGCTGCAGTGTAGTCCCTGCTCTCAACAAACAGTTGGATGATTACACATGTCATTTTTGACAACCCTTACGCTCTTACCCACACGCTTCATCTCACATCACTCTCAGCTACCCTGGGCAATCTTCTTGGTTGTTGCAGTGGGATGTTACATCATACTTGAATTCATAACTACCAAGGATTACACTGTTCTAGGATTTCATCATGACATCGAGGACTTCATTAGCTAATGTGACTTCCCTGGATTTGCTGGAAACTTATGAACAGATTTAAGCATGCTTCCAAGCAATGTCTAAACTTCTGTTGAAATGATTGTCTTAGAAAATGAAAGCTGTTTTGCAAAGAAAGTACAGTATGTCATGTATACAGAGACCAATGACAAAACTTAGCGTATGATAAGAATAACACTTCCTTCCACCTGTGCTTAGTTACAGTACAATCCTTTCCAATACAATCCTTTCGGGTTTTATTAAATGCTTATCTATTAGAACGAAGGCGTCACTTTACTTATCTAAGAGCTTCAGTGCTAGCATGCAAACTTTAAAAGAAATGCAAGTAGCCATGGTCATGTTACCCTTTTTCTGGGTGTACCGCAATAGATCTTGGCTGGTCCAAACCCTGGGATATAATTACATATCGGAATGAGCCGTTGAGCCTGGCAACTTCAATTAAGTTGAAGCCATGATCCGTCCAATATATGTTACCTAGGAAAAATACCTTGGAGTTACTGGAAAAAGAAAAGACTATGTGAAAAGTGTTTAAATCTTAAGTGCATAAGTTAGGACCAGAAACTAACTGCTGTATTTTAACTTATATGTATCTTATATTTGTGATTTCGAGTCCTATTCAGCCTTCCATTTTAAAGTATAAACTTGTATTCGTGGTTGTCACCATTGAGATTGTCGTCCAAGATATTTAAATAATTTTTCTGTCTGTAGTAAAACTGGAAAAACCAGTCGTGGTATCTTCAAAGAAAAATCTCTAGCCATCTGGAATACTAGCAATTAGAGCTGAAAGCAAACCAAGTTATTTAGTCTTGAGCTGAAGATGCAAGAGCGTACTGTCAGAAATCATGACAATTCCTGAAGCAGGTTAAGACCTACCTGCTATCCAGTCCACTGCAATGCCTTCGACTCTTCCCAAACCGTTTGTAACAATGTCTTCTTTCCATGTTTGGTCTCGTTTAGATCTGCTGATTTTGTTGAAACCCATGTCTGTCCAATAGATTGTATCATTTCCTATAAAATACATGGCAATGATTCTTGGATTAATTCAGTTACTTCGGTCCAAGTATCTACACCAGTAACTGTAAAAACTGCCAATTATAACTTCATTAATATGTCTCAGAGTAAACAGAAGAATGGTATCAAAACTATCATCTTTAATTCTTCATTCTTTTTCCTTTTTTAAAATTTTATTTAAAATAATTAAATCAGAATTCTAGGTTTTCTACTGGTTGTTTAGTACTGCACATATAACACAATAGGGCCATGACAACAGACGGAAGCTACTACCCTGTTAAAAAAGCACAATAAATATGTTGTCTTTTTTTTTTTTCCAAATGGGATAAATGTTTGAAAAACATTATTTTGTTTATTAATCACCATTCCAAAATATTTATGAGTCTGAAAAACTACAGTGTAAAACTGCCTATACAGTCTTTTCCTTCAGTAATCATACAGATTGAATTTTGGCAGTATAAAACAATATAACTAGAAAAAAAAAAGTGTGACATTTGAGAGTGATATACTGATAAAAGAATAAAAAATTGACTCTATCCACAATTCATCTTTTATTTTAAATGTTCTGACAAGCTTTCACTAAGAGTCTTTTTTGGTGTTTTAAGGCATTTCAGCTGTCTTCCCTGCCGTTCTGCTGCCGTTTGCGGAACTGTTCATAAGGCGGAATAGAGTGACCACTATGTAGTCTTAGAGCACAAACCAATTTTCACTGACCGTTTAAACTCGTCAGCCAGGCTGAGAATTTGGAGTGGCCAAAGCACAGACACGCACTCCCCTCCATTGCCACAAAGTACCCTTGATAAAGAGACGGGACAAACAAAGCAATGACGTCCCTCAAGCAGAATTCTCTGTATTTCCATTGACAGAGCTCTGAGTTAACAACGCAGATATACTGCAACCCGCATTCTGGTTTCAAAGTCATCAGCTGGGGACCTCCTGAGTGAGCTATTTTGTCTGGGAAAGACATTGCTCAGAGATAAATGATATTTGTTCCTTCTTTATTTTTTCATACTTTATATATCTGCTTTTAATTCCACAAGAGAGAGTGTGTGTGTGTATATATATTTATATAATATATTTCTATATATAAATACAGAAATATTACATATATAAATATGTATATATCTACATATGTATACACATATATATACACACATGTATGTGTGTGTCTGTGTAATTATATATATATGTGTATATACAAAGGGAAAGAGAGAAACAAAACTTACACAGGTAACAGTCAATTCCAAGACCAAACCAGTTTCATATGCTCAAGAACCCTAGCCACACCACCAATAAAACAAATGACAAATTCTGACTTCAAGTATCCCAAACATACAGTTTGATTATCACGTATGGGAGCCATGTATTTTGCTACTTATTCGAAATAAGTACAAAAATTACGTAGATCTTAATATTAGCTGCACATACATTCAACAATAAGATACTGATCCATGATTTTGTGCAAGTGTATGCCAAATACCCTTCAGTGGAATATGAGATACACAAAATTACTACAAAGTCTTATCTGAAAGTACATAGTTAATAAAAAAAAATTCTATCTACTCTGTTTACCAACTGGATAAGACATTCTACAAGTGAATTTTATGTATTTCATATTTCAGTTTAATTCATCTCCATAAAAATAAACCACTTTGTGTTCATACTATGACTATTTAAGTCAGCCATGTGAGCAAGAATACACATAACAGCTTAGAAACTGTTATAAGAACACAGAGATCTCCATGGTTTCACTTGCATGACTAAATCTTAATGTATACAGCACAACTGACTTTGTAGTGCTGTTTTCTTAAAATAGTGTTTTTCAGTAACCCAAAAATTCAAACAACTGAATTACCTGAATTACAACAACTTACTTGCCTACATTTTGTATCCTGAATTAAATCTTCATTAAACGTAGCTGCAAAATGCATTGAGTATGACATTTTGATATAATTGTTCAAAGATGCTCCAAGGCAAGGAAAAAAAAAAACAACGAACTATTTTTTTTTCTGAAGTACTGATAAAGCTTATTTATTCACAGCAATGCAAAACTTTTCAGTCACTATGACTGAAAGAAAAAAAGAAAAGAAAAAAACTATACTCTCTTGCTGTACAATGTGAAAATATCCAAGGAATTAGTTGTCACCAAACTAATAAAGATCCTTCTGGGTTTCAAATACGGATAATACTACAGCATTTGCTGAGTTTCAGTTTGCGCTTGGATACAGGTGATATGATCCAAATGACAAACCCCTCTCATTTTATGGAGACCGTAATTTTTATGGGTTCGTTTCTGTTAATAATCAAAGTTCTCCGTATCTGAATAAAACATGGAGTAACATTCTCAGTAGGACTCAACCACTGAAGACCCATGCCATGCAGAACAAGCTAACAGGAATTCAGATTAAGCAATTGGCCTTTATTTTGTTGTAGTCTGTTCACTTACAGAAGTGGACGACGTTTTCACAGATCTGTGTGTCAATGCTGTCTCTGTCAGGTAGCACTATTTATATTATGGGTGCACAAATCTGTTTTATTTTCCCAATTACTCCGAAAAATAACAGACATGGAGATGAAAACTCCCTTCCGCATCTGGTTCCTGAAGTCTGTTCTGGCTTCAGACAGATGGAAAGACGGCCTATACTCAGTTTGGAGCCTTCAGTATCTATTTACCTATTCTATTGCTGGAATCTGAAAAGAAGAGAATTACTACCTGGAAATGACAGTTGCCACAAAATGGGAAACAACTGTCTGCAACTTTACGCAGCTTCTACAAGCTTTTTGCTAAGTGGTGAGCATTAGTAACCATGGCCTCACATTGACTCCTACAGTCCACAGGCAGCTTAGCAGCAAACACTGAAAATTAATTCCATCTAATGCATTAGCATTTTGCCAATAAAATCCTGTAACTCAAAATTCAACATACAAAGTATTTGCTGAATATTACCCCTTTTGTCAGGCTTTGTCAGCTTAGTCTGTAAATGTTCAAAATGCCTACTTCAACACAGAGAGTAAAATCTATTCTCCTCCCACCTATACACACCTGTATGTACACCACAGATACAAATGCCTGGAGGCACAATGATAGCATGAGCAAGAGGGGGACAGAAAATGGAGACAAAAGGGTGGAAAAATATGTGACAGAACACCTCTGGGTTCCCAGCTCCCACTAAGTTCAGCAAAACTCAGTGAGGGACTGGGAAGACTCTGCTTTTCACAGAGGCAAAATCTTGCAAATCTTAAGCTGTTTCTGAGATGAACTACCGCAGAACTGAAAGGGGCTCAGCAATAACACTGTATTATTTCAAAACTACCAACAATTTTAACTATTACTCCACCTTTATGGAGGCTTTTTGGCACTAATGAAAACATTCATGTAACTGCTCACATTGTTGTACTTTTAAAAGACAGAAATGCTACTACTCATTAAGTAGTTTGTGCCCTCTAAGTCAGTAGGAGTTAAGATAGTGTCTCCTGATGAACAGGATCATTTTCTTGGAGACATAGTTCTATCCATCAATTTGAAGACCATCATTCTGCAAATAAACGTGATGTTCTCATTTCTTCAATACTTAGAATGCCCTTGATGTCTCAAATACAATAGTGTTTCTCTGCCATGCAGATTCTCCTCCAACCAGACCAAGCTTAAGTACAGAGTACCTCCCACCATGTGAAATAATGATTTCAACAAATGCAAACCAGATACTAAGGTAAAAAGTATGGTAAGCTTCCTGGAACAACGTCGAGAGGAAAGAAAAAACAATGGGCATTTGCCTGACATACTGTGCAGAAGTCTTCAGTAGCAGGGAAGAATCAATGCCATTATCTTTGACAATACAGAGATGAAAGGCTACTAGGATCACACTCAGTTTTATAAACCCATGTCTTAAATAACACTGGCAAACCCACTCCCCATTGACCTCTAAAAAAGTCCAAAGGTCAAAACTACTCTTGTAGTTCTTTAATAAGAATTTAGAAGTATCAAGACATAGGGAGAAAAAAGGTGTATTTATCTTCGAGCTCTTTCACGTCTGCAAAAAATATTGCCATAAGTCTTTTAACTATGATATGCTATACTACTAGCATATTTTAATGTATTTTAGCCACTTTGCATACCTAAACATTACTGAGAGTAGATCAGAATTTGGGAATGTTTCACGATTAAGAATGAAATGCAAGCAATAGTCACTAAGTGAAAAAAACTCAAGATGAAATCTGAAAGTACCTCCATTTGCCTTCTGAATCATATTTAATGAACAAAGGTTTTAGGCATGAATTCAGAAAATTCAAGGTAAGGTATCAAAATAAGAAAAACAATTGCTTTTTAAGCTGAAATGCAGTTGAAAGCTGTACTGTAACTTTTTATAGCACAGTATCCCCTTGTGATTTCACTGCTACAGAAGATTTACATTCATGTTTAGCAATGCATTTGTCACTGTCAATCGTATTCATGTTCCCTGTGCCGTAACTGATCATCATGCAAGTTGGCGAGCCTCACTCAGTTTCACCCTTCCTCAAATCTCATTTTTCCAGAAAGCTAAAAATTAGTACATGCATCTTATTCTTCCAAAATATTAATTTGATATTGACTAGTGAAGTCCAAACAAAGCTCTCTCAAGTAGGAGCTAGCATATCCTGTAAGTAGACTATGCTAAAAATAATCCCCAAACCAAACAAAACACAAGATGTAAAATCCCCAATAAAATCCTAGTATCAGCATTTTAGAACAAAAAGGTCAAATTTCAGATTTCTGTATTACACATCATCATTTTTTTAAAGCTTGCAAGACTTGAATTAAAAAATGGTATTTTTTAAAGTAAGTATACTATAATAAAAAAAATAATCCCTGGAAAACCCAATTGCATTGTCTCTCTGTCACGAACAGGCGTAGCTACCACTTCTCTACCATCCTGTATCTTTCAAGGAACAGATGAAATCAGCTGTATCCTAGTCTTTCCCATCTAAGATATGTGTATAAAGACATTGGCTTTTAAGTGATTTTTATGTCTCAGTAGACTGTGACTGAACCATATCTATAAAATAACAAAAGCTCTGAACATTAGCTGTCACTAATTTGAAAGCAAAATATACAAGTATAAGGGCACTGTAAAATGTTGAGTGAACTTGGAATTTTGCTAGGCAGAATAGAGGTACAAGAGCATCAGTGAAGAAGGCAGGCCGATAGAAGAGAAGACTTTAATGAATTTAACTCCTAACCTGTTAACAAAAGGTTAGTGATACTTGTGTGATGTAGTCAAACAGAACAAGCAGAAAAATGTCTGTTTTTAATATGAAGGCATGTATTAACATATACTTAAGCAAAAACTTAGGATCTCTCAATGCTGAATTCCCAGGTAGAATTTATTTCAAAATGAAAAACAATAGAGTATGACAAAATAATTGTATGTTTGAGGAAGACAATGTCCATATGTATATAACATATGTAACTTAAAATTTTAATTCTAAACTGCTAGTTTGTAAACTCAATGGGTAACAAAAAGAGCTCATGAGAAAATCAGTTTAGAAGGAAGGCTGGTCAAAGAGCTAATGGGTTAAAAATATGGAGATACAAGATCTTTTCAGGTCACTACTCGGTCACAGATTTCTTATTTTCTGTAAACTAACCAAAAATTCCTAATGTCTTTGAAGATATTCAGACTTTTAGTCTGAATTATACCTTTTAGTACCAGTGGAAGATGTATCCAATTACTTTTCAGGATCTGATCCTTAACTTCTTTCCACCTTCTTTCACAGGCATGCAAAACAGAAACCTCCTGATTTCACAGGAGGCTATCTAAACTAAATTTGTGAGGCTATCTAAACTAAAAACTGTTTCCTACTTATACACTGCAGTGGAAAGGTACGTCGTGTACTTAAGATAGAAATGCCTGTTCTTCAGGCTGTTAGAGCATCCACTTCTAAAAGGAAGAAACAGATACAGAGTTGGCTTGTATGCTGCAGTGAAGTGGCTGAGCTTTACTGGACAGAAAGAAAACTATCCCACTCAGCTGTCAAAACCACTTGCTAGGTACAATACATAGGACTAAGAAAATTCAGTGGGAAAAAAGTCATGACAGGAACAAGCTTTTTTCTATGAAAAAAGAACTAATGAAACCTGCCTTCCTACAGATTATGACACTTTCTGTAAAACCACCAGTTTCCTACTCAAGTTCTCAGTGATGTCTCCACTGAAAAACAGTGGATAGTGCTGCTAATGCAATCTACATATACATAATACATGTTTTTCTATTAACTGTAAATAATAAGGAGCTAGAGGTTAACACTGTAACACAAAATCAACTTCCATTTCCTTTAAATATAGTTTTAATTACTTAGAAGGTTTGAAAACTGGGGGTTTATTTCATTTATAAGAATAGTATACTGTATTTACCATACATACAATAAACTATACATAATGTTTACCTGCATGGAAGTCTATGCCCACAGCAAATGAAGTTCCAGATATAGGCATTAAAGCATCCATTTTATCATTTGGATCAAGAGGAATTCCTCTAATTCCTTCATGAACAGAATACATAAGAAATGATTCAATACCTATAGGAAAAATAAAATAGCCAATGAGAGCAAAGTGGAGACTTTCCCAATTAACAAGACTTGAGGAATTAACAAGCACTAGACATAGTTTTCCAATACTGCTCCATAGTTTTCCAGATGGTAACTCCATCTCTTTGAAAAAACATCCACAAATTATTATGGTGTATTTCTAATTAAATGATAAACGCAGTCTTATAAAGAGAAGGGAATTACTGTCCATTTCAAGCATCACCTTATAATTAAGTAAATAGCAGCAATGAAAATAAAAATTAGAAAGAAAATATTTTTGAATTATGAGAAATTTAAGAATATTTCCAGTGCACATCTGCACTTTCTGTACATATTCAGCAAGAGACAATTTTAAAGAACTTATGGAAAGCAGGACTCAAGACTAAATTGGCTTTTGAGGCATGGGATTCATCTCACCTCCTTTAGTCATGCACACTTCCTTTACAGACAATAGAAAGAAATACATAGTTTTAGCGAACAACACAGTTGATGCATTTTAAATGTCTACTTTCGTGTTAGATTAATCACACTCCAGATGCACCTATTTCTATTAAGTAGGAAGAAATTCTACTTCTTGTAGAGGTCTTGTTACATCGTCATTCCCAGTTGAGATGAATCACACCTAATTGTTGACAACCAAAATTACAACAAATACTTTGTTGCCCTAATCTGTTCATATTCACTTCTAAATTTAAGGGAAATTATGCAGCATGACGATACATACTCATATTATTGAAGAATTTTTAACTACCATACACAAAAAAGTTCCTTTTTCTTCACACCAATTCTTTGACAATTTCTTTCTTTGTAAAGAACTAGCTAGTAGAAGACCCTAAGAATGTGGACTAAAAAGTTTCAGGCAGAGAATTATAGAATTTTCTTCAAAGCAAGAAGAAATCTAGCTAATAATGAAAAGAGCAATGCTAAACAAGTATATATATATAGAAGAGTACTTTTTCTCCATGAATTTTCAAGACAGAATAAAAATGTTTTTGACTCATGACCTCTTTTTAATTGAAGAAAAATTTAATCATAAAAAGCTGTTATGATCTAGAAAGCAGTGTATCTAGACATAAAGGAGGAATACATTTCAAATACACAGTGTCCACCAATTTTACCTTAACCCACAAATGAAAGTTATAAATAGCTGAAGAAGTAATTGGAAAAGTAAAAATGACTATTTTTAAAAGAAATTAAAAATGTTAAGAACATGTTATTGTCACATATGAAAAGCACTGAAGAAGTAGAAAAGCCACATTTATGTTGCTTAATTCTCCTTCCATGTATACTCTACTATTAACTAGATGAGGTAGCAATCCCTCATAGGAATAAATAATATTAAATTTATACAGCTATAAGGCACCTTGACCATAAGGCTGTTTTGTATTATTCAGGCAAAAAGTAAGACTTTGGATGTAAGCTATGTTTTGATTTTTTCCTGCTCAAATAGACAGAAGATTTAAAAAAAAAATTAAAAAATGAGGCCTTACTTTCTATTGAGGGCAATACAATAGGATGTGACACCCAACCTTTCAGATTCTGTAGCCTATAAATTAGTTTAAAGATAAGGTATATGACCTTGAACAAATATGTACTGCTATTAATGATAGCTCAGATGGTCTGCTTTTCTGCCTACATTTAAAAAAAAAGAAAAAATATACCTCAGTTTCCACAAAAATCTACGCAGAACTAAATAAAGAAATTAAAAGCTAAATTTAAATTCTGTCCTAACCACAAGAGACATTTCTCTGTTACTGCTTTAATCAAGCATATTAAGTATAGTTATTTAACTTAAAGTCAATAAAGAAAGTTTATTTACTCATTAGAGTGTTCCCATAAAACTGAAGTTAGTTAAAATAAATATTGAAAGCCATTTTACCTTTGCATGCCATGCGGTTTTTTTGAAGGTTGTAGCCTACTGTACACACACAAGTTCTGGTGGTTTCTGATGTTGGTAAACAAAGCTGGGAGCATCCACCATTGTTTAACTGACAGGAATTGCTACCTATAACATGAAGGGAGAAGAGACAAGAGGAAACAAAATTTGAACAGTGCAGTCCTGACTAAAAATGAGTGTTGGCATCAATTTATTAATATTACCAAAATGAAATTTTGTTCAGCTAACTTCTTTGAAAAATTGAGATATGCACACAATATTTCAGGCTGTGCTACTATTCATATACTCTTCTGTGCTTCACGCTTATAGTATATTATCTGTGCACTTAAGTGGTTTTTTCCTCAGAAATTTTTTTTTTAAATAAGTCAGTTTTCTGAAGAAGAATCTGCCTCTTTTGAAGTAAAAGCATATGATAAAACTGAAAATACTAGATTAAGTTTGGAGTAGCAATGATGAAATCTCACTGACTTTAGTCTAGAAGGAGTATCTTATTCTAGACCATGAGCAAATAATTGATCATATTGTATTCATTCATCAAATGTTATATTAACCTCATTATCTTCATGAACCAGCATTTGTCTAGTATATTTAAGATACACTCCAATGTGATCTCCCAGATCCATGCTCCTACTTCTTAATTAAAACAATATTTACTTTTAATAGATGAACACTTTTTAATTAGATTTATAATAAACATTATACACAGTACAATAAACACATTTCAGAAATTTGAAGCTTCATGAAGAAACATTTAAGTCGTCTAAGACATTCAAGGGATTAGTTCATTACAAGTTACCAAGCCCATATGAATCAGAGCGCTACTTGTCACATTTATTTTTGCATTCCTAATTTTGAAGTAGAAAGCATTTCTTCATCTAAAATCGTAGATGATTTCTAACGATCCAACCATAAAAATGGAAAAGACAGGTGAGGTTTCAAAGTCTCAGGTATCGTCAGACAAAGGGACAAAATGTACAGTAAAAAAAAATCTAGGACACCAGATTTGTATACAGAGAAATCTGTAAGTGCCCTCACATCGTATTTGCTCTCATGTCACTTTGATTTAATGAAATGCAAGATGCATACGAAATATGCAGATTCTTTAAAACGTGCAAGTGTAAAGCTGAATCCCATCTACAGTGTTTGATTCTTATATCCAAAATCCTGACATTGCTCTTTGTCAAAATATAGATCAGCAAGGTGACATTTCACTACAACAGTGAAATTACAGTTAAAGTTCAGTAGTACAAAAAGAACTGTTCCTTTTCTTGACTTTTGTACAATGAAAGATGCATATTAATGCCACAGACACCAGATATTTCTAACATTTGGGCACTCATGAGGCTATCTGTATGTCTCCATGGTAGGGAGTTCAAGCATTTCAAAATGATAGAAACATTACTGAATGCCTAAATTTTTATTACTTACTGTTCCACCACATTTAAAACTAAGGGCCGGGCTGGCGAAGCACCTTTGGTGTTTCCTAGATTAGGTAAAATGGCAAGTGTTCCCAGAAGTGCTCAATATGGAACTCAATTAACGTACTCTGTACATAGACTACTTATTGTAGTAAACCATCCTGTGTTCTTTTGGAAGCTTCTCCACAAAATGAAATAATTTGTTTCATGTAGATCCCATCCTCATCCCTTTCAGTAGCTGGAATCAGAAATAATCTCTTTCTAAAGACTCTCCCAAATGTTTTCATCCCTGATCTCCAAATTCATAAAACTGTGTGCATGACCCCAAATTACACTTTTTCATATTATTTTAGCTCCCACTTTGCCAGCTAAGTTTTGGCAGTATTAGCAACATTCCCCCATTTTTCTGCTCTCTCACTTTTCTTTTATACTACTGTCACTTCTGTCAATTTAGATGAATTAAACTCTCTTAAAACAAATAGATAATGAAGAATATTAGTGAATTCTCTCATAATACTTCACTTAAAATGTCAATAATTTGAGATGACGTTCACACACTGATTTTTTTTTTTACTAAAAATTTTAAACTTAGATTCTCTAAAAGAACTTCAAACTTCACTATAGTGTAAACTTCAGAAAACATCTGATAAATTAAAATATATCAGGCAGATATGCTAAATCAATTATCCTACTATATTCAGTAATTTATTCAATAATAAAATATTTTATAGCATTTTATCACTGAATTACAATGAAACATGTATTATTTTGTTCTAGCCACGTTTGGAGAATAACATGGGAAAAGATACTACGCAGTCTAAAAGTTGGTTAAACATGCTTAAAATTTAACATACCTTGCTGTGCTGCTTTATCATACACTTTCATATGTACAACACCTGAAGTTTTGTTTCGCAGGACAGTTGGGTTTCTTCCGTCTTTTTTGTTACAGGTACCAATCTGAGCTAAGTTCTGGTCTGCCCACCAAAGCTTTTTATCTGTAAAATTTTCAAGTTTTAAAAATTAAAAGGATCACTATCAAATTATGTATGTTTGAAACCTAAGGTGGGAAAAAGCTTTTAAGGTTAATTCTCAGATCAATTTTAAGGAAAATTGCTCAAAGAATAAATAAAGTTGAGTTTTTTATTTTAAAAACAGAAATTTTGGATTTATAAATTTACTTTTTTATCTTTAGGTGATAGATTTTCACACATTTTTAAGTGGAAAAACTGAATTATGCCCAATTTATAACTGAAAGTTACAAAACCATATTCACAGATCACGTACTAAACACAGGGATTGTTCTCAAACTTTGCTATATCCATTTGTCATGTACGCAGAGATGACAGGAACTCTGGTTCCAGGTTTTCATTGACTTGAGTGTTCAAATTAAGAAGTATGACAATTACCATAAAAATAATTAAGAATCTTGTTACTGTCTTAAAGAAATTTTGAAATTACCAACTTACAGTGATAGTAACTTTTTCATCATAATTTACCCAAGATTTTAAAATAACAGAAAAAATGAGACATGCTATGCACATATTAGCATAAAACTTCAAACCATCCTTGTC
Source organism: Gymnogyps californianus (assembly GCF_018139145.2). Taxonomy (NCBI): domain Eukaryota; kingdom Metazoa; phylum Chordata; class Aves; order Accipitriformes; family Cathartidae; genus Gymnogyps; species Gymnogyps californianus. The sequence continues at coordinate 38,493,468 of NC_059477.1, forward strand.
AATCCACACATGCAGAACACTTGAATCAAAGTATGAAGGACTTGTCAAAAATCTATGACAGAGAATTCTCACTTGATGCGCAATTGCAGTACATGCAACATATTTTTCAACGGTTAGATTTCAGGTGACTTCAGTCATAAAGATTTCACTTAAATTCAGACAGGATTCTAAGTGACATGAGGATAGAAACACTAAGTTTGATCATACTGCTGTGGCCATATTGGTTACTGTAGAATGTAAATTTTCATTAAAAAAGAAATTAAGATACAAATGTCAGTATTAATGTAAAGATAATCTTCATAACAATTTAAACAACAGTGTATGAAGACAAGCAGTTTAAAAGAAATTTCAAGAGACAGAAAGGTATATGAGACGTATATTCTCTACTTCATTTCACTTACTTCACTTCAGGAAAATGTTATTTTTGAAGCCCCATTAACATAATTTAAATACCAACATTAGGAATTGCTTTAGTTTTGTTCAGAAATATACAACACTTATCAGTGTTATCAGTTTGTCATTTTGAGACTTTGACTCATTACCTGCTGGAATTAATGAAAGTGCCTCTTCAGTTAAAGAGCTTGTTAGTCTTCTATTCATCTAATGAAAGCTAGTAACATGCCTCAGTGTCCATGGTCTGTAATTTCTTTAAGGTAATAATCTTTACTACTTTTCCTCAAACCAGTATTGGGGTGGTATTCCTACCAAGTTTTGAGTATTTCATGTTCCATGCCATCACTTGATATTATACAAATGGGGTATAAAATAAGTCACAACCACCACAAAGCAAAAAGAAAAAAGCAAATAAGACCTATCAGGAAACACAGCAAGAAGAAATAATGCAAACAGAAGAAAAGAATATTAAACATACACTTTTGAAAACCTTCACAGCAGTTCTCATAGAAAATTTGTATTCCCTATTGCTAAGGCTTGGAAGACAGAATAGGTTAAAATGAGGGGCAATCAGAAGAACGCTAGAAATGCCCTTCACTCTCTTGGTATTTCTTTATACTCCTGTGCATATAAAAGGCCACATTTATTAGCTTTACTGTAGCTCTGAAGGATGACATCAAGATCATAGAACTGCTTTCTACAACAGCTATGTCTTGTTGGCGTTTCAACAAAGACGCTGGGGTGATGATGGAAAAGCTCTGTAGTATGGCACTGCTACTCATAATGGCCATACTGTCAGGGACTATCGTCAAGTGTCTAAGGCGTGCCCAAGGACTGCTCACCCTTATATCACACCTGAGAGTATCACAGCTTGAGAATCAGGGTACAGAAATCAGCCATGACATGCTTTTGTGACTTGCCATGTGTCAAGAGAGAAAAAAACCCAACCTTTAAATTTCACATATGCAGGCACCAGCATTGCACCCTCAAGGTGGAATCATTTGTTTAATGCAAACTAATGTATTCTACATAAATATCTTCAATGAGGTACACAGCAATGGTTCAGTTTAAAGGAAACTAAAGAATGCACTGAAATTGCAAAAAAGTATTTCTGAAAGGCAAGCAAACTTTCGTCAGATCCAAAGAATAATAAACATAGTAATGATGCTTACTGTCTAATTTTAACAGACTAAACACTTGAGAATTTAAACTTGCTTCCAAAACAAGAACTCGGCTAACTCATAGCGACTGAATGTTCACAGTGAAGAGCTCCTTACCTAACCAATGCCAAGTCCTTCAGCTGTTTCCCTTATAACATAATCTTTTCATTTTTATCATAATTAATTTCAGCCAGCTTGTTCCCATTATTCATCAATCTCAATGGTTGCTGGAAGCAAAGCAAATCAGTCCTTTCCTGTCTGGGTGAGACTGAAACACAGAGCATACCGAACATACAGAAAACACTTAGCCAATGCTAACTCTTAATGTCATCCTTCCGACATTGCATAAAAGCATTATTTCGGTGAAGAACTTCCTGATGTTTCTAGCTGTAGACAAACAAATCCAATGCAAAGCACTGCCAGCTATTTCTGTCAAATGTAATGGGAACAACACCATCCTGTATTCTACTTTTCACAGTAAAAGCATGAGATACTTCTGCTAGTTTTTGATAACTGTTTAAGACCGTAGAAAAAATCAATGCACAGAGCTAACACAACCTTTGTCAAAATACAGATTTCCTTTGAAGCGAAACCAAGAACACGCATATGCCATACTTTCTTGATGAACTCAAAAGCCACCCCATACAAAATCTTGTCGGACTGAGCCCCAGCATACTGCAAAACAGTGGAATGATTGACTGGTTGAATCCCTTCATTTTGCTGGCAGCCAGATGGCCACGCAGCACATGCGCTGGCCAGCATATCACTTCATGTGTAGCTCCAGAGTGGCAACAGCCTGTGCTTTGTTTTGACACAGAGAAGATGGGGAATGGAGTGGAGAGAAAAAAAGGGAGAAATTTAAGGAATACGTGAGGAAAATGGGGTATTGTGATAGGAAATTGTGGAGTTGTGAATGGGGGAAGGCTCTACAAGCGCTTGCAGTAGAGGCATCTGTTGTGCAGAAGAGCAGGAGAGAAACTGTAGCAAGGTCTTAGGACGAAAGATGTGGGGTATTGCACTGGAGGTATGTCCTAGTTTCAGCTGGGATAGAGTTAATTTTCTTCCTAGTAGCTGGTATACTGCTGTGTTTTGGATTTAGGATGAGAATAATGTTGATAACACACTGATGCTTTAGTTGTTGCTGAGCAGTGCTTACACTAAGTCAAGGACTTTTCAGCTTCTCGTGCTGCCCTGCCAGCGAGGAGGCTGGGGGTGCACAAGAAGCTGGGAGGGGACACAGCCAGGACAGCTGACCCCAACTGGCCAAAGGGATATTCCATACCATATGACATCATGCTGAACAATAAAACTGGGGGGAGCTGGCTGGGGGGTGGCGGCCCGCTGCTCAGGGACTGGCTGGGCATCGGTCAGCGGGTGGTGAGCAATTGCGTTGTACATCACTTTTTTTTGTGTATTCTTTTATCATTATTATTATTTTCCCTTCCTTTTCTGTCCTATTAAACTGTCTTTATCTCAACCCACAAGTTTTACCTTCTTTCCGATTCTCTCCCCCATTCCACTGCAGGGGAGTGAGCGAGAGGCTGTGTGGCGCTTAGTGGCTGGCTGGGGTTAAACCATGACAAGGTACTATGGAGAGAAGGTTATAGAGAGAAGCTGAAGGTACTGTGTTATTAAGACTCAGGAGACATGAAAACAGCCTTTACAAGTTCCACTTTTGCTGCAACAACTGCTGATTTGAGGCTACTTCCATAGAAAATCCTAAATTAAAATGCCTAGTTATATATGAAAATTCTACTGACTTTACTCTAGGGAAGAAATTAATTTTCACAAGTGAACAAAATTGCTTGTAATGCTAAAACATATTTTTCATTAAAAACAAATTACAATCAATAACTAAGAGATCATGAAAAAAAAGAAAAGCAGGCTCTGCCTCCCAATGCATCAGAATATAATTTTAAACAGCTTTGATATCAAACTCAAACTTCAGTGAACTAATGCCCAAACACTGACACAGAAACCATAGCCAATCTTCTGATTTCAAGTCCTTAACACATCAGTCCTCACTGTCTCTAGAGTACACACAGATGTATGATGAGATGGCCTCAGCGTTCCAGGTTGACAAGTTCCACAGTCCATAATACGTTTCACAGTGTCTGTTTCTCAGTTTCTTTGAATGTCAGAACACCCGATCTGAGTCCTTAATCCCTTCACAAGACTTAAACAGTACAATGACCTCCTTCCAACTCATTGTGGGTTATCAGTTTCTCTTGACTTAGTCAAGTCATTCACCTTAGTGACTGGCTAACGCTCTGTAGATCACCATTTCAGAAAAGAAGTTACGGATTTTTATGTTATGAATTTAAAATTATACTTCTGAGGATCCACAACCGATATTTTTCCTAAAATCCTATACTACAGAGAAATTTAAGGTATTTTGTTAGTAAAATTTAATCAATTAAACAAAATGTAGTTCTGGTACTCGCCTTCTAGGAAGTCGCAGCAAAGAAACAAGGTTTCATTGGCCCATCTCTGTTATATTCTGTGAGTTAACAAAATGGTATAAAAACAAGTGCAAACAACTCCCCTCTGCTCTCAGCCTTTTGGAAAAGTAACTATTTTAAACAAACTCAACTAGCTAACATTTTAATACCATATTACCTCAGAGCTAGATTTGACCAATAGTCTCAAGGGCAACATAATGTAGTTTTTGTGTGAATGTTAAATTTAACCATGAAAGGGAAAAAAAAAAAAAAACAGAAAAAGGAAAAGAAACTATCGCAGCAATTTGAATTCAAGTTTCTCTTCAGTTTGTCACATGTATTTTTAAACTGGGACAACGTAAATGGCAGTATATGGACAGTACGACATGCTTAGGTTACTAACAAACTCCCGCTTTGCAGTGATTTAACATTTCACTCATGACTACATTTAAAGTATTAATTACAGTGAAATACAATCTCGCAGCAATGTTCTACATGAAGAAAAAAGTACGAACATTTCTTCTTTTTCTCCAAATAGTTATGTATCTTTTAAATGTCTTAAATGAAATAATTAAATGGAGCAAGTCTGTACAATTGCGAGTTTAACATCATCAGCATCTTCATTTCAGACAGAAAAAGTTATTACTGTAGATGAACCAAAAGTAAAACCCTAGACTGAAAAAACTTTTAAACTTCAGGAACACTGCCTTTCCAACAAATGTTGTGTATTAACTTGATTTTTAGTTCATTTTCTTTTCAGTTAAATGAATTGTTGCCTATGCTGCAGTTTTAATATTTAAATAACTAATTTGTAGAGCCAGACAGTTGAGTGTTTCATGATGGAAATTGCAGATCTGAAAAATAATTTCCATTGCAGTAACTGTAAAAAGTTACTGCACAAAAGAAAATAAACTCTGAAAATATCAAGGAAAAAAGCATTTTCTGAGTAGTCTTCACAGGTATACGATCAGACAACAATCTACAGAATGAAAATATTCTGAATATGAAGACCTGGAGACACAAATGGAACTCTCTAGTGAAACCTGGGTAAAAATTAAAGGAAATCTATCATCCTATGCATGTAAAGATGCTAGAATTGACTGAGTGAAAAGATCACCCTGCGAGATCAATCTGTTAAATTAATAGCAGCTTGCATCTGATGATTCTTTTATCAGACAATCCTTAGAATAAGAAATTCCTGTGCTCAATTTTGATGGTGTGAATTATAACAAAAAGACAGATGCGAGATAAGAATATAAAAGTGATCATGTGATACAACCCAGAAGTGACATCATGGGAATTTGACTTCTTTTCCTTTTTTTTTTCTGTGAGATTATGACCCACAATAATGAAATATCTATCCCAAAGGTTTAGGCTAACTTTTTCAATGAAATGATTGTATGTGAAGAAGCAATTTCAGTCTTCAAATCCTCTATTTGACCATGAATCAGCATGGCCCTTTAAATAATTTTGGTAATGACTGCTGTCTTGCGTATAGTATACTAGAACTTACTGTTTTATGTATCCAAATCCATCCATAAAAATTTTTTTTTTAAGACTGGAGTACAGGAAGGAAGCAAAACACATACAGTTTCAATGTTTTTCATCATTTACTTCAAAGAAGTGATGAAACTCCTTCAGGCATTTCTTTAGTACTTTGTGCAAAACCTCATGCTTGGCTATGGTTTCGACAGCCTCCCAAAACTGCAATCTGCTGACTTGCCTGTCTCTTTAGGGAAAGAAAACAAACGAAACCCCCAAAATAACCAACTTGGCATATTCTTTTACCAAGACATGAAGGCATGGCATGCGCTTAATCAAGAAGTTCAATTACCAATAATTATCTACACCACAAATAGTTTCATTTCTCCCTTTTAGTATTAGTATAGAGCCAAACTATTTCTACATCACCAACCGAATGTTCCACCATGTACCTCTTTTGCTTACTGAGTATTGCTGCTTTCATATACATTTAACTGTATCTAGACAATTTCCATCAATTGTCAGACATGTCAGATCATAGAGTTCTTCTCCCTTTCTGACAGAAGAAACAGAAATCATCACAGCATAAACTCATTACTAGTACTTGAAGTACTTGACTGTACAGAGGTTGTGTACTGACAACACAGAGGTTGAGTAGTCTCCTATGTTACCTACACCATTAAAAAGGACAAATCACGACAAATCACAAGTGAATACTCAAAATACACTTCAAAATGATTCATCTTCCTCTTCTATCCTTGTTAACATGACACCTGGATAAACATTTAATTAAAAATATAACTTACAAAATCTTACTGAACTTGTATTTATTCTTCTCTTACATGGAGGCTTTCTATGGTGCATTGCAAGTTTTAGAGAGGTGTGGATAGAGTATGGGGAGTTAAATGAGAAAGCTCACGCAATTCCTGACATATTAACAACAAACGAAACCAAACAAAAACAACGCCAAACAAAAAAACAACCAAAACCAAAACCAAACCAAAAAAACCAACCCACAAATTCTGAAGTACAGACATCTTGAGGTCAAACCTCTTATGACTACCTGCCTAAAACCATGAACTGGTCACAGCTGGCCAGTTATGCACTAAGACCTAAAGAATACAGGTTTTAATTGTTCAGAAACTGCTGGGTGGCCAATATACACCACCACACAGTCTCATACCAAAGAACCCCCAACGTGTTACACAGCTATTTTTGACCATAATTCTAAGCAGAGTTTTGGACTATTTCTCTCCGCGTTATTAATATATTCTCTCAGTAGGTAACTCATCTGCGATACCTAGTATCAGGATGAATTAATCTATTTCTATATTCATTTTAAAATATAGTAGATGATTTTACAAACCCACTTGACTTTAGCATAAAGACAACTTGCTTTCACAAACTAGGGAAGAAATAACACTATTTGAAACCTTTAAATATCAAACTGAAGTTAAATGATTTATTTGCTTGATTATGCTAACAAGAGTGTTGTTCGATCACTAATTACAATCTTGTTGCTGAAACTGGGTTATAATATGCATTAAAATTGTTGTATTTATCCATTTTGTTGGGTAATTAGCATTAAGCGCAGCAACATATTGGGAAAGAGCAATTTCAAATGCCAAAAATTGCTACACTAGCATTGTGGACAGTCCTTTGGAGATTTCGAGCAGTACTCTGAATGCAAATTTTGATGGGCCATTAGTTTTCATTAATGGTGGTTTGAGTATTTATGGAAGACAACTATGTACTGTACTTAGAACCGGGCAAATTGCCTAGATATATTTCATGTATTAATGCTAATGTAATGAATGGTGTTACGGCAATTAGAAGACTGATGACTTGGAAAATTAAGGTGTATGTATTTGAAGTTTCCTGATCTAAGCAGCCCCTTTCCCTTTGCAATGACATCCAGCAAAGTCACATCTCCCACCATTTGAGTTACTAGAAAAGCATTCTGGTGTTATTTTTAAAACTTTATTTAGGGTAAAACAAAAATCAAATAACCAATATATCATTTAACCACATGATGAAAGTAAATGGCAGCATGAATATCTTTTGGTAATATGAACTCACATTTTCTGTCTAAAATGAAATATTGTAATTGTTACTGTCTATTTTGATTGTTTGATAATACACCTCGATGGCTGTATTATATACAGTTTGTGTTCAAAAGACTTTGTTCTAATATCTGCACTCCCATTGAAAAGCTATTATATATGTCTGGTTTTGTTGTATTGCTGATTGAAATTTTTTTACATGAATTTCAACAGAAATAGCACTTACATATAGAACCATTCACTACATGAAGTTACTCTATTTTATACTAGTAAACAATAACTAGAAAAAGGCTACTACTTAGCATCATGGAATATTTCCTTTGAGGTTTCTACCACAAGTATTTAAAAAAAAAATCAGCAATGCACAACAAATTATCCTCATTATACAATCTACACAATCTACATCATATTCCTATTATGTAGTGAAATGAGCTGAATTTTGTGATTTTGTGTAAACTGTATTTCTCTGAGGACTTGATACAAAATCCAATCAAATACCTCCACCAAAACTGCTGACAGAAGCCTTCAATATCTTTTTCTTCTCAGCTACAAGCTTACAGTAACTAATCAATACTTTTCTAGCAATGCTCAGTTTATGATTCAGAGCCATATATCATTCAAGAAAGAATAAGCCCGTTTGGAAATACATTAGATATTGCTGCAAGTTCCTTTGTAACTCAAATCTTGTAATATAATGACTCTGCTCACCAATCCCAAAATACATATAGTTCTCACCACAAAGGTAAATTTCCAACCAGTTTCAGTCACAGTCAAGGAACCATTTTCATTAAGTAACTTGGAAGGCAGGAAATGAGACTTCTTGCAGAATGCCAAATACATCTGTATAATTTCATCACACTCAGACATTGGCTACTGGGAAAACTGCTAAAATCAGATACTGAATATGATATATTAAACTCAAACCTTAACACAAGTATAGGAAGTATTTTCTTAATGTTGAAAAGCGTATTGCTGTACCATATAAGAAAATCAGAGATTCTCTCACATGGAACATCCTGAGTTTCCAAAATAGTGCATATATTTGTTATCAATTTGTAAATGGTGTCAGTAGTAGGTGTTGAAAATTATGCGGGGCATAGGGTGCTGTGAATTAGATAAGCTTCTAAAAGACCAGAAGAACTTCAGAGGTTTTTGAACAAAATAAAATGAAGAGTTAACATAGGAGCAGAAGAAAATTACCGTTGACCAAGTGCAAGACAATAAACAGTGGGAGGTACTAAACAAAGCATTCACACGCATTTTGAATGGTAAATTAACTAAAAATGGCTGATGTTGCATGTACTGACATTTCACTCAGTGAATGTGTATTTGAAGAAAAAGTGGGAAGAGTAGAAAAGCAAATGTGACTTCGTCATGGATTTATAGCAACATCTTTGTAATACAGAATGGCAACAGCAAAAATAATTTTTTGTATGCTTAAGGGCATGGAAAAAATAGTAATAGCAAAATCAGGCACCAAAAGACTAGGAATTTTGGAGCTCAGCATACAGAAAAAGAAAGATGACTGACACTACTGAGTAGAAAACCAATAAATGAAAGAACCAAAACACAGAAAGATGTGAATTATATAACTTGTTTCCATTTCCCTCATGGATAAACCTGAGAGTCACTTTGGCACCAACTTGTTTGCTAACATTATTTTTTCATGTCTTATCATTACCTTCTATACGCTCCTACTAAAGGATATAATAGTAGGAAAATGTTAAACAGAGCCTGGAAAGGACTAAACAACAGTAAACATCTGAAACAGTAGTGGTAACTTCCAAACAGTTTACAACGACTAAACTGCAACACTAAAATAGAGGGATTGAAAGCAATGAGGTACAAACAATGAGGAGATTGAGGAGTAGTACTAAAGGGGAGTGGCATTCGTCATTGCCTGGTGAAGTTCTGAACTACTCCATAAGCTATATTAAAAAGCAAACCAAAAACTTTACTGACCTAGCTAGCATTATTTATTGAGTTGATATCACAGTACATAACCATGGAGTGCCTCACTGCTTCTCATTTCTTTTCCTGTTTTGAAATTAACAGAATCAAAGATCACGATAACACAGAGATGGCAGAACACAGAGATTACCAAAGCAAGAAAGAAGTCAGTCTTGGGCCAAGCCTCTGTCAGTCATTAGTTTTTTATAGTTCTGAAAAATCTTCTGGAACCTAAACTGTAAGACATAGCAAAAACCACTGGAAACTGTCAGAAGATCTGTTAGTTTTCTGTGCAAGGGGCTGTCCAGACAAAGAATGGAAGACACTAGCTCTTCATGCAGACTACTGGATTATCCTCGGGTGTCTCTGGGAGCTCCTGCTTTCTGACAAGGAGACTGATGGCTGGGACAGATGCTAGTAAGGAGATGCTTCAAAAACAGCTAAAAAAAAATTCAGAAGCAAGAAGGACTGAAGTACTAGAAGAGATCACCAGTATAATAAATTAATTAAGAATTCAGCAATTTTTCTAACAGTCCTTTTTCCCCCAGTGCACCTACCCTTGGCAGAGGGGGGAGGGGGGCATGGGAACCAAGGCTATCTCAGATCACATTACCCTGTCCCCTCAATCCACCGAGGTTCTCTCCACCGTTTCCTTGTTTTAGCTCTTCAGACCAATAAAGGTTCTGATGATCAACAACAACCAACCAATGTATGACCTGGTGAGACTACTGTGCAAAGGGAGTCTCAAAATACCCTACTCTATCTCCTCTTTCTGCCCCAGTGGAAACACAACCCAACAATACGACAAGATCATATACTTAAAACAAAGAAACAAAAAATATAAGCTGTCCAAAATACTACTTTTACCTGGGGAGACACTAAATGCAAAAGACAGAAAAATGCAAAAGACAGCAGAAGCCTACAGGACTCTGTAGCACTGAGTGGAACCTAAATGCCATAAAACAGTTAAGAGTGTGGGCACAGATATCATATCTCTTTCCTTTTCAGTCACTGATGAATTCAAATGGTAAAAAAAGCTAGCTTAGTATATACACGGAGAAGAAACATTCCAGCTCATGTTGGTTTTTATGTTTACTGTGTTTTTAGATAAAAGCAGTCAAGAAAATTTATGAAATGGACCAAAAATGATGCAATAAATGGCATAATTACTGTGATTCACCTCTAAAACTTCCTATTAAACTTGTAGGCAAACAGATCAACAAGGGTACTAAATTTTCACACACTATCATGTTAATTCTTACATTAGAACAAATTATTCATTCTTCTTTATTTATATATTATTAGTTATGATCATTTATCAATTACAGATCTCTTATCTTGCTTCGTATTGCATTGGATTTTCTGTTCTGATCCATTCTACATGCACGAAAGCCTGACTATAAGAAGCTGATGTAAAGCCACCAGCACTTCAGGCAAATAGATGGCATTTATGTTGCTACAGTATGTTCCACAATATAAAAACATACAGGAGAAATGAATACAGAAACTTTTCATGTTTTTCAATCAGCACATACAGTCCTGTTTATAAAACTGTATTTGTTTGCACTTTTCCCCAACAGATTTATATACGGAATCATACTGTAATGTCATATTGCAGTTTATCACAACTATGGCTCCAAAGCAAAGACAAAATCCAAAAGCAAAACTAACAGAAAAACCCAAACACAGTGTAAGTTTTGTTTACCAATTTTGAGTAGAGTTTACCAATTTGAAGAACTGTCATCACCCATAAAAACAAAGCATCCCAAACTCGGAATATTAGACGTATATATGTTTAAAAACTACGCAGCAGAAATTCTCCCATCTCCACATCTGCAAAAATTCAACTACTTTCACGCAAACAAGCATGAAACACTCTTCTTTAAATGATAGCTATAAACGCTTTATTCAATATCCCAGATGGATCATCACTGTTGTAGCTTCTGTGAATCACAGATGAAGACTTGGTACCACAGACATCTCAGTGACAGTATGAACAAATACTCTTTACAACAGCTCATATTAAAGACTTCCAATAGCTCCCTAAAGTAAAGGTCATTCTATTTCTAGTCACAATCAAATCAACGAAAGACAATTTGTCTATATTAACATTCATGACTCCTTCTGACACAAAACTTGCTTTTGTTTATGAATGCATACATAAAAGCATCCCCTCTCCAACAGATTTTGACAGCTTTTAGAATTCAATACTGGCCAAATATGTGTATAATAAAACTATTTTAGCAGTTACTACTTTAAAATATGACTTAATTTATGCCATGTGTATAAAGTCTTTGGAGTTCATTTAGCATAGCTTTCACAAGCACATCATCTATATGTACATTATATAATTAATCAATCAAATAAAATACTTTATAAAAAGACTCTGGCAGTTGATGAGTCAACTATCCCAACAGAAGTCTACTTATCAACTGAACTTTTTTTTGGAACATCCAAGATAAATATAAATAATTTTTAATTAAACCAGAACAGAGGTCAGCAAAGCATTTGGAGGAAATATGGAAAGCTCTAAAATCATCGCTAGAATAATATAAATACTAGTTCTGAGTCAGACTGGAATTTCTTAACATACTGTATCTTAGCTCCAGCAAGGGCCAAGAGCTGATGATGCATATGAGAAACAGTCAATTCAAAGCAATGTTCTTATAATATTCAGCAATCTGCAGCTTAAAGACTTCCTGAATTTTTTAGGAATTTTTCCTTATGTTACCGTTCTTCTTTTGATTTTTTTTTTATAAGTTAGATGTTTTTGAACATTCTAAACATTTCTAATGTGCAAAGTATAACAAACAGAACAACTTTTTTTTCCAACCAATTTAATACAAAGAATATTAGCAGACCTCTGAAAATCCAAATCATCTATTTATTCAAATCATCAACCATTAATTCATAACCCAAAGACGCCTTCACAAAGTGCAAGCCAATCCAACTTTGGCTATTCTGGGCTATTCTGAACTAAGACAGTAGAAAGAAGTGAGCAGCAGAAGAAACAAGGCATAGATAATTCTCTGTAATAAAGAGCATAACACACCTCCTTCCAACGTGCTTTACAAGTAACCATAGTAAATATGAGCCATCAGTCTGTTACCTTCATCCTGTGTATATATATACAGGACTATATTTAGAAACATATACTTGTAATCCAGATTGTAAACTGTCTGTTCAATGAAATATAAAAAACTTTTTTCACAAACAAAACAGTCTCACTAGTGAATGTACTGCATGTATTATTTACATAAAATGACAATAGCTTCTCCAAGCTTTTGATATTTCATTATTAATTAGCTTCCAATCATTTAAAAACTAAGTTATTACCACTGGACTTACCCATAATGGTTAAAGCTGTGGCTTTTGTTAAGTCTTCTTTCATTGATTCTATTATTTCAAGATTACCACCATCCAAGTTGCATCTATTTATTGTTCCATTTCCTGAACTGATCCAGTAAAGTTTGTTCTCCCCATAATCTATTGATAAACCTGTAATTAACGTATACAACTTTAACTGTGGCTTGAATAGATAATACGCATTTAGTGTTAAGCTGTTTTCATAACAAAAGTGTATTTAAGAAATATATATATACACACAATTATGTTTTCTATCCACTCATACTTTAAGAAAACAATCGAGAAAACCAAACAAACTTGGCCACTTATAGTGAAAAACCCCATGCTTTTAAAAAGATTTCTGCCTTTTATTTCTCCCAACATCCAGAGAAATCTATCAGTGACTGACTGATGAAAGAGCATTATCTGGCAATGAACAATTACTTGAATGAACTGAGGTCCTAAGCGAGGTCATTAACTACTAGTAAATGTGAACCAGAAGCCATCATTTATATTCTAAAATTATGAATACATAAAGACTTAGAAAACAAGCTACTTTTTGTGATTCAGAACTATAAAAAGTCTGTTCTCTCCCTACGTGCACAGCTCTCCGTTTAGAATGCTGAAATACCAAAACCTAATACTAATTCTCAAGAAATTTGTAGTATTAATTTTAATTTTGCTTCATAGTGAACAGACCTCATGATCAGTTCTTTGGAGTTAGAAGCAAGAGAACTGCAGAAAGAAAAATACTTGCAAAATAACCTACTAAATGAACAAAGTATATAATTTTCTGGAAGTAAGAGCAAAGAACTAAGAGATAATGTATTTCAGACTTCTATAATCCTCTAAAAATGTTCAAGTAATTGTAGCAGGAAATTTTCCACAGTAAAGTACGCTTGGCATGGTGACGATACATGCCGTAATAATTTGCTTTGGTAATAGACTTTTCCCAGAACTCATGTTAGGTATCCAGCAGCAAGTTGCCAAAAAATACTGTATGTCACTCCATAGGTCAACCTCTAGATATTGTACAGTACTCTTCTTCCATCCTGTAAACTGCTTCTCTGTGGAAAGCCAGATCTATTTTCAAAATCCTGACGGGAGAAAGCAGTGCCATGTGCTGCAGTACTTACAGCTGGCATCATGCCACTACTTCTTTACACACATTTGACATAGTAGGCCAAAAGGTGTCCGCTTTCTAAGCTTCTGAAAAACAGCTTTCCAGTTCCTTTACAGTTACTGATATTTTTTCCCCTCTCTGAAGGTATATCACCCAGAAGAAAACAACACATGCTCAAGAGAGGATAAGGATACCGAGTAATGCCTTCAGGAGAGATTGATCTTGCAGCTTCTCTCTGAACATACGTGTTTTCGTGCTTGTACAACAAGCATTGCTCAAAGCGAAAAGACAGTGCCACAGACCTTGGAGACAAACAGCACTTGCAGTACTTAGGCCTAGCACAGGAAACTTTCCTGGGAATATGGATGAACCTTGCTATGGGTTACAAAGGTAATACACAAGTATAAAGGTTTCCTTACTCTGAGATGGATAGCATTTGCTATTCTCTGCAACTCCTGACTGCTACCAGTCAGCTGCTCACTGATTTCACCTAGACAGATCTATTTATGGGGTTGCTGTGAATGCAATTTACACAGCAATTACAATGTTATCTTGTCAGGTTTTCTACTTCAGATATTAAGCTGGTGTTTCTACACATGGGTATTCCAATTACACAGCAGCAACTGACAGAAATAACATTCCTATCTCCTTCTACCCAAGTCTACCACATTTTTCTTCCCAAAGTATTTTCCTCTTGTGTTATTCCATCTATTACCAACCTTTGTGAAAACGTATTTCTAATGTAGGCAGAGCATGTTTATTTAGATTTTTTCAGGAATTGTCCTGGTTTTGCTAATGAAAATAAGTGACCTACTAGCCATAAGCATCACAGATACTCATGATGCATTCTAGTGTGGGTGACTGGCTTACATGTTATGTCCCAGCTGCCTAAGTCAACCTGAACGTGTGGATTGTAAAACATTGGTCTCGGAGAATTCTGTTGTGTTTTTAAAAAAATACTACCATGACTTAGGCCATTGCTGTCTTCACATGCATTTTCCAATTTCCTTACTCAAATTTCCAAAAATATGCTACTATTTAAAAAGTATATCACACAGGTTATTCCAGCAATTTATACACAGAGGTTCCAATCTTAAAGCCATATATGTAATGAGAACTTAGCTTCCACTACCTGAAAATTAAGTTTGATATTTAAATTTGGTGCATCCCTGAAGTTCAAGGAAATGACTCTTGATAGCATTTTTCATATACTTATTGTTTAAATGACGTATGTTCCTCTAACTTTATTTTTACCTGTGGAAATGTTCTCTAAAAAGCAGTGGAAGCTTAAGGAAACAGTGTGTTCCAAGGACATTAAAGATGGGATTCATTCTTACTACCTAAATCAATTAAATGTTGGACACCGCTATTACAGCTTAGATGAATTATAAGAACAGTATGTGGAATTTTTGTTCACATTTCCCACTTCAGTGACTTAAGAAAGGTTCTTTAAACTGTTTATGGCTGATTACATTTCATGTGAAAAAAACGTGCTTAAAATTAGGAAATCCTTAGGTTTATTTCTCTGCTAAACACACAGACATACTTAAGAAATAACTTTTTTTAAGCAAAATAAATTTAAGATGAAAATTTCAAGAGCCACTCTCCAGAAGATTTTTGGTTCACATCTGCAACAATTTTGTTTGTAGACTATGCTATATATTCAAAAGAAAGAATAAATTAGCAAGGGATATTCAAGTAGAGAGTCAGCCAAGAAAATGAAACAAGAACAGCTAAAACAGCAAATAGGGCTGTACTATAATCATGAGCAAAAGGGAAACTCTAAGTTAGTTCAGAAGAAAGGACTGAACTCTATTAAAAAAAAAAAACAACCACAAAAAAAACCCCCAAACCAAATCCAAACAACACCCCTCCCCCCCCATAATTATGGAGTCCTTTCAATATAGCTGAGAGAGTGATCCAGTATGTTCTTAAAGGTTATTTATCCAAGCTATTTAAAAACTTACTAACTTTTAAATACTACAATACTCTACAATTTAATAATAGCCATTTCCTTAAAAACAATCCAATGGATGCGTGGTTTGTATTTTTAGAGTTTTGTAACAAACAACTGTTTAAATGAAAATAAGTTCATTCACCTCGCTCCCCAAATACTCCAAATTAGCACTGCATGAACTAGAGTTTCACTTACGGAGAAAGACAGTTTCTCAGTTAGAAATGAAATATTAAAATAAGGTTTTAAGACTGCTACTCTCTGGCTCTTCAGCAGTGTTTTCTTGTTCTTAGGATGGGAATGTCTTATGCTAATAGTAAGAATAATTTAAACCACTAAAACAGGCATTTTGCATATATTTGAGTTTGACATTGGAAATTTAATACTTGTTTTATCTATAGTGTATCTGATCATTTTTCCTCAGACATGCAACAGAAGCTGTTTTCATGTCCATCCTAACTGACAATAAAACTGAGCCAAGATGTCTACCAATTAAAAAGTTTTTCAGCAATAAACAGGTGCAAGATTTATTTTCCCTTTACATACATAGATATATATGTATCTACACTCTTTATATACTACATATTCTACACTTTACATACTTGATGATTCAGCATGCTTTCAGACTGCCAAGAAGAAGGGAAAAACAATTAAATCTCTATGGTCTCCTTATTATGCGATAGGTCCATTATTATGCAGTAAGAACTTTCAATCTGGAATATAACCTATTTCAAGTAATTCTTATCAGATCTGAAAGGTGTTAAAAATTAATCCAATACTACAACAGAAAGAAAACAAATTGTCTCACTTGCAGCTCTGTGGTGAAGTAAAAAATTTGTGTCACAATCCTCATTCCTACAAGGCCTACAAGGAATGTTTAACTGCGTAAATAGTCCATCTGATAGCAGTGAGACTGTGCATGTCCGTGAAGAAAAACGTCACAAAACCCACATGGATTTGCACATGCAGCCTTTGACAGTACTGATATACTTACAGAAAAAAAAAAAAAGAGTACTTACCATTCTACCATGTATTTGGTTCAGTGGCTTTACTGCTACTCAGAACAAACTCAATGACAGAAACCATAAGGACTGCAATTTAGGACCTTGTGACCTATGATCACAGGATATTCAGTGCAAAAAGTTGCACACAGCCTTACTTCTTAATATTGTTGTAATATTATTAAATGTGTTTATGCTTCACCTTAAAATTAGTGGGTTTACCACTCTTTTTTCTCCAGATAAATAGATAACTGTCTCTTCAGTGGATAGATAGAAAATCAAATCAACAATAAAACAGTTACCAAATAATTTCTATAAAATTCTTTCAATCTAGGGTCTAAAATGCATGTCGTGTTGCTCTTATGTCAAATTTATTGAACTATTTAACTATTTAAGTAATCTTTGCTTCTGCTTGCTTAATGCATTCAGTTATGAAAATCCATAAATGCGTTCAAATGTAATCACTTTATTGATGGGTCATTAATAAGGCAACAACAATTGACATAACCACTTTAACTCTTTAAAAAATGAAATTACAAAAAGAAAGAGACCTGAACCAAAAATAAATAAATAGTACATATAAAGAGAGCATTTTTTTTTCAGAAAGTGCCATAATTTATCATCAACTATGTTAATTCTCAAATACTAAAACTGAGGCTAAGTCATTATATAAAATGTATGCTTCAAAAGTTGCTCTTTTCTGTATGTGAAAAGTTAAGAGCCAAATTATCTTTTGATCATGCAGCTGGGATTCTGGTGAGGAAGGTTCTACATTTCCAGTCAAAGTATCCTCTCACATATATCCATAACTTATTAAAAACCTGCTCTCTACATTTTTTTACCCATGATCTAAAGATTGAGAAATTCAGATGGGTTCTCCTTCACCTTCAGTCTACTGTAATCCTAGAAGTTACTAATGCTATACTTAACCCACTACAGTAGATTTCAATTAGAATGGACCAAAAATATCTTAAATTGTGAAACACAGAAGTACATCAATGTTTTTCATGTCTTTATGCCTGTTCTTATCACTGTTATATAGCATATGAAAAACGTCATGGTATACTTAAATAGCATTTCAAGACAATGTCCATAATAAAGCACTATCAAATACAAACGGAAACAGGAAAAAAGGTATTTACCAACAGGATCTTTTTGATTCTGAAAGAGTATTTTGCTGTTGCTGCCATCCATGTTTGCCATGTTAATTGTGTTACCATCCGTCCAGTAGAGCTTACTGAAGAAAAAAACAAACATATTTAAAATGTTGCTTTGTGTACACAGTATTTTTAATGCATCAGTAGTGAAAACATTCGTAAATTTAGAAGCAGGAAAATATACAACTAATGATTACATGACTTAATCAACAGTAAGCTTTGGTACGGAAGCAGTACTCAAGAAATTCTCAGCAAAATCTTTCAAACGCATGCATTTACATTAAGTTTGAAAGAAAACAGAATGGGCAAACTCAAAATCTGAATGAAGAAGAAATCTTCTGACGAGCTTTACCGTAGTTTATTTATTAAAACTACAGATATCTTACCCTTTTACTGGGTGAACTGCAAGACACTGGGGTTTATCAATTCCATGGATGATTGAGGTTTTCAAGGAACCGTCTAAATGTGCCACATTAATTTGTGTTTCATCAAATTCTGAGCTAATCCAGTATAAATTACGTGATATCCAATCCACTGCAAGACCTCTGATACTCTGAATATCTGCAAAAAGTGAAAGCAGTTGTTCTTTTGATTTTCTTTCTGGATTATTCTCAGTCTTGCAGAAAAAAAACCCAGAACAGTTTCTTCTATAGTTTGTTAACAATATTGTACAATATTCTATTCAGATGTATTTATAAACTAGTTGCCAATAATTAATAATCATTATGTTTCTTCTTGGGCCTAATACACTTGCAATAAGAACATGAAAATTGCCGTGAAGATTTGGGAAATCCTCCATAAATACTTCTTTAAAAATTAGCATAAAACCTATTGTCCAAAAATAATAATCAGACAAACGCTGAATTTTTGCACTGTATTTTTCTACTTAAGAAAGCATTTATTACTCAGTGCACTATTAAAAAGTGTAGTTTGTTGTGGGGTTTTTTAAGGGACAATGATGTAGAATGAGTTAGCATCCACTAGGAAGTTCAACAATCATATTTAACAAACATAAATATTACTCATGACATAAGAGGAAGGTTCATACTTCTTTAGTTGTGAGTTATACTTTACATATAGAACATTAGGTGGCTTTCTACAACAAAACTATGCTGAAGTTTAAAAGCCTACTTCCTTCTTTAGCAGCAGAAAGGTTCAGTACAGAATATTTGAATTAAAACCGCTGGGCTATAGCATAGTTCTATAGCATGCAAGTAGGTAAGCAGCTACATTACTGATGAAGTCTTTTGGTTTTATTTGTGAAGACTTTGAAGACTCTAACTTACTCCCCTGCTTTACTGGAAATGGCTAAACATCTCTCAGCCGATGGGAAGTAGTGAATGAATTCTTTATTTTGCTTTGCTTGTGCATGTGGCTTTTGCTTTTCCTATTAAACTGTCTTTATCTCAACTCACTAGTTTTCTTACTTTTACCCTTCTGATTCTTTTCACCATCCCACTGTGGGGAGTGAGCGAGCGGCTGTGTGGGGCTTAGCTGCCTTCTGGGGTTAACCCACACCCCCAGTATTATCTGAGGTAGCCAAACATGAGTAAGATACGATTAATTTGTTAGCTTCACAAGTGTCTTTCTTTGTATGTGATAGTCTTCCTTAGCAAGATATTGATTTTAAAAAAATTTAATATATGTTAATATCTGCCTTAAATGCTGGCTATAAAATCACTGCTCAAGATCTAGATACCAACATGCCGCTTTGCCTTGGCATAGCAATGGTTCACATTGACCAGCATCTTTGTAGACGAGGAAACAGGCCAAGGATGATTTAAAGATTTCATTATAATTCATAGTTTGTACACTTTCTCTTTGTCAACTTAACGGGGTTACTTCCACTGTCAGAATTATTGTCATTGACAAACTAACATGGATGTGGCTGTGGACCGGCTTGCATATACATAAGGTGAAACGGTGACTGGGCATTAGGAAGTTTGCCAACTTTAGAGAATGCAACAAAGGACACCGAATACATAGCCTTGACCCATTTTAAACTGATCCCCTGCCTTTTTGGGTTTTTTGGTTGGAGGAACTAGAAAACAAGCTTTTCATACTCTTAAAAAGATTAAAGTATGACTTTGGCACTTTTGTGACACTGGCATAAGACTTCATCCAATGAGAATCCCACTAGCATGTGCTTACAAAGCTTCTTATGTTCTTATAAGAAGTACAAAAATATAACTGTAAGCAAATGAGATCATTTACACATAACGAGTAGTCTTTATAATGTTTTGATGTGCCAGAACATTGTAACTTTGCAAATTTTATATATAATAAGTTACATCTACCCCCCCAAAACCCCCCAAAAAACTCCACCACAGAAGCTACCACAATAAAAATATGAAAGAATGCTGATAAACAGAAACACTCGCATATAGTATGTTTCTTCAAGTTTCATTAAGTTTCTTGACAAGTTTTGTGATTTTTTCACTATATATTTTATATAGTAAACAATGTTTTTATTCTACCGCCTTTTAAAAAACCCAACTCTTTCTCTCTTGCGCACCTCAACTCATGATGTAAAGAAGAGCTCTAAGAGGCACTCTAAACCTTGCTCTCATTACTGGTACTGAAAAACATCTCCAATTGTTAATAAAGTTGTCTCTCAGATAGCAGGGGAAAAATAAAGATACCCACACAAAATAAATAAATTCATCAATCTACATAGCCAAGTGGGGATATTGCCATATTTGCCCAATGATTTCCCAAAATATGCTAATACAAAACAAATTTCTTCTAAAGCGACACCGGGGCAAAGCTTTAATTAATTTTATTAAGTCCCCAAATAATCAACTAAAGAAGTATCTTCTTTTTTTTTTTTAATTTGTTCTCAAAATCAGAAAAGGTCTGATCTTACAGAATTGAGTTGTTTCTTTTCTCCTCTTCCCCTTCAAACATACATTTAACAGTTGAGGAACCAGAGTTTGCAAAATTGCCTCCAGGTAGTCCCCGTCAGACAGCTTTCCTATTTTCAAGCAGGTAGGTATATTACAAAATAGAAGAACATCATGTGCTGCCAGGAGAGGAACTGACAGTGGTTGGAAACAAACAAACAAAAAACCACCACTAGCAAGGACAACAAATGGTATCACTTTAATACCTGAGCTACTGACATAGGGATGAAGCAATCGGGTATAGAATTTAGAGTCCATTAGGTTTCTGAAGCAAATGAAGGCGTTAACTGCAGAAAAAACTGCCAGCCATGATATTCCATTTGCAATATTTTAAGTTTCCTTTTATTGCTGTCAGCAACCTACCTATCATGCAAAAGCTCAATAAAAAGGAAAACCTGAATTGTAGTATTATAAGTAACTGAAGCAGCAACGACAGAACAAACGTATACAGGATTCAAAACCACAGAATCAAAAGACTCCACTTCCTCATGGCATTCAAGTACTGCAAACAGCCTGATGGCAATCAGTTTGAACATGACACATATAGCAAGAAGACAATAGGTAAATGCATAACACCAGTATCACCAAAATTACAAAGCTACCATATTGTGTGTTTCATCAATGGTGCCAAAGCCGAAAGATCTACATGGACTGGAAAGAAAAAATAACTCTGATGGAGCTAATTTCTTTGCTAGGTCAGCACAGATAGCCAAAGGACATAAGAAATCCACATGAAATGCTTCAATGCAAAGCTATGTCAGGATACTGTTATTTTTTCCTTTTCATCTTTATTCCTTCTGCCTTCCCCAGAAGACATTATTTCCATTGTTTACTACACATTTCAATCTTGTATAAAGGCAACGTTACAATTACATCACAATTTATTTAAATAAAAATGAATTATGAATCAATAAAATGAACTAGAATCCTAAACAAAATCATGCTTTCTTATTGTTTAGATCAATTATCCAATACCAGTGAAAGGTACACCCAACAAGAACTTGCACTCTCATATTTTAGCATGCTTATAACACACATTTACCTATAACGAATTATTTTTACTTCAATGTCATGCTATTTACCTCTTGAAATAATGGTTTCTAAGCCAGTCCCATTAATGAAGGCACGCTTGATGGTCTGTGTTTTCACATCAGTCCAGTATAAGCGTTCCTCAACAGCATCAAAATCTATGACGGTCACATCATCAATGTCAGGAACAGTGAAGGCTGTGATGAAGTTGAAGTATGGGTTTTCTATGTCCACCCCTCTTATTTCTGAACGCCTTGCATAAAGAAGAAATTTCTTCCTTTCTGTTAGAAAAAAGGAAAACATCACTCCTCATCCTCTTCACAACATCGCTAACAGAAGTCCAAGTCATTCATTTGAGATCACTTCACAAATGTGTAAATAAAGTTTATACGAGTGATTTAACATCTCCAGAAAATCTGCAGCCTAGTGATGCTTGAGAAATAAAGTATGTTACAGAGCATAAAAGTCACAGGAAAAATATATTAATTCTGAATGCTGGACATGATGTTACTACACCACTAAATCAATATGGTCTTATGGATGTGTAAGGAAAAATGTTAAAAATTATATTTTAAAAATTTTATCTCACTTATCCCAATCAAAAAAATACTGTTTCATTTGCACATCGTAACAGATATTAACATTTGGTATCTCAGGGGAACAGAGTATCACTGTAACAGGGAGGTTTTGCAAACAACAAAACTCAGGAGGAATTCCACAATGTATGTGTAAGCAGTGAAAGGCAAACAGGTGGAAGAAAAAGAACACACGGATTGTTTTAATTTAGACATCCACTAATGAAAAAGGGTGACACATTAAAGGCAAAACAGAACTCTATTTTTTTATCTCAAAAGTCTAAATTATTGGAGCAAAAGTCTGTGAATGAACAGTAATGGTAACTTTTTTCCCCGCAATATCCTTGATATGACAAAATATTTTTTTTTTATTTCCTAAACATTATTAATCAACACTGAAAAGAGTAATGTAGTACAAGGTTTTACAGATAATAGACACAATTATTTGACATTTTGAGGGCTTTTATAGCTTAAAAGTGTTTATTGTAACTTTTTATAAAACTCCCCTGCAAGGCTGCATGTCTAATATTTACTCTTCATTTCATTTTCTTAATCCTTGAAAATGAAACTAAAACAACTTTAGAAGAACAGGTAGAGATTTAAGCTATTAAGTACCTTTTTGTTATTCAGCTTACCTGACTCATCATTTTCTGATGACGCACTTTACAGTATAAATCTTCCTGTTTTGCACAGATAAGTTTTACTAACATACCATACACATAAGCAACAGAAAAAATGGCTGTGGTAATAAATATCAAAGCTCCACATACCTCATATATTAGAGTAAGCTATCAATTCTCAAAAAGTACATGTCCCTTTAAAATATATCATTAAAATGCGCTGTAGAGATTGTTTTTAAGATTATGTATTTTAATTTGTCCAGTTTGAAATTCTAAAATCAACACAATTGCTAGGTTTTGGGAAGAAAACTTACCGTAACATGTTTTCTTGTCTAAAGACAGTTTCATTAGATGTGGACAGGCACATGCAGCACTTCTGTTGTGATTGATCAGACACATGTGAGAACATGGACCTCTGCCCTCATTAGCAGCGCACGGATTGGAAGCTAAAATTGAATAATGAAATACACAAAATATAAAAGCACCTTTTGGAACTAAGGTTTGTCAAACTAGCATAAGCTACACTGGTGAGAAAGTGGTGAAAATTCTGCTTGAAGACAAACCTGGCCTCATTGATTAACTGAGCTTATACTCTAATCACTTTTTTTAGGCTAATATTCAACTCTTGTCCAAGCATATATTTTTTATATTTTTTTTGTTATTAGAGTCACAAAATTTATCATTGGAACTTCATGAAGCCACTGGATGAAATTTTCTCAGTGAAATATCAATTTTGCAGTCTATTTATAACATTTCAATGTAAAGAAATGTACACTCCTAGCCAGGACAGATGGGGTAAAATATGATGAGGACCTGAACAACAAATTTCGTTTTGTGAAGAGTCAAACCTTAGATTATGTGATGAATTTTAGCAAATTCAATGTTCCCTCTCAATTTGATCTACCTACTAGAATATTAGTTGGAAATCTAACATGCAAAGATAATTTGAAAAAAACATGCCAACGTATTTCTACTTTTCTCAAAGAAAAACCTCTCCAAAGTGTAGCTTCTTTCAAGTAGCTTCCTATAGTTCATTGATTGAACAAGATGTGCTAAAATTGCTTTAAAGAGCAGAAAACAAGCTGAAGGCAGAAGACTTCTTAGTCTTACAAAATCTAGAAACTATTCTTATTATCTTCATTCATTATTATACACACACAGTTCCAGAGCACTCCTGAAGAGACATTCCAAGCATAAACAGAAAGTAATGTTGATTTTTCCATTTACTAAAAAAACTGTAGAAAATTAACAGT
The DNA here is from genome assembly GCF_018139145.2 of Gymnogyps californianus. Lineage (NCBI taxonomy): Eukaryota > Metazoa > Chordata > Aves > Accipitriformes > Cathartidae > Gymnogyps > Gymnogyps californianus. The sequence goes on from NC_059477.1 coordinate 38,517,917, forward strand.
GATGAAAAGGGAAGTGGGAATGACTAACTCATAAAGACAAACTTATAATTAACAAAATCAATTAGTTTAGAATATATTCCTCCAACGCTGTGCTAGCCTGCAATATAAGTAATTAGATAACTAGAGAAATCTGATGTATGAATTTCTTCACGAAATAAATTCAGCTGAAACTCAAGCACTAAAATTTGAAGACAAACTCAAGGTTTGCTTCATTGAACCATTTCTTTCTCATCAATGCATGCTTCCTTAAATTTATCCACCAACTCCTGAATCCTTTAACTACTTACTTATCTGACCAGTACTACAGGAAGAATGAAACTTTCAAAACCTTGGATAAACAGGTTAATGAAATTCTATCCAGCATCTTCCACCATTCTATCAAAAAATCACAGGCTTTTACAGTTTTCTGTAAAGTCATTCCATTTGCCCCTTTCAAACACTGGCAGCACTGGAGGCCACTCAGTACTCCCAGCCTTTGCAGTTTCTCCTGCTATTCCAAGGTTTATTAAAAAGAAGCATCCCATATCCTCTGTCAGCTCTTCTAAACCTCTGACAAAAGTCACCTGGGCCAATAAGCTTAAAAACATTTATTCTTGGTTAATGACTTAATATCTTCTTTGACCGCTAATGGACTGTAAATATCTTACTATCCTTATGTGATGACTATATTTGATTCTGCCTTTCCCAAAAATTACAATAGAGAAATGTTTATTTAATATCATCACTTTTCTTGTGTCTGTAGTAACAATGTGAAAAAATCTGGAGTGATCTTTTTTAATAAGTTCAAAACTTCGTGTGGAAAATAAAAAACGTGAAGCTGAGGAAAAGAGACTGAAGTTAAGAAGGTTCCAGGAGCCCTTCAGGATAAGAATCAATTATTAATGGACGATTAATATTAATAAATATAAGTCATCTCTCCCTATGGACTACACATCAAAAATGAAACATAATTTAGGGTTTTGACAATATTGTGAAGGAGATCATAGAATCATTTAGGTTGTAAGGGATCTCAGGAGATCATCTAGTGATTCAACCTCCTGCATTTTTTGGCATTCTTAACACTGCTGCTGCGAGATCTAAAATTTAGTCATATGTTTTGTGAAACAGCATTTCCCTTACTTTATTTGCCAATACAAAGCAGTAATTTCAGTGGAACCTCAACCTCTTTGTATGCATATGACCATCTGTGGCAAGGATCTACTTAGGGCCCAAGAATAATAAACCCCATCTTGTCTTTCTGTGCAAGTAGTGCACTATGTTCTTCTCTACCAGAGTTGCTATTTGAGTATGGAATTCAAATAGAAGAACATACAGAAGAAAAAATAAAAGGCATGCTGGTTAATGATCATGTTAAAAAAAGACTTGTGGTCAAAGTGTGCTATGAGCATCAACAAAGAGGAGGCAGTACAATTTGTGTACTATCTGTCCAGATCACAATTCCCTTCCACATATCACGGAATACAAAACTGGTGGAAAAAGAAGTGTTATAAAGCACACGTATTTGTTTCCACATGCATGCACAACTGGAGGAGTAAACTACCGTAATCTAAAAATTACTTATACCAGCACATATGTATACATTCCTTTCATATTCATACTGCTTTCACTGAATAACAGCTAAGCCCATTCTTTACTTTCTAATAAAAACTAATTCTCTTGAAGGCAAATAGATATGCTATTGCTTTGATTCTCAAAAATTTGGCTCTTTTATTTCCTTGTGCTAGTTCTAACACTTCCTTCTATTTTTACTGTGAATAACCACATAACCATTCCTTATTCACCTTCTCCACGCCATTTATGATTTCACAGACTGCCATCATACAGAAGCCTGTCTATAAGCTGTATTTCAAGAAGCATCAGCTTACCTATCCTCATACAAAAACCTTTCCCATACTCTTGATCAGCCTGTCAAGCTTTCTCAGTATCTTTTATATGATCTGTATACAGTATTCAAGATATGGGAGTGATATGGATTTATACAGTGTCACAGTTCACTATCTGTGGTTCTTTATTCCTTTCCTAATCATTTCCACCAATCTATTTTCATTTTGATCACGGCAACCCACAGAACTGGCATTTTCACCAACTGGCCAGCCTTTTGCATTATTTAATTGATTTCCACTGCTGATTGCTTGTCTATCTATTTCTCTTACAGTACTGCGCACAGATATATGTAGCACTGTTTGTCATCATATTTCTTCTTGACTGCTCTCTAAAACATTATTTAAACAAAATATTTATTTTTCTTGACCAGTAACCCTTAAAAAAACCCCTCACACATTCTATCTCCAGTTGACAAATGAACAGTTGCTCTGACAATCTCTGAATATGCATTCACTATGGACCAGCTTATTCTCCGTATTAACTTCATATTGATCCTGTCCCTTCCTGGCATCAGATTTTAGCTAGGCAAAATTTTAATCTTATACTGTAATGGTGCACAACATGATTAAATTCTGCCTACACCTTCAAATCTGTACACTACAGTTACATCAAAAGGATACTTTTAAATTGCTGACAATCTATTCCCACTCATATTTAAAACCAGTTATAGATCTAATCCTCTGCTCACTGTCAATACTTTCTGTAGTATTGCTTTTCATAGGGTCAAAGATCCTTCTGCTGTACTCAGTCAAGTTAAAACCTTTATACTACCTGATTATATCTGATTATTTTAGCATTAATCTTTGGAATTTGCAAGTTAGGACTGATCAGAGAATGCATTAGTTCTAAAATACATATTTATTTCCTATATTCACTATTTCTACTTCAGTTTTTAATCATTCACTTGAAGAATTAGTCAGTATACCATCTAACAAAAATTTACATATTCATCATGAAACAAAATAAACAAGAATATTATTAGCTCAAAGTGAGCACAATTCTTCATGATACTCTATTGTTTACAGTACGATAGCTTTATGGTAATTCTGAAGCTCTTGTTAATTAATCTCTCTGTTTCCCACCCCCCCATCCTCCCCCCAGTGTACAGTTTGAGATGAAAGGGTAGTGCAAAACACAAACAGAGAAAAATGTAATTCATGATATAGGTCCAAAACCAAGAAGGGACTGCCTGGAAGACTGACCTTAAAAAAGCATACTGACTTACTAGGCAGATAAGAAATGCAGATGTAAAAGAATAACAAATGTTGCAATGCTAGGGTATTACCATGTGGAAAGGCCAAAGGCAATAGTACTTTTGGGAGTGGGTGCTATGCTTTATAGAAAACTTTCAAAAAATCAGAAATGTACTGTTTAAGTAACAAAAAAGCAGTGATAAAGGATTAAATTAAATTCAAGTGTGAAAAGCTACACAAGAGTTACATGACAAAGTGACTGAGAAATAAAACATCTGATAAAATTCAATACATGTATGGTAATATACAAGGAAAAAAACAATCTCAAGTTACATACATGAGGATGAGCACTGAAATAGCATCCATACCTCCAAGATCTTTTTCTGAAGCAGCAGATTATATTTATACTTATGAAATGGCTGGCCAATACCCCTCTTATTACAAGAGCTAGGACACACTGAACAGAATTATCAGGTATTAGGGTCAAAACAAGCAAGACGATGTCCTCTCTCACACAGTGTATAGTTACGCACCAGAGCAATCTGCCCAAAAAGTTGTAGACATCAAGAGTTTGTGTAAGTTCAAAAGTCAACTAGAAAAGTTCATGCAAGAAGGATCAGTCAAAGGCTTGAAAGCCTTTGAAGCACAAAGATACCATTTTAGGTTCAAAAATCGCTGAGTTACAGGTTACTGGAAGCTGAAAGGCTATACGGGAGGAGCATGGTTGTTATCTTCCCCGAGGTCCATACTTTCCTGTAGGCACTGATCAGCCATTGTCAAAGACAGGATGCTGAATTAAGACAAAGGTAGGAAAGACTGCTTTTATAATTCCTAAAACAAAAATGGAACTTTCACAAGGCACAAAGGAATCCAATTTAAAGTTCAGAAAGATTGTATATAATTTGCATGGTTTATAATACACATACCAATCTTGCTGCTGGTTTTGACGTAAAAAGAATGTACACAAGAAGGTTGTGATAAAATCTCAAACTAATAACATTTTTAAAATCCCCTCAAAATAAAATAGCCAAAACTTTGCTCATGTGAATCTTAAGGTACATTTCTGTAAAAAGTTATTTATTTTAAACAGTTGGCAATCCAAGACAACACAATATTGTAACAAAACAGTGCTAAGAAGTTAAATGTTTTTCATGTTTTAATTACAAAACAGCCCAGTGGTACCAATATACTTTATATTCAGCAGTTACTATACTGCTTGTCCTGATTTTTAGTCTATAAAAATTCAATCTGCAAAAAGAAAAATAATGCCATGGCCATGTTTTGGGTTTTTTTAACTTCAAAGTAATACCCTTGAGAAATGCAAAAAACTGGGGAATGTGTGAGGAATTCACAGCTTTCTAACTGTTTTCAAGCTGTGATCCTTCCAATGCACTATATTTACTCCTCTCATCACTGTCCTCAGCAGTACACCTCACGGTGCAAGTACAACTTGTGCCTAAAAGAGAAGACCTTGTTCTTTGCAGCGAGTAGATTTTTAAAATATAATGGTAGTTGAGAAAATATTCTTCCTAGAAAACCTGTGTTTGCTATGATAATAGCATTCCTGACACACAACTTTGATTCTGTGAAGATGAGTAGGTCTCAAACTCATATTCCTGAGACGTGACAACATTCTGCATCAGGTCATGAAGCCTTCCACAATCCCCTGTGCTTTACTGACAGATGAACCTATCATCCATACAAGTATCTCACTATAACTTCACTACCTTAAATTAGCATCTGTCCTAGGTTAACTGAAACAATGTTGCTTTAGGCTACAGGAATTTATTTAGCTCTGCTCTACTTTATTTCAATCAAAATAAGTTGCATAATATATTTTAAAAGCTAATAACCTTTCACCTACATAGGCGACCCAGATGTATACCTATGGAGCTGAGACTACAAAATGTTTGTCCTTCAGTGGTATATTTATACTGACATTTTGCAATGTAAATCTACTGTTAATTTTATTTTAGGATTCTAAACTGCATGCTGTTTCATTTATTGCAAAATTGCTAAAAATTCAAAAGAAAAATTAAGAAGCAATCGCATAGTATCACCATTTTTCTCTAGCTCCAATATAGCCAGGTACTGGAGATTTGTAGAAAGAAATTGCTTCCATTGAAAGAGAATAATTTAGAGCAAACTCAGAAGGCCAATCATAAATTGGAATCTGGTGTTTTCTACATCATAAAATAAAAGCTGCAATTACATAACTTGATATTTGAACTTCTTGATTCTGGCAAATAACAGTTGAAAACTCTTCTACAGCTTATACCTTGCCTTGAGGCCAAGGTATCTGTGGCTATGGAATACTGACTGATGTCTCCCTAGGCTATAGTCTCTCTCTAAAGACGTTGCCTGGCCCCAGTCCAAACAGAAAATAGTTGTTTTTTTCTGACAGCAAGAAATGGCTAATGGGAACTCTATTGCTACTGTGAAAACACCAAATATAGAACACGGTTCCTCAAATCCCAAAGTTCAGGAAGTGACTAATTATAAAAAAGCAAAAACTGAAATGTAAGTTCATTATTATTTTAAAATAAAACCATCAGAAAAATGTGTCCTGACAGCATATGTCACATATTGCAAGGTAGATTAGGAGCTGTTCACTGCGAGTCTTTATCACAGTTGTCATCATGCTTAGACTCACGAACTAGCAGTGAGTTGTATTCATTGCTCTCCTTTTTTCAATGCATGCTATTAGAGGGCATTCTTCAAATCTTTTGACTACTAGTGCACAGGGAGAATTTTACTTGCTGGTACTCATTTACATTAGAGCTATATCCATAGTCTTCTATGTATAACTAATGCACAACTGGGTTCTAAGACATTTACAAAGCTATACAAAATTGTCAGGATTTAATGTTTTCAAATAAAGATTGCTCAGAACCTACTAACATAAAAGTCTGAATAGCTTACTGAGCACTACAAGCCCTGGGTGTGAAGAAAAACAAAATATCATTTCTCAATATTAAAAAACCCAAGTATCTGTGATATGAATTTTAAAGTGGTTTCTATTACCATCAGCTTTTTGGCAGAAGAGTCAAAATTTATCCAGAGATCATGGAACATTCTATAACTAATTGGTGGTCATCCTCCAGTGGTATTTTTTACTTTCCTATATTTACATACAAATTAAGTCACTGTCTTTTGTTATATCTCAAAATAAAAAGACATATTCAATGGGTTTTGAAATTGTCAGTAATATCATAATAATGTTTTCCTGTCCTCTACTTGGTTTTGTAACTTTATTTTAAACGTCAACGCAGCTATATTCATATCGAAAAATGTCACTTTATTTAGTTCTTCCTTTTACATTGGGATCCACTGAAAGAACTGATCTCCAAGTATTCTTCCAACAAAATAACTGAAGAAGTTTAATCAGGACCGTTTTCTTCTGCTCAGCATCCTATCATATCCTTTCATTACTACTTCAGCTAACTACCTCACCCTCATTATTTCACATTGAATGAAGTCAAGCATCTGATTCAGAAGTCCAAGGACTCCTAATAAATGACTATGTAACAACACTTTCCAACTATTTCCATTAACATTTATGATTCCCAAGCCAGGGATACAGGGCCTTTGAAGGACTCAAGTCAGAGAAGCAGCAACTGTAAAGCCCAATTAAAATTCTCTTTTTTATGATGGTAGAAGTGGCGATAACCATTAGGAAGAAGAAGAAGAATATTGCCAGTTGTCAGAACTGTACTAAGTGTCTTGGACTCACCTATCCTCAACTGGACAGCAGTTGGGGAAATAAGGAAGCATGATAGAAGGCAGGAAGACGTGCTTGGACCAGCAGCAGATAGTGCTACCAACAGGTAGGTATCGGGATGAAATCAGAGCAAAATGTGCCAAGTCCCTCTATAATTAATTTGGATTTAATTATTGCTTATGTTATTATCAACATGCTTAGGTACAGTCTATATATTGCCATAACTGAAGCCAGAAAATTTAGAGTGGAAAATAATTTTACACCAGTTAAATAAAATCTGTGTATTTGTAATCCTCATAATCCTCAGAGAAGTAATAAATACAATTATACTGTAAAAAAATACTAGATGTGCAACTAATGGGCTACTCTGTGATTTCTTTCTTGGTCCTCATGAACCTTCACATGTACGACCACTGAAATCAATAACTTCAATTTCTTGACTAAATATTTACCATCTGAATGAGAGATTCACTATTCAGTGATAAAATCATTTGAAGCTTTAGCAGGAATTATAGGAAAATCATTAGTCTTTTTACCTATGTGACAGACATTGTAAATCTGTCTCAAGGAGCTAAGTTTTAGCAGGTTCCTGCATTTTTCATTAGGAATTAAATAGAATATTTCATTAAACTACATAGATAAAATCTGGTCAGTTTTCATTTTCAAGATTAATACAGTTTTATCTTAAGTTATAGTAGCTGAAGATTACTAAATACACGACTACTGTTGGACTACCTTCCTAATGACAAAGCCTATGCACTTACCATAATTGTACAGCAGTGTTCTGGTATAAAGAGATGTTATACTATAAAAGCTGGTAAAAAATTGAAATGGAAAAATATACACATGAAAAGGAAAGCTTTATACAGATGAAAATGGGAAGTTAAAGTTACAAAATAATGTATCAAGAAAGAATTAAAGAATCTCCTATTATTTAATTAATGCATATACTGTGAACTTCCTTTCAGTTTTGATTGTTATCCACACCAAAAATAAGTTTTGACGCTTCTCGAAGTTTTATACTCTAAACTCATTCCTCCAGCAGGTTGAGTTCATTCTCCCATGAAAGACATAGTGTGTTAATTTGAAATTAAAAATTGTAAATGTTATTTTAATATAAAAGCTGTTAAGTGAATAGGATATGCTTTGGAAAAGTGTCAGTATGGATAACACCCAGTTGGGGTTATTTAGGTAGAAATGTAGCAGCCTGCAGTGGTGGAATCTAAGTTATGCAGTCCTCAGAGTGAACAAGAAGACTGAGAAGCAAATAGAGACAGACAAGTGAATGAGTAAATTAAGGCAAATTAGAGCACAAAGTGAATATTTACAACTAAGAATGGTATACACAGTTTATTTCACAGAAAAGTTCACCTTCCTCTGGAGACAAGCAAGAGAAAGACAGCTAACACTGTTATGTTTACCTTTGTCGGACCAGTTATTCCGGTTAAAAAAATAAGTTGGAAGCCTTTTAAATAAATGTGGTTCTGCACTATATTTGTAACAGATCAAGAACAAGAGTCCAAATGCACAATATTCATAGACACTGATCCCATGAAGTTTCTGATTTGAATAAAGATTCTATTACCGCCCAAGGAACACTAGTGCTGAATATGACATTTAATTAAGAATTGTCAGTTCAAGGCAAATTCATATACAGATATTTGTATATAAAAAGAATACTTTCTTTCCCCTCATGGGAATAATAATTAATTATTCTATAAATAGTCACCTTGTGGTTGACGACTTGGATGATATATCTGAAGATCAAATGGCTGAGCACTTGTTTTTTGTATTACACTGACATTTTGGCCAGTCCATTTATTGGCTTTTGCAAGTGTATTGGTCCGCCAATCTGTCCAATATACTTCACTCCCATACAAAGAAACAGCAAAAGGGTGAGAAAGATATTCATGACCCCGTATAATCTCTATCATGCTGGTTCCATCATATAATGCAGAATAAATGGCATCCGATCTACAAGATAACCCCAAATTTAAGATTACATAAAAATAAAATAAAAATCGCACAACCGTTATGACATTGGTGCAAAATGTATAAAAACCTGACTCTTACTGGTAAGACCAAAGAATGTTTACAGTGCAGTCATTAACTTCAGAGATGATTTAGTTCACATTATTAATTTAACTAGGAATATGAAATACTGGTTTGCTTGTATACTGTTTTTAAATTCAAATTTACCTCCATGCTGTGAAAATACAGCAGCAAAATCAGTTTCCATTCAGATGAACTTACGGAAAAAATACTGAAATAGCTTGGGTCTTCCATGTATAAGTGTCAGGGAGGACAAATGGGCGACTGCTTTCTAAGGCACAGGGAGCCAGGAGCCATGGATGGTACCACAGCTGGCAGGGCAGAGGCTCCACTGTCCAGGGCCACATCCCACTGGCCCTGAGCAAGGCGAGCAGAGCAGGCCCCAGGGGGTGGCAGCCAAGTTCAACCAAGAGTCCAAATCACCAGAAAAGTTTGTGGTGACAAGACAGGGTCAGGCCAGGAAGCCGCCCTGTGGGTTGGGATCTGGACCAACAGGGCCCATTGCCAGGCAGTGCTGTGGCTGGGCTGGAGACTGGTGCTCCAGTGGTGTCGCTCAGGCAGGTGCCCAGCTCCAGGGCTGAGCTGAAATGGGCTCCTGGGACCATGGGCAGGGTGTGCGGGGGAAGGTGCCGGAGAAGCCTGGTCACGGCCATTAAGGTCTGCCGGTACAGAACAGGAAGACCGTGAAGAAATTATGTATAATAGTAGTGCAATTAAAGAAATGTACATACTGTACATTTGCACACAAGACTCTTCATGTACATAATGTACATAACTACATTCCACTTACCGTGTAGTTCACATTTCTGTATGTAAGAATAAGGATTTATAAACAGATAATAAGAATACTGTTATCACTTTACCTGGCATCTGTCCATACTATTCTTTTTTCAAAGTGATCTACAGTAAGGCCATTAGGCCAGGCTCCAGTATCCATATCTTTATATATGATCTTTCTTTCCGCTCCACTCATGGAAGCGGATTCAATACGAGGAAAATTTGCATCCCAGTCTGTCCAAAACAGAATTCTGGTGAGAGGAAAAGGAAAAGAAAAGATATAAGAAAATATTAAAGCATGAAGAATAATCTGAAATGGTTCAATAAGACAATAGTTGGAAAAGAAGTTCAAATATTCACATGTTTTAAATGAAAGGAATAAACATAGATTAATTTGGGCAACGATATAAATTCCTTGAAGTAACAGGGTAATATGGAGGTAATATTTCATTATTAGTGTTAGAGCAATCGTGAAACTCAAAAAGTTTTTTTAAAAACTAGAAGTTTAATAGCATTCCCTTTTTCATGTCCATTAATACAAGTAACAGCTTGTCTTGTCTTCTATAATTAGCAACCCAGCTCATTAAAAAAAATTATAATGAGAGCCTTTGAAAGCAATCCACAGATGAGGAGGATGGGGAGGGGAGAAAGGGAAGAAACGTGATTTGAGGCAGCAGGGATTAAGGAACAGGCTAAACTAGAGATTTCCATTTATTATTGAGTGTTCCAGTGAAGACCCCTAGATTTTGGTATGTTACTAACAAATTTTATACAGATTAGTCTTGCTAAGAAAATGGAAAAGACGTGTTGTATGGTAGGCTCTCTCAGTTATGTACTATCTCCAATTTTTTTCCAGTAAGGAGAGCTTTCACCTGTATAACCAAAGAAGTTTCTTGTTAAGTAACAGAAGCAGTGTCACCAAAAGACCAAAAATACACTCTGTTCTTAGCTTATTAAGTTTTCAACAACACACAAACTTTTTTTTATTTGTTAAAGGAAAAGAATACCTTTGATATAAAAACTTTTGATTAGCTGTAAAGAGCCAATTGCAGAGAATCAGACTATAACAAAACTTTTGACAAGTAACATCGGACAGCTTCAGACCTGAACATATATTCTAATAAGGCCTCTCCATTTAGTGCCTGTGAACAGTAGTACACGCTATATTTAAATAATACGGGATAAGGGTATAAAAAGGCCTGTCTTTCTACCAAATTCCATTTCTCTCTCCCTGGGTGAGGGTCTCTGCTCCGTGTGCGTGCTGTGTGTATAGACAGCTGTGTGCTAGTGGCTGGAGCCAGACAACAGGTCACAGGGCCTGTACGTCTGGGCTGCCAGCAACTGGAGCGAGTGAGGATGTGCATGTCAGTGTGTGATCGCTGGCAAAATGAAGCCAGACTAACTGGTGAGTGCGTTAAGTGGCTTGGCAGCCAGATGTATGCGTGCATCTCCGGGAGCAAGGCACCTGGGGGAGCTGGCTACCAGAGGGAGCAGGGGGGCCAGGCCAACTGGCAGAGAGATCGTGAGGTCTGGGGCCTGAGACGCCCATTTGTATGTGTGTGTGTCGTGTGCACCTCTTCGTGAGAGGCAGCTGGGGACAGCGAGGATCCAGGGCTAGCTACTGGAAGGACTGGGTGGGACTGGGTGCCTACGCCCAGCTACAGCAGTGTGTGTGATGGGATCCTTACCAGCAGCTGGTGTGGGGCTGCAGCCTCAGAGGCTCATACGTCCTGGAGCCAGCAGCTGGGCAGCCCAGCGATCCCGGGGCCAGCCACTGGCTAGACTGACTGTCTAAACCCAGCTACTGGAGAAATCCACCTTATACATACATACGTATTTCCCACTAAAAGACCTTCATCCTTAACAGCCAGAGAGGTTAACAGGATGAGACCATTGGTGCTGTTTGTTTGGCTCAGTGCTGAGAGTTTCTGCCTGTGTAGCAGACTTACGCGGCCACACATGTGTTTATGTATATACATTTATTTATACGTGCATCTGTGTGTGTGTGGACTGAGAATACATGCTCAGCCTCACTGCAGGTTGGAATACAGCTATGGCAGCCGCACCTCCACTGGGATACAGGATTTGTGCAATCCTAACACAACCATCTACTTTGAATCGTCAGTGTTTGTTTAATCATATTTATTTGTGAAAAGATTGCGGAGCTGTTCTCATTTGTGTTCAAAGATTTTATTCTTTCCTTACTTCTAACAAAATGTAGCATACAATTGCTTCTAGCTTTTCAAAAGGCAGATTAAGCCTTCAGTTTCAGGAAGAGTGGTGATTTGATTTTTTTTTTCCCCTCCCAACCATTTAATTTGAACAACTTATCTGCCAATTCTTCTGCCAACAGGATGCCTCTTTAAAGATCTCTATAGATAAGCGATGCACTCTGTAAATAAGCTTTCTAGCATCTGAATTGAGAGGGCAGCGTCCTTACTCATTAAAGCATGTACTTCCCAATTCAGAATTTAGGTCCCAGAGGGACCTCAGGTCCTAGAATCTGGGACCTTTATCTACTTTTACTTTTATGTCCACAGCTGTGTTTCTGAAATAAATATTCACTGAAGACGCTAGCAGGTTCCTAAACAAAATTAAATATCATGACTCTGCAAACTCATTGTAATTTATATTATTTTTGGCTACATTTAACTTGTGGTTGTTTTTTTTTTTCTCTTTGAAAGAACAATAATTATGAGAAGAGGATGCAGCTATTGACCATTACCTTTTGGCCTCTCTAAGAGGATCCAGCTACACACAGTATTGGGTAATGAGGTTTCTGTAATGAATTTGCAATTTTGTACAGCCTCACAACACTGCTCTAACTCCAAGAATCATAAAATTTTTGTAGTAGTAGACTGAATTTCAATACAGAATCAGAACTGACACCTGGCTTAACAGGGAGTTAAGGGTTCCATGAACAGTTTTACTTCCCTTCCACTACTTAAGTCTATTGACTTAAATTTTAATATAAATGGCATGTATGGGTCATTTTTGCTCTGCCAAAAAATGAGAGGCTAATTTTAAAAGGAATCAAAAATAGCCTAAGCAAAGTTTTAATGTTGGTGGGTTTTTTACTGTGAAGATTTTAAAATGGAATTGTGAAATACATTTATATGTTTGATGATTGCTAAAATTACACTTTATGAGAAAACAGGTTTTATTGTGTTGGCGTATTACCAAAATCAGGCAATATTTTAATTTAAGCACACTTTTTTTAAACACTCAATTTTGGCCTGTTTTAATTAATATTTTGTTTGATATTATGAAAACATTCTAATATTTATTAGAAACATTTAATTATGACAGGCATTAGATAAAATAATTATTTATGGTAGTAGGCTGAATCTACTACACTCAGTTGCTTATGATTAATATTCCAGTTTATAGAATATCCCTTATGAATAGGTAGAAAAAATACTGACAGAAGTTGGCAAGCATTATCTCCACTCTAAAGATGGAGAACCAAACTCAAAAGGTGGGATTTACCTCACTCAACTTTTAGTCTTCCAGTAACACCTAAGCTATACTTTTATAGTCGCACCAAAAAATCAGTCTCTAAGTGAGATGAATCACCTTGGCAATACCTAAATCTGTCCACTAACCACACAGGAAGGTTAGACCAAAGGCTCCAGTTACTATCATCCACGTTAAAAAATTAAATTAAACAATCACATAGCAAGGGAAGGAATTTGCCAACAAATAGATTCCTGTATCTCCCGACTTACCTTTTCTTAACCCTTTTCATTGGGGCAAACCACACTAATAATGGATTGTATTTCACTCAAAATATACTTTCAAGAACTATTAAATCTAAGTTAGGAACTATAACTCACAGCAAAAAAGGAAATCAAACAATCTCACATTTAAACCTCTATCTTTAAAATACTTTGCAACGCGAAAAAGTAATCTTTTTATAATTACCCATATCTGGGATCCAAAGCAATAGCCCTTGGATGTTCCATAGCTCCTGCTATCAAGGTTGCTCTCAAAGTGCCATCTAGTTTTGCTACTTCAATTTGGTCCAAATTGCTGTCTATCCAGTATATGTTTCCTGCAATCCAATCTACAGTAAGACCTTCAGGTGTGGCCAGACCATGTTGTACTACCACCTCAATGGCACTAACACCTTAAAAAAAAAAAAGGGGGAAAAAAAAAAAAAGACAAAAAAAGACAGTCTTAAAGAACTAATATAGAGTCTGATATAGTGAACATGGACATAGAAGTCTATTGTATGTTCTTGGAGTGAATTCTTGATTAATCTGATGGATGATAACACTTTATTCCATGTGACACTTTTTCTTTACAAATGCGATAGACTGCTGTAAATAAGTACACTTTTGGCAGTATACAAATAAATTCATTTCCACAGTAATAGCAATTTTTAGTTCTCTGATGCTTTAGTAAATAAAGCTCTGAAACTGTCAAAAAAGGTCAGAGATCACATGCAGAGTAACACAGGAGACGTACATGTGCCCTATTACCAGTGACCTCTTTTGCAGCATCTGTGAAGGACACGCTCACTCTTCGCCTCCCAGTGACTAGACATATTAGACAAAGCTCACGCAGCTCTATTTCAGTTCTTTCTCAAGCAGAAAAAGAGAAAACTGAAAGATTGTGATGAAGACAGAAATGGCAGGGAGAACCCTGTTTGGACTACACATTTTGAAAAGCTCTACAATAAATAGCCTTACTTTGTTCCTTCGAATTTACATGCACAATTCATCCTGTCACTGTCTACTAACAGCTCTTCCCTACCAAATACTTCCTCTGGAAGGTCTCAAAATGTTTCACGCAAAGGGCAACTACAGAAGCACCCTGTTAGCCCTCAGGACTTCCAGGAAGGCACAGTGTTTTTTGCAGATGCAAGTCAGTTCTTGACAGCTGCAAGACTGAGGGAGTAAATCATTGGTTTTTTTTAATACAGCACAGAAGTCACTTGGGTTCTGGTACAGTGTGATTATAATACAGTGTGACGACAACAGACTACCTTACTGGTTTTGTACAAACACCACAACCATTAATGAAAAGTAGCAAGTCTTTGGCTGTCTTTACGTACTTAATTTCTTTCCTGGTCTGGATCTGTGGATATAAAAATACCCACAAGTACCATCTACTAAGGAGAAGAAAAAACCCCAGAAAACAAAACCCAAATGTGTCGGAGAACATATGCACAAATGCATATGTGAACTTTTACAGAAGCAAGTTAAACATGCTTATGCCTGTTAGCTCATGCAGGAATGAAAGCACCTGAATATACACTTCAACAAAGAACATTTTGTAGAAATACTTTTGTATATATTATGAGATTATATTGAGTTATAGGCCATAATCATGTCACCAGCGCAAAGAACAAGTCTTTCTGAATGCTATAAAATTATGAAGCAAAATCTTTCACCTAGTGAGAGCAGATAATTTATCAGATGTCTGATAAATTCTTATACTTTTTTAATAAGCTGAAGGTAAATTACCAAAAAAAAAAAAAAAAAAAAAAAAATCAATATTGCGCTCATTGGACCAGGAAGAAATATCAGCCCTTTGCATTTGCCATTTTCTTCCCCCTATAGCCTATTGCAAAAGGAAACTTTTACAACAAAAAGTCGTCTTCTAGCTCTACATCAAGTGCAATCTAGATATACACCTTTTTAAAGGCAGAATGCCATTGTAAATTCTGCTTCTGTGAATGGTAGCCCAGTTACAATTTATCAGGTCTAACACCCTGTAACTGCAGTTGTTCTTACTGTTAAGAAATTAAAGATTGAATTCATACCTCCAGTATCAGAGAGCTTGCCTCTGTAAATTTTGTCCTCTACCACATCTGTCCAGTACAGTAAACTGTGACTGAAATGAAAATCAAGTGCTATTGTATTTCTTAAACCAGGAACTAAGAGGCTGTAGTCACGTTTGTGAAGATCAATTTTTCTGATCTCATGTCGAATAGAAAAAATTATGAAAGCCTCAAATGGATCTGGAAGCAGAAGATTATACATTTCAAAAGAATAATAAAGAAGATATTGTTACATATTGATATAAATGACAAGTGGAATAAGAACAACAGAATACTTTATCAGGAGAAACAGATGATTAAAACAATTCATCTTCTGATAAGGAGTCTTTCAAATACATTTTCAGTCCCACAGACTTCTCACTTCTCCCTTCCAGCATTATCTTTGATCACAACTAGAGATATTAAACATTAAATTCGGGAATATCAAACTCAACTATTGAACTGTGTTTTGTAGCTCTACTACACGGAGTCCATACTTAGAGCTTTAAAAAGTCACATGTTATCAAAATCAAAATCTGTTTTTTCAAAAGTTTCAGAAAATCAATCCATTAAATTATACATTGTTTCAAATGCCAGCTAGTTGAAACAATTTACTAAAATATATATAATGTACCTTTTGAATATATATAATGTACCTTGTGTTTTCAATTGAAGTACTTAAAAAAAACCCCTCACCCCAAACTACCAAGCAAGGAAATGAACGTTTTATACGCTTATTGATACACCTCATCACAAATCCAACTGCCACTAAAGTTCTCCTTCCTTTGTTATTCAATTAATGCTAGATTATTTGTGCCTGTGAGTTTATATCAAATTACATACAAATATCTGTAAATGCTCTCTGCACAGGTCAACCATACTATAAAATTGATTTTTTATTATAGTTCTTACTTATTTCAGATTAGGAAAAGATTTTCGAACAAGTAGCTGTGTTACTAAAACAAACAAGAAAGACAAAAATTGCATTCTGTAAAGTGTTGAATCAACTCGGTATATCTACTTTAATAAAGAAAGTTTTTCACACCAATCCTTTTCTGTGGGAAAGTAGCTTTTTTTTTTTTTTGGCAGTACTTTCTCCTAGAGTGAAACACAAATGATACCGGGGTTTTTGTTTTCCATACAATTAAACCTCCATCTTATATAAAAGACAGATTATTGGCAGTTTATGGCAATAGGTAATATTGCATTGTTCTTCTAAAATACTCAAAGAAAAAGTTGCACAAATTATCACCAAATAGAAAGATGCTTATACACCTTTTTTCGAAAAGATTAATTTCATGTTCTTCTCTTGATAACCATTGCACATACAGATTAAATTATCTGTGATGTTTTCAGTTCATCAGGTACCTCAGCAGAGCTATGTTTCTGCTCTTGAAGTACTTGTTCATAATCTGGCTTGGACTTTCCAAATGATCCTCCTATTTGTTAAAGCAATGAATGATTTTCTGCAAAGCCAATTTTTCAAAGCTCTGCAGTAGTTAAATAATTCAATGAAGAACAGGATCACTGACATTAGTCACTATTTCACAAGTACCCGTTATCTGAACCTGCGAAACACTTTAATGGCACTTCCCAATTTCTGATAAATTGGCAGCTATTATGCAGGAGACCACAGGCTACTGACATACTGGGTTTTAGGCAACTCCAATGCATAAGAACACACATGATGGACATCACTAGTAGCTTCTTTTATGGTTCTCAGTAATTAACACCACAATGGAAAAAAAGAAACCTAATAAATCCGTGCTATGTTGGATGGGGTTTTTTCATTCAAAGTAGAGGAAGTCTAGCTTAAGCTACATAACCTACAGTGCAAATTATCAAATATACTAATGAAAAGGATTAGAGTTCAATGGGATCTTGACAAATTTAAGGTACAATACTTAAGAATGTAAATCAACAACGAGAAATGGGTAAGAAAATACATGTAGGCAACGTAACACCATTTTGTTTATTTGGACATTTTGGTTTAAATGAGCAGGTCATATGCTGCTTTTTTCCCCCTCTTTCTTACCCTTCCCATAACAATGCAAAGATGTAAATTCAGATCCTTGGTTATTGTGGCTGATATACAGTCGTCACAGATGTGATACTACGTAAAACAAAAGAATGATTGATATTGCGACAAATAAGAGACACTACATCGCAGTGCAAAATTTCTCTGGAAAGAATTCAGAAAGCAGACAGAAACCAGTTTTACATAGCTTCCTCTATGATAAGGCTATTTAAATATAGCCAAATGGATAGCAGTAATTATTGCCTGGTGAGTTGTGAGCCAGAGTCCAGCCACCACTCTGCTTTACATAATGTAGCAATCAATCACCATAGCCTGGATGACTGGAGTCTAGAATTTTACTTATTACTGCCTGGCCCCCCCAGTTATTGTATGTGTAGTAAGTACCATGTTTCAAGGATAATAAGCTGCAAACAATCAGTATATAACTGATGGGATACCAGATCTGTAGGAAAGAATCTAGAAAATTATATCAAAAATGGCATGGCACTGTAAATAAGGTCAACTCAAGATTTGCACTTGAAATAAATATGACATAACCCTTCCACTCCCTCCCCCTAAGCTTTGGTGAAGACAGTCTACAATATTGTACCCTGTTCTGAGCACGGCTTATAAAGAAGAATGTGAATCAACTACAGGAATGCAAGAGGAAATCAGCACGTGTTGTAAGAGGTCTAGAAAGCATGGCCTGCTGGGAAAGAATGAACAATCTGGAATTGCTTAGTCTAAAAAACAATGGAATAAGATGATGAGTGGAAGCACATAAAATTCTCCAAAGACATAAAAGGCTAATGAATTGAAAATGGGAAAAATGTTGTTTTCTATATAAATAACAAGTAGGCCAAGGATTAAAGGCTTAAACTGGAGCAGGAAGACTCAGAAAGTCTAGGAAAAAAAAAAGGAGAGTGAGGCACTGAAACATCTCACCCCTGGGAAACTTGGAGTTCACCACTGAAGGTGTCTTGAAGGTCTTTGAAAGCAGATAAACAACAGCAGTATTAGATAGCCTTTGATCTTCCTTCCATCCTTATTATTCAATGACTCTATAAAATGAGCTGTATTATAGTGAATTAGAATTTTCAGACTGAATCGAATCAATTTTATTTAAGATTATGCTTCCATCACCCTATAAAACAAAAATTTGATGTTATTTTCCCACTTGATTCCTCTTCTGGAAATTGAGAGCAAATACTCTTTATTTTACCAACTGATTAAGAGTATTTTCATAAAATCTAACCTTAATTCAATGTAATGGTTATTGATTCCATTCTTCAAAGCTTTTTTTAAAGAAAAGTAATTGATAAAAATTTATTAGAGAAAAATAATATATTTCTGTACCTTCTGATTTCATGACTGCACCAAGCTTTTTTACCATATAGGTAAGCGTATAAAATATATGATACAAACATAAAGCATGAACTACATTAACAGTTGTAACAAAAAATTCTGATAGAAGAAAACTGCCTAAACAACACACTCCAAAAAGACTGTATAGAAAGAATAATGCTTCACCTTTTCCAGTGGTTTTAATTTAAAATTCTTTCTTGGGAAAAATGCTAACTGAAGCTTACTGTTTCATTGAAGCTTACTGTAACAACAGCAGCACAGCAAGCAACCTACACTGTGCTTTTATGAAATTTACCTCAAAGGAAAACGATAACTTCGTAAAAAGTCTGAAAAAAAACTTCATTAAAAGTTTGACACTGCTCAGAGAGGATTGGACTATCCTTCCCGCCCCCCCACCCCTCTCCATTTTAGTATTGAAAGCTATCTGGAAATTATAACAAAATTGAATTTAAAACTAGTTAAAACAGATCAAACATACAGACACATCATCCTCTTTTCCAAATATATATATCTAGTGATATAACAGAGTTCCCACAGCTTAGAAAAGGTTGATAGTCATTTTTTAACTAAATCTATACTAAGCTAAGTGTTTCTAAGTTCATCTAACTTTTATTACCCCAAATTCTGAAAGGCTGAATGTAAATATGGAATTTAAATATCTTTGAAGAACAGGTGTTTTTCTGTATGCTTATTATCATCTAAAAGAGTTCAAGTGCAATATATCAGCCCAACTTATTTTGAAATATGTTCCAAGAGAAACTAGGAAGAAGAGTATGAAAATATATAGTTTATATTGACTTTCTATCTGAATAATGGAGCTTTGTAGCATACTTTTAGTTCAATCAATACAAATTTAAAGGTGAATGAAACATTTAGTCTTTGGGAAGTCAGTAATGTAACAATACACATGCCAGAACAGCAAAAAGCAAACTAGATGAAAACAAGAGATACGGAAAGTGAAGAAACTCTGAAGGAGAAAAACACAACAACACTTTAAAACCTCAAGAAATGAAGAGAACATAAGCAGAAATAAGGGAAAACAGGGGAAACAAAGAGAAAGACATTGAAAGAGAAACTAAAAAGAACTGCTCAATTCAAGCAATTTATTTCTATATACTTATTGTTCCATAACTCATTATATTTCTCTGGTAATTCATTAGATTGCTCTCACAAACACACTATTTGATTCTGATATGCCAGCAAAAAAAAAAAAAAAATCACATACATTACTGCATTTTCAGCATTCACATTCCCATTAGATTTCTGATGGACACTCAAGTAAATGTTTTTACAGTATTTTCAAAAAGTGAAGTGCTGCATACTAACTTTGCACGTTATTTCTGCGTACTAGCAAAATGTTTCACTGTATATAGGAAAGTGCTATTTTAGATAGTAAAAAAAATGTAGCTAAGGGCAAGGTAGTAATTTTCCTCTGAGTAATTTTCTTCTCCTGGAAAAAGGATTATTAGTTACTGCTCTAATATAATACACACCTCCTCCCGGTTCAAGGCATTTTAAATCACTATGGCTATTCTAAGAACTACTTTATACCAACTGGTATTACTGAAGAAGTAGTTTGGCATTTGTGGGACTGTTTATCTTCGCAAGATCACTTTGAACTCTACTTGTAATAGTATTATACGAAAGCTTCATTTAAGATCTCATGCACATAGACATAAATGGTATGGACATTTTGAGGCTAATGGATTCACAAATGAGACCAAAATTGTGCTCACTTCACTAAAATGATGTTCACACTGTCAACAACTAAAGTATCAGAGGATCTGTCCTTCAGAGTACTTATCAGGCCTTTCAAATGAAATAAATTGAAAGGGGCCAAGATTATTAGTGACTATAAAAGCATATGTCATATTTAATATGGAATAATTTTGTTGCAGCTTTGATGGCATTAGGATAGTATCTTTATGGTTTGTAAAGAAAGGTATCATTTTTCTTTATACCAGCTGACATCACTGGTCTCTGATCATATATTTCATACTACATTCTTTGAGAAAATCTGTAAAAACCAATTTGTAACTTCAGATTCTCACCAACATCAGTAAACATCATTAAGCAGAAATATCTCATGGGCTTAAGAAAAACTGAGAAACCGTAGTCTCACTTTTCTTACTTTTCAGCACAAATGAGTATATTTCACTTTGGTTTTTTTCCCCTTAGCTTCCAAATACTGGTCATTTCTATTTGCTTTAATTTAAAGTTTGTTTCAAGCTTTCCTCCACCAAGTTACTAATGCTGTCTTAAATGCTTTTCATCCTTTCATTTATGTAACCCAGTAAGAATGCATTTTTTTAATTACTGGAAATGTCCATAATAAAACAAACCAGATTGATCAAAAGTCAATGAGAATAAGACTACAGCAGTGTCATAAGAACTTTAACAGCAATAAAATAAAGTTCAGATTTACAGAGCCACAGTAATATGCCAATGAAGCATGATTTGAGAGTCTACTATCAGCATAGCTCAGTAATGTCTGAACAACATACATTCCTGATATCATACTGTAGTAGTAACTATTTACATATGATAGTAACAATTATGGAGACAGAAAGACTCAATTTGGAGATCATTCTGGAAATTATAACAACAGTTATTCCAGCCTGATGAATGTAAACCACATTCTTAATGAATTAAAAAAAATAGCTCAAAGGCAAGATGTGTAATTCATGAGCATTTGCTAAGCTCTTTAAGAGAACATCCATGATATAAAACTAGATTTTAATTATTCATTGTTTTGCAAAGAGAAACATTATTTTTATTACATCCAATAGATATTTTGGCCATAAGTAAATTATGGGCTTCATTAGTATTGTAACGAAGTTCTAAAATGTTGTGTAAATTAGCTCAAACATTGTCAAAGCAGACAGATTAGAATTTCCCTTTTCTGAAATATGGACCATTAAGTTGGCTGCTAACTACTAAATTATTTCAGGTGACTAGCAATAGGAAACTTGGCCTTTTATTTCTAGCTTACTGATTCAGAATTTTTTCATGTGAATCATCTGAGGAAATGCTGAGTATCTGGAATAAATCAAGAATATCTTAATCACGATATCTATTGAATTATGAAATATCCAAATAAGTGATAGTTTGGGATATTTCTACTCAGAATTGATAAGATGCTATCAAAGAAAAAAGACAATAAAGAAGAAAAATACTAAAGAATCCTAAATTGAAATTTTGAAAATCTAGACAGCAAAATCAATGCTATTTTTAACTCCCTACAGGGAGGGTAAAGATGTGATCATAGTTTATATTGCACATGCATGTTTATATTTTACACACAACACTGCACTTGAAAAAGACACCCCTAACATAGTTTCTAAATCATGCTTCGGTACATAGCAATAGTGAGCAATGAGGGGAATGCATTCCCCTCTCCCATTTTGGCTTATGTTGGTTTTCTTCTTGATTAGGGAGCTGAACGGGCTTACTGATGTCAAAAAACAAGTATCAGAATGTCGTAGGTGAAAACATAGCTTAAATTGTGAACACTAACAGGCAGCAGATAATTGACTGCATGTGTGTGCACGCACGTTCAAAATTAAACTTCTGAACCCTCAAGTAATACTGATCAATATCACGATGTCACAGATTGATCCATTTCTTCAAAATACATAGTAAATCCCCCACATTCCATATATATATATACACACACATACACTTACGTGTATATATATCCCCTGCCTATTAAATGTACATGAAAAACTGTATAAAACTTCAAACAACTTAGAAATTATTTGGTATTAACTTTCTTAGAAAGTCTTAGAAGCAACGAACTAACATTGCAATACCCCTTCATCCTGCATCAAGAATAGGGACAGCTTTAATGAGGTCTTCAGATTGCTATCAGCCCCATTTTTGGATAATCCAAGCCTATATTTCTTATTTAAAAAAAGGAAATAACTTCTCACTAAATGGACATAACAGGTATTAACATCTGGAATATTGAAAATATGCTGAATTTCAGCTTACCAGTACTAACACAATTTTCTCCATCCTTACTGAGCTTCCAGCCTTCGTAACATGAGCACTTGACAGTATTTTTATGCTGTTCACATACTTGACTACACTTAAGGTGCTTGGTACAGTAATCCATAATCTCACAAGTTTTGTTGTCTATACTAAGACTGAATCCTGCAGGGCAGGAGCACACAATTCTTCCTCCAGGAACCACAGAACATTGATGGCTACATCCACCATTGTTAAGGGAACATTCATCTGAAATAACATGGAAAAAAAAACCATTAAGGGCTACAAGGGCTGTCAGTTATATTGTATATTCTTAAATTCACCAGGTCAACTAAAACACATAAAAGGCCTCTAAGAAGTGCAAACTGAATTTTACATTTGTTAAACAGCTTTCTATATTTATTTTAAAAATTATCTGTTTTGTAAGTATTCAGCATGGTAGCTTTACTGCAACCTTTCAAGATTTTAGCATGGCAGATGTACAATGTATGTACATTTTCAGACTTTCATGCATATTATTTCATTCATTAATAATTAACGAGTGTCCATACAGAGTCAGTCCAAAGACCATTATAGCTCAACCGTCTTCAATGGTGACCAAAAGCTGACGCACAGAGAAATAAGCATACTTTCCCAAATACTTCCCTTGCCTCCAGTACTTGAGCTTTCAGGGAGAAGGCTCCAACTCTTAGTCCTACGTATCTATATCACAAGCAACTTGTCAAAGAAACATGTACAAATAAGAAGTAAAAAACAGGATTTCTTTCTCCTCCTTGTCCAATAAGAGCTACTAGAAAATACTACTTCTGCATTCTCTGTGTTGGTGCTGTCACATTATATTCTGCAGGTAACTGATGATTTGCAAAGCTCTGCTAAATGAATTGAAGGTGATTTGTGAAACCTTTAAAGCATCTGAATTAAAAGCATGATAATTGCATCTGTGAGAAATTCTGTGACCTCTGGAGCAAAAAAGCATAGAACTACTCCTTACCTCACAGTACTACTGATATCAGGGAATCAATGGGAGGGCCAAACTGGTCCATTGTTGCACTGGAAACTAGGCTTCACTTTTTTTTTTAAATCTACTTGTGCCTTTATTTTGTTTGATTCTAACAAGTCTCTGAACGCCTTGCTCACTGGTGATAAGATGTATAAAACACAACAGTTTTCTATAGAAGAATTATTTCCTTCCTACTTTAAAAAAAAAAAAAAAAAGCTCTACTTCTAACAGTCCTTTTTTCAGATTTCAAGTTTGGGTCTTTGTAGCTTTTTTTATTATGACAAAAAAGAATCAAGCTCCTTAATGTGTCTAACATGCAAATGTGTGGCCCAACATCCCATATTTGTCCTTCAGTTTATGCTTAGGTATGTTTTAAAACTAAATAATTAACAACTGCTGAAATACCTGTTGACTAATAGCACACCATCTAAAAGTTGCAACAACCATTAAAAACCAAGCTTGGCCCTATACAGTATCCAACAGGATATAGGTGTCATAATGGGCTACTACTAGTAGGAAGACAATTGTCCAAACACAGAAATAGCACAGAAATAATATAAATGACTTTACGCTACAATTTCTTTCACCTGGAGTCTAGACAGCATGGGATTCATATG
This sequence comes from Gymnogyps californianus, assembly GCF_018139145.2. Taxonomy (NCBI): domain Eukaryota; kingdom Metazoa; phylum Chordata; class Aves; order Accipitriformes; family Cathartidae; genus Gymnogyps; species Gymnogyps californianus. Next base: position 38,542,300 of record NC_059477.1, read on the forward strand.
TAGCTCTCAGAGGATTTAGGTCTACAACATAATCCTAACATATTCCAGAGGAACACTGAATTTAAGATGCCCTCTTACAGTACAGTCTGCAGACCAACAGAGAAGGACAGTGTAAAGATCTCTGCCATATCCTGCAGCAGCTGTTGCCCAGCCAGCGAACTCTGCCTCCTATGCTAAGCCATTGCGCTTAGTTAGCCCAGTGCTGGGTCTCCTAGTAAAGATAAATCCTAGAGGGTGAAAATGCTTGCAAACATCTCCAAACGTTTTGTAACAGAATGCTGGAGACCGTAAAACATTTTACGCAAAGCAAGATCAGTGCGGAGAGGCAAACTGTTGATATAATAAAAAAGAATTATAAAATTACCTAAATTTTTCCTACAAACCGTGTTTCACTTCTTATCCCTAAACCATCACTATAGTACAATACTACTGCTATAGTATTGCAAGTTCTTTTAAAATCTATCCATTTTATCTTTGCATATATTTTATAATAATTCAATTAGATCATCTGTTACACTTCTATCAGATTTATAAAATTATTTTTGTACATTTTTTACTGAATACTGAATACAATTTTGCTGAGATAAGCTACATTGTCTGACATGCCATGAAATCCTTTCAACACCACCATCAGGGAGACATGTTAACTCCTCCTAGTCGTCCCAATGCATTTCTTCATGAACTCCTACGCAGCTACTGACAGGAGTCTATCAACTCAAGCTTTTGTAGTTGGAAAGAACTGGAAATTAGCTTAAATGCTTTCATATATACCAGAGCCTTTTAAATTGTTTACCTCTAGGAGTATTTTAAGGGGTTAGGAAATGAAAGACTTATCTAAGGAACTATGTTTTCCCTTATTTGAAGAAAACTAATACTTCAAGCACAAACTCAGTATGATTTAAATTAAGTAAAAATCCTCACACAGGCTACTGTGGTAAAATTTCAGCAAGATTAACATGAGAACTGTTTTTTCAACAGGAAGTATTGTGACAGACAATATCAAGAATAATCAGGAAAATGTGTCTAAAAGAAGTACCACACAGATCGCCTTCATCAGATCCATCAGGACAATCTCTTCTCCCATTGCAGAGCTTCTCAGGCTGTAGGCAGATGGAGGTATCATTAGCACAAGGGTATTTTGGTGGTCCACACATATAGCCCTCGCAATTATCCTCATCAGACTGATCCTCACAATCAATATCGCCATCACATAGCCACGCTTTGCTAATGCATCTCCCTTGGAGAAAAGAGACAATAAACACAGGAAATCAGACTGGAAGCAAACTTCAGAAAAAAACCTTCAGTAACATTACACAGATAGATTTTTTTTATTATGCTTTTCTATTATTAGTACTTTCCTCTTAGATGAACAGAAATAAACCAACTTGTACTTATACTCTGAAGCATCATCCACATCACTGTTGACAGTCTAATTTTCCAAACAACATCAATCCTAATTATTTCTATGCTGAACAGAACTGCACACAGGCAGGACACATCCTCATAATCTGTTAAATATACCAAATTATACTAAAAAGTTCTATTTTTTTTTTAATTTCTGCTTTTCTTCATCTCTCTTCCTTTATCTTCTACTCCAACAGCCTTCCATAAGAGCAATGTTTCAATACATGACTTTCTACTAGCACGGGTTTGAGAAACAAAAATCTTTCTAGGAAGTATACACAATACATTCCCAGATTATGTCAGATAAATGATCTGCTTTTAGACAAAATAACTACAGCAGATGAAATTTCTTACATGATTTCAGTTTTATTAAACCAGGGTTCAGATCATTTCCTTCACTCCTCAAAAGGGGAAAAAAAAATTCCACTTTTGTGCTGACCATCAATGTTTAGAGATGCTAGACAGTCTCTTGATTGAGAAAGGGGTTTTGATCTTTAAAAAAAACATACAGGTATTAAATTAGAACCACCCAATCCAGGGATTTTAATAGGTGAAAAATAAGCGAGATATTGTGAATGCTACCACTTACAGGTGTGCACGTGTGGGTGCTCCTGTCCCAAATTATTTTTCAGCTCTCAAGCACAAACTTGTTACTTGTTAGCTACAACCAGTAGGGGCTAGTTGTAAATTTTGGTAACACCTGGACTGAACAGAAGTGGCATGTACTTTATTCTCCAATTAATAAAGAGACAACAGGTAGAACCATGGGTTAGGAAGCTGATCTTGCACTGTGTTTCTGCCTATAAACTATTTAGGTAGAGAAAATCAGGCTGGAATGGGAAAGAAGATCCTGGAAACGTCTGGATGCATTGACAGCAATGCTGGTGGATGCCCACGGACTGACTGGTGATGCTCACTGCAAACTGTTGTGCAGCATGAACTGACACAACTTTCTGCCCATCCTTCCCAGTTTAGCAGCAATCTTCCCGATAGGAAATTGAGACGGATTATGACTGTGGGGGAAGCAATCGAGCGAGTGTGTGAAATAATCAACTAGGGTAAAACTCTAATATTGCTGGTTCTTTAATACACCTCAGTGTCAAATCTGCTACAGGCTGTCTTTTACTCTGTATCGACCATGACAGGTTCAATATAAAATCACCTCAAAAGAGATTCTGTACTGCTGTCCACACAATGTAGCAGCTGTCCCTAACTGTAACTCTACTGTCTGCCATAATACAGGAGCAGATTTCAATTTCCTTTAAAGGAAATATTTGCTTAAGATTAGCATAATGCTTTTTGTTTGATATTTTAGTCTTCTTTTAACGGGAAGGGTGCTGACGTCCTCCCAGAATGACAATGGCATAAAATACAGCGAAACAAGAACAATGAAAAAATTATGTTTCTGCAGCACTCAGAAGGCAAATATGAGGCTGTTTTCACTTTCGGTGAAGAAAAGCAAGAAGTGAAACTTCAGGATCAAACTACAGTGAGTGTGGTTTCAAACAACAGAACATAATTTTATCAGTGCAAAATCACCTGGGAAACTTGAACAGGGAGTGGTGTCAATTAGAATGAAAAGCTTTCACAATTTTCTATAGTGGTCAAAGTCCCAAATATCCTACACTGAAAAGACAGAACTGCACAGACTCAAGGAAACAAAGTTGTATGCATGATACGTATGCAGTTTATCGTTACATGCCATCACAACTGTTTCAAAAAAAGTGTCCCTATTCTTTATTATCTTGAAATGATCATTGATTTTATATATTATTATAACACATTAGTAGAATGAAAGCTAATGGAAAATACCAACATCAAGCAAACTAACCAGATCCCAAAGTAAATTGATGTTGCTTCCAGTAGAGCTCCTAATCTGTTTTTTAATCTTTTATACATATAAATGTTTACAGAGCAAATCAGTTTTCCTACCTTTCTCTTACCTTAATGAAGATATGTTTTATAATAAAAGATTCGTCTTCTACTATGATAGCTACGACATGTTCTTAAGTAGAATATACTTTCAAGGAATTAATCTTTGCCAAAATTCTAGAGAGGTGGACTTAATGAAGTATCATGGCTGTCTTGAAATCATTACTTAAAATTCACTGAAGTATTTTTGCTTTATTGCCCCTTATTGAAACTCACATTTTTGGTTTCCAGGAACCTTTTTAGTAAAATTCCATCAGAAATTAATTGCCTCTATGGATATATCTGTTCTTTTCCATAGCTCTTTTGTGTAACACAGAAGAAATATGTGTAAAGTAGTGAATCAGGAGTTCTTAAGCAAGAAGTATGTGGGAAAGCCTGATACGAATGCTTCTCCAACATTTTTTATTCCCTACAAATATTAGCAAGTACACAGATTTAACTTTTTATGTACTGTTCAGTCTTTGTTGGGATACTGAGCCCAGAGTTTTTTGACCAATTATATATTCAACTGTAGGAAAACTACTTTGGTGGAGCGTTAATTGCATTCAGTTTCCTTTACAGTTAATTCTTACTGCCTAAAGCCGTAATGCCTTCCTAACCTATAGAATGGACTCAATCTCATTCCCATCAAAATGAAAGAATGTTCTAATCTGACACATTTAACAAAATGTTGTGATGGTCAATGATCTTGCTTGTCCTGTAGAACACACCTGAGACTTAAACTGAACTATATTGTTTCAAGAACATAAAGCTTTTAGTAGAAAGCAGATGTTTATAAATGTCTCCTGGATGAGACAGAAGAAAAAAATTCAGGGCCTAAAGAAGACAGCTGTTACCACAGAAAACAATGATACCATGAACTGAGGATAAACAAGTATCGGAACAACATATATCGTTTTCTAGTTTACTTGCTGTGGTGGTTTCTTTTTATTTAAATTTTTAATGTCAACTGGATCCACCCCTCCAGTCGGAAATTTCATCATTCTGAACCATCATTATGTTCAAAAAGGTTACTAAAGTAGTTGTACAAGATGTGGAGCTCTAAAGATCTAGAAGTGAGAGAGAAGACAGAGCAGGCAGGGAACAAGTGGAAGCAACACTGGTAAACCCACCTTATGACCGATACCCTTTCTGCCCACCCTTTGAACTCCTCCATGCGTCCTGTTCTTATGTTCTTACTAAATCTCCTCTTTCAAAACTCCTCTCATGCCATATCTCTCCACAGTAACCCTTTCCTTCTCATCAGCCCTCACAGAATCTGTAGGGCAGCCCTACCAATTTCCTCATCAAACCCCCGTCCTTTCCAGCCTTCCTCAGGATCAACTTCTCTCCATTCTTCTTTACTTGTCACATATTTGCATCTTGACTTACACTCCCCATCCAGACAGTACTATTGCTGTTGCTCTCCTCTTCCAGTATCACTGCGATGATCACCCCTTGACTTTATTTCCTCTCTATGTACGTTCCTTATATTCCATTCCAAAGAAATCCTACTTCTTCCCTCATCTTTTTTTCCCCTCTAGCATATTATTAACGTGAGAAAAAAGAAGTATAAAACAATAGCCCACAGGGTAGCATTAAAAATGGTAAGATACAAAATTAACTGCTTCTTGAAAGAAATACAAAAAGCAGTAAGTATGACAAATATACATTACAGTTCAGATCTACTGCTTACTAAAGAGAAGTATTCATGGCCCTTTTGCATTTGTCTTCACAGAAGTACTTGATTATGATCATTAGAGTAATTCGATAACTTTTTAAGCGAAATTGCACAGGTTCTGCTCTTGGTCCAGTACTACTAACTGCAAAGTAGGGAGACGGAATAAAAAGGATAGATTTATGTAGTACATAAAACTGAGTTGAAGTACATGCCTGTAATAATTTTTGGAGGACAGAGTCAGAATTTAAAATAGGAAGTTGGATCTTAGTCTAATCTAATTTAGTCTAGTCTAATTTAAAAGAAGTCTAATCCAATTTAAAAGCAGAAAACAACTGGCTAGAAGCAGCCCAACAGCAGTCAATCTCAATCAGGTAGTTATTGCATCTCATATCCTACTGCTGTGCAAACTCTAGTATATTTTTCATCACACATCACCACAAACAACTGTGTGATGTTCCTGAAAAAATTAGAAACGTCATTCTGAAATCTGTTAACTCAGGTGCCCTGCAGCATTTTGGCTGACTTTGGATACTGCAGCTCAAGAACTGCACAGGTCGGACAGTTCCAGTGAGACAAACAAAAATAATAAAGGTTAAAAAAAATAAAATAAAAACAGAAGACATGTGAGGGGAAAAAAAAAGTATTTATTTATTCAACAAAAAAATGTGGTTAAGGAGACATATGACACAGGTCTTTCAATATTCAAAAGATTTTTATACCGGTGAAAAGATGAAGACAATCAACTAAGCTTGCAGCAAAGATTCAGATGACTTATTAGGAAAAAATGTTCAACTATTAAAGGCAAATTACTAAAAGGCTATCCATATAAGTTATACAATACCCTCTTGTTGTCGTTTAACCCCAGCCAGCAACTAAGCACCACGCAGCCGCTCACCCCTGTTGGATATTCTTAAGTGCGTATCAGAAAAGGGGCTGGATATGATGGGTTCTTGAGACCGCCATTACTCTAAGCAGAAAAATCACTTTTGGCTGAAGGCTGACAAATGCTGTAATTGTAACATGACTCTCACACTTGTGGCATCGTGACAGATTAACCAGAGCCAATAAAAACTATAGTAAGGCAAGACCCTGCAGCTACAATTTACAGCCATAAAACAAAAAAGAAGTCAGGAAAAAAGTGGGCAGTAACATTTCACTATTACTGTTCTCACCAACTGTCATTTCCCTCAAAACGTATTGGCTGTTTTTCCTCCCCCCATACACACGTTCCTACCCAGATGCACCATATTGTGTGCAACGGAGATCAGATGTCACCACCTAGCGATCTATAAGGAGAGAATGAGCCAATTTCTCCTCATCTGAACAATTCTCACAAATGTGGAAGCCAGACAATATCATTTCTTTAGAATAATCCACAGAGAAAATGACGTTGAATTGGAAACCTGAAAGGATCGTGACAGAAACTATTTCTCATAAAACCATTATTACTCATTTGTCCCACCATATGGAATTACTGAAAAGTAGCTAAACAAAAATTTGCTTTTGCTGTTTTCTGCTCCAATGCATTACCAACATGCCTCCTCCAGAACAGCAGTTCTGCTCCTTCCAGGACTGACAGAAGGAAAGAAAAAAATTATGGATGAAACTGTCACAACTGATTCCTAAAGTGATGTTTCCACACAACCAACAAGCACGATTGCATTTTCCTCTTAATCAAAGCCATATACCCTTGAATTTAGCAAATGTTTGGTGAAAATAATTTTTTTGCTGTATTTCTGTGTGGCAATCAGAGAAGTCACATTTCATCCTTCATCCTGTAAACTGACTGAGATATTACTCTCCTTGTGCACGACTGTAAACATAGGTAAGTGTATAATGAGGCAGCGTAGTTTGAGACCTTTTCCCCATTTAAGCACTAGGAAAAAGACCGTATCAAGAAGAAGTGTATTTCCTGGGTCAGGGCTTCTATCAGTCTATTTCAGGAAACAGACCATCCTATTAAAAGTGAACGATCCCTTTTTACTTATTGAAGCTATTTCATTTAACAGCTACTTGTTCTATACAACTTTACGGAAACTGTAAGAACACAAAAGGAAATGTTTTGTTTAGACAAAATTCAGTATTCCATATTTATTTATCCGGACATCATGATTTCTATAACTTTAAAATCCAAGTAGCAGCAAACCTCCAAGCATTTCTAAGACATCCTAAAGTAGTTCACATTAAAAAATGAACTCTGTTCACACTGTAGATTTGAATAAAGTATCTTACTGTAGCCATACATGTTCACAAAGACTTTCGGACAAAGCTCACATAACTAGACTGCAACATTTATTAAGCTTAGCTATAACACAGGCATGAGAATGGGTTCTCCTTTCCTGTAATAATTATAGTTGCCTAATGGCAACTATATATACTATATATAGTACTATTATATCCTGAATTCAACTTTGCTTTGAAAGTTATTTTACCCCTAATATTTCATTAAGCTTTGAAAGAAATTGTAAAAACATTAATACAATGCTGACATATATTAATTTCTTCCTTAACCGGACTGTCCCTTAAGAAAATGTTCCACCTAAGCATTATTTTGCAAAATATCCTCATGTAAAGATTGTCACATTCTTTTCACACTTTTTAATGAAGTATACTTAGCAAAAATTGATTTTAAACGTTCTCAAAGAATGTATTTTTCTTCCAATACTGTGGTTCGAATTTCCAGTGCTGTAGTTCTAATTCTTTGAAGTCTTCTAGCTAATTACTTTATACCATTTCAATCAACTTACTTCTAGGGCCAAAGACGGAAAATAGAAGAAAATACCTGAACTTTGAAGTACTATTAAATGCTACATTTAAGTACTTTGTTTGATGTGCTATCATACAGAACAGTTTCAGCTTTAAGTAGTCTCAAACCCCATCCATTTTATATTGTAAATCAGAAAACAGGTTAGGGGAAGTACATTAATATTCTTTTCCTGGTATGAGTACAATAAGTAACATCACCTCAGTAGTATTAAACATTAAAAGCAGTATTGAAATAGTAGATATGTGATCAAATCACACAGACAGACAGACAGACAGACACACAAACAATGAGTAAATGACAGCAAAACATATCTGCAAGCATATACCTGTACTCTTGCAGGAGAACTTTGTTTTTCCATCACATAGTCGTATAGTTCCATTACAGCCTTTTTCATCACTACCATCTTCACAGTCCTTTTCTCCATCACAGCGCCACAACTCAGGAACACAGTTCCCATCAGGACTGCACTGAAATTCCTTCCCATTGCATCTTCCAGGAGATGGAGTTTCTTAGAGAAATAAGAATTACATTGAAGAATTTGCTCATGTGAGTTTTTTCCACGCCAAGTCTACAATGACTTAGAATCCCCCTTCCTAACCAAACCAAAACCAGAGTCTCCAAGTATAACACTCAATACTCACTATTCCTTCCTAACTTATCACTCCAAAACACAAGCTTCAGACAAGCTCTTTCTTATCCTGCTCACTCCCTTCACTCCCTCCTCCACCACAGGCTCAAGGTAAATACCATTTTTTTTTTTTTGCACAGCTGTCAGACAAGAATGGATTTGGAGATATAAGGAGGACCAAGGCTGATGAAGTTTTCCTGGTGCTTTGTAAGCCCTGCCTCTCACCCTCAAGCTACATTCCCTCCTCCTTCTTCATTCTCCTCTTTTTCCAACAAGGTCCATCTCCTAGTTCACAGAACATGAAAGGTCACACCTCTGCTCTAACTGACACAAGGCCCTGACACCTGCCTGCGTTGTGCTATTACAGCACTGGCAGACTAATTGTAGCCTTTCTGAATTCCACAGCAATGAACTTCAGTCCAGTGCAGCTATGGAATCAGTCTTGAACGTTCCAAAGCACAATCACTATGTGATTTTAATTATTCATCACATACTTAATTCTCTAAGTATTTTCTAGATGATGGCCTTTTCAATTTTATCCTTGCCCTCCTTTTCCCAAACTATTACCACTGCGAGTATTTCTAGTATTTCATAACTTACTAATGACAATAACATGTACTTTAAAGTAATGAGAAACTTACACATTCCTGTTTGTACCAAAAAGCATTATTTGAATAAATTCTTATAGCACTGTCTATAAATATATGGTTTATATTATTAAAAGCTGCCTTGGTTTTCTTCTAAATAATCTGCATTCTTGCATTCTATCGTAAATAAAGCAAAGACAAGTTGTTGGAAAGTGTGCATCGCGTAGCAGAGCAGGACAGAGAAGATGTATGAACTGACAATAACTGTGTAAACCAGTGCTATTTCAGAGGCAGTGGTGCAAATCCCAACATAACATGGTATTGTATAAAAAGGTATAGCGGGACTTTAAAATCTGAGATGGACGTGAACAGGAGAGAAAGTGAGTATTTTAGTTCCAGACCAATTACTTTGATACAGATAAATAATAATAATAATTTTTGTAAATATATAAAATTTAAGGATTTTACACTACTCATGCACAGTATTCTGCTAATTCATCTATTTGTATGAGGTCTGCAACTAGATTTAGAATATAAACTCATGAAAAAGGACCAATAAAATCGTGTACAATTACTTTGTTGTGGAAAAATCAGTATAAGAAAAATATGACAGAAAAATATTCCCTCATTCTTATCTGATTATTCTTTATCCTTTGCTATAAGCATCCTCCCCTTCTCTCCCCACCCAAATAAATACAATGTATGGCATTTGAATGAGACTGTAGTTTGTTAAAACATTTTTATGCTTCCGTAACACTATTGAAAAACAAACCCACCAAAAATGGATCACACGAAAATGAGAGTGTTACTGCATAAAAAACCAGAAAATATAAATGGTAACTTAAGGAGTGCAGCTTACTGTCTCTTTATCTAGGCAGCATGCATCTCTGTAATAGGACAAACATCGCATTTAGCATAATTCAGTAAAGTAAAACTACAAAACTTATCTCAGTATAATACCCATTCTGTTTTCAAATACATTCTTCTTCTATGATACACTTCTGTATTATCATATTACACTTGACATATTTTCCATTCCAACCTTTACCAAGGTTAAAAGCATTTTCTCTTTTTCCATTGACTGAAGATGGGTCCACTGTATTTTAATAAAGTATTCTCTGTGTTTTTAAGTATTAAAATGTGGGAAGAAAAAAAAAGCTAACCTTCCTTGCTGCAGTTTGTTTTGGTTTCATCACTGAAATCTCCACAGTCATTGTCACCATCACACGCCCAATGACTTGGGATACATCTACCATTATAACATCTGAATTGATCAGCAGAACATGAGTGAATACAGCCTAGTTCATCACTTCCATCACCACAGTCGTCATCTGCAAATATTAATTTTTTAAGTTATTTTAAAAGATAAAAAATCTGAATAAAAGATGAGGAGAAAAAGATATTTCCAAAAAGGCAAGAGAAAAATAACATGCAGTAAATAAAAAAGTATGTTTACTGCCCACAGGCATATGGCAAAATTATTTCTAATGCAAGTAATTCCTTAACTCTAATTTTCCAACAGCACTTGACTCTGTCATGTTGCATAGTCTAACCCCTTACACTTATTCACAGTTATTCAATCACAGACACCAGCAAGCATGAGAAGGCTGTAGATTTTCTTAATTTCTTTAGTCCTGTGTAACTACACAGGTTTCCAAACATAGTGGTTTTACTTTATTCTCAGTGATTTGTTAAGTTAACTTAGACAGTTAAGCACAGACACAAAGAGCCTCATATAAATGAAAATGAAAACCTGATGTCAGAATTTCTTTTCAATAGTATTACAAATGTTGTTTCCACATACTTGCAACAGTGCAAGGTGGACAAAGACGGCAGCACATAAATAAGGGTGGAACGTAGTCTCTCATTACTCTAATGTTGTAGTCATTACAACAATCTTAAGGCAATTCCCCTAATTTGATCGTGATCGTCCAGGGAGGGAAAAGATAAATATGTTAGGTAAACACTAAAGGGTCTCCTTGCACAGAATTTCAGTAAGCACACTGTGATAATGTGGGGAATCTGTCCATTTACAGCTATGAATTCCTGTCAGCCTCATAAAAGTACAGTAATATCAAATGCTATGGTGGATGAAGAACCAACCCAATGTTATTAGGACTGGCATGACATCACTCCCATATCACAAGCTCTGAGAGAAGATTCATTTGAACAGCTGTCATTCAAATATGTACTCTCTCAGACAACAGAAATAACTACATTGTAAAGTCTTCCTAGCCTTCCCTCTTGAGGGATGCTATTTATTAAATTGAACTTGCCCAGAAACAACAAAAAATCAGATACTTTGGTCACTGGAACTATTTTGTTTTCTAAAAGTAGAAAATACTTTCATAAGCAATAGCTTAGCTTTTCTTTTTTTTAATAATGAAAGTTTACATCACACTTCATTCTACAGAATATACTATTTGTAACTATTACCATACCCACTGCATCATTCCTTAGATGAAGCTTCAATATTGTTGCTTTCTAGGTGAGGTCAGTAATTTAAAAATACTGTATTTATTCTCTGACCACTTACAAGCCAGACTGGCAATATCAGTCTCAGAACAAAAGAGTGAGTTTCAAAGCAATAGTTATGTAATATCTACCATATTCGTTGCAGATATAGGACACGACACTTGCCTGAATCACAGAGCCATTTGCTGCTAATGCATCTTCCATTTTTGCATATAAATTGAGTTAGTGGCTCACACGTTGGGAATTCTGTGAAAGTGTTCAAAAAGAAATAAAAACCATTTAATGTATATCCTCTCTAATAATATTCTTCCACCTTCCTATATGAATAAATTGCAAAAGTGTATTGTATCAAACATTTACACCTGCCAGATACTTAATCTGGAGAGGAGAAAAAGGTGAGACACCAAAAAAGAGGATAAAAAGGCTTTTAACTGTAAATACTAGTCCAAACCCTATCCTTCCTCAACATGGACCACTGAAATGCATTATTCTGTGTCATATAACATGGTCCTATATTCCCATCAGACCAGGGCTGTCTTTGCCACTAAGCATGCTAATATTTATGACTAATTATAGCTTGACGGCTGATACATATTTTCAATGTGTTTATTTATATAAAAAATGTTCTCCAATTGCAATAGCACTGCCAGTAAAAAACAGGAAATGGAAGACTATAAAATGAGAAGGTTAAGTACCAAGCAAAAGAACAGTCAAGAAACAAAGTTACCGTACACTGACATAATAAAATCCGAAATTAAAATGTCAGTATTTACAATCATTTCCTCCAAGCATTCCAGTAAAAGTAGTAGAAAACTGAGACAATATCATTCACAGACTCATCTATATTACACACAGAGATTTTTTATAATTGTCTAATATGCTTCTGCATAGAACAACTTAATTTTTTCAGACTTCTTTTTCTTCTAAAACCAATGACATAGCTAGGTATGTGCATTCATACCATTAACATGTTAAACAGTGCTTGTCCCCATTCAGTTTGGAAAATACAAGATCTACTTCACAAAACCTGGCAATTCATAGCAAACAATCTGAAAGTCTAACTTGATTCAAAAGGAATAAGGAAGAGCCTAAATTCTCTATACAGACCATCAGGAGAATAAGACACCTCTCAGTAACTGATACCTAATGCAAACCAAAGATGACAATGTGAACAATCTGCCTGAACTGCTACTTAAAGGCAAGTTTGTCCTTCACTGAAGGATTTCAGGTTGGAAGTTCCTACACAGTACATCCTATATGCAACAGAAAGAAATGTCCAAAATGGTGCGTAGTCCTGTCAGTCACACCAAAACTGCCCAAGATTAGAACACGTCTCCAAGTGTATTCCTCGTTAGGTTGCTCTAGCTAACATTGGGTTGTTCTAGTGTTGTTACAACTGAGATGACAAAGCTAAACTTCATAAAGATTTTGAGACTTAGGCCATGTAATTAGTACTGAAGAGTTTTTCTAAACTTTTAAAACGTGCCACATAAACGTAAAATTTCCTTAGGACAAGAATTGAAATAGTCATTGAAGACCATGAATTTCTGACTTGGGTTTGCTGTCTCTTGCCATCTTTGGTGCAGAAGATGTTTTACAGTTAATTCAAAAGCCTTTTTTTTTTTTTTTTTTAACAGAAGCTTAGGGAAAGTTTTGGCTTACAAAAAAGTCACGCACGAACATGAAGCACCAAACCAAACCAGCTGCATCAAATAGTAAAATTGAGAGATCACCAAGAACATCATAAGACTGAAGTGATTTTTCTGCTTCAACACAGAAAAGGGTGGGAAGAAAAGTTAACACTGGTGACAACACTTTGTCAATTACTCCTAGAAAGTGGTTTGGTTTTTTTTAATTAAAAAAAAGCTGGTTTTCTTGGGGGAATGCATTACAGTGACAACAAAAATCTGTTCCAAGACAAATAATGGAGATGTGCAATTACGATGGTACTTAGCTACAATATATGCCTTATGTGCTTCAAGCAAAGCTGAAAGCAATTTTTAATTTTGCTTTTTAGCTGTTCAATAATTTTTCTACAAATTTAACTCATATATTAAATGTAATTTTCCCCTTTTCCATACATGAATGCCTTTATGACTTTATTTTCTTTATGTTCATCTGTCTACCCAAGACCTGTATAAAGAGACAGAAACTAATTAAAATGAATTGTGATTATCCTCACCACCACCCATCTCATGATTCTCAGCCCATCACAGTCTTTCCAAGGATGTTTTGCAGTATCTCCAGTGTTTGCTTCTCATAGCCCCAGCCTCCACCATCATCCACAGCTCCCTCTCACATCCTAGAGGACAGGCACAATACTTCCCCTCATCGTCCCTATGGTCTCCCCAGTACTCCTTTCCTATTTCACAGCAAAGAGATGCACACCCTGTAACTGATTCACAGCCATCCCTGTGCTGACTGCCCTGCAGACAGAGAAAGCAAGAACGGTTCCTCTTGAGCTCACAGTGAAGTCTCTCCACAGTGTAGACACCAATCTCATTTCTCTCTGCTATCCAGCTGTCTTCTAAAAGCTCTGGTTCTTTGATACTTCTTTCACCCTTCTGTTATTGAGTGCAAATGCTATGACAATGAACTCATAAACAGATGGACACAAAAAATGACCACAAGTCTTATCTCCTTTAGAAAAGCAGTAGGAAAATGAAGAGAGTCTCTTTTCAAATTTTCTTCAGAAATGTCAGGCTTCTTAGTAAATCTGGTTGTATCTTAAGAAAAACTGTATGCATTATGATACTGGCATCATCTTTGCAGTCCTGCTCACCCCAGCTATATGCCAATATAAGTATGCTTAAGTTCTTGAATCAACAGGAACCAAAAGTTATTCATAGCTGAGCACTGGTGCAGTTAAAAGTCAACGATTTGTAATGGCAACAAAAAGCAAACCATGATTTTACTTTTAATATAAAAACTTGTGAATACAAGAAGAGTTTTAAACTGTTTCATAGAAGAAAATATATACCACTAAATAGAATAGCTAAATGAATGCCATTAGCCTGCCCACTAGCCATCAAATTATAAGGCAGAATGAAAAATGAAATATTTGACACATTTGCACAACCACAGTGCTCGAGGATAAAGAAACAAGATTCTAAAACATCAAACATATGTAAAGTTTGGCCAAACTGAAAAACAGCAGGTGAAATAAATGCTGATTAAATGATCTGAAGAAATATTCCAGATCAGCTGACAGGATACCAAACAAAACACATGGGAAGAAATTACAAAGATGATGTTAGTATCTGTGTATTGATAAGGTATATGAGAACACAAGGTACAGCTAGTCAGATAAACTATTACAGAACCAAGTGCCATGCTGTACCATTACACAGAATGTTATAATTTTAGAGATTGCAAAATACAGTGAGTCCACTGGGATCACCTATTCTACCTCTGTACACAACAACTTACTTGATTTGGAGCATGGCAATTAGAAGTCTACCTTAATAATATTCTCATTTTTACTCACGTAATGATTTTATTTTGATTTAGATTTTATCAAATATGTCATCTATTTTGAAGTAACTGATCAGATATCAATTACTGTCAATATCAAATTAGCTTTCTTTTTTCCTGCTTTATATCACTATTAAAAGAAGAGAAAGGAAGAAACTAATAAGAAATAAGGCAAGAGAAAGCAGATGAATATTCCAGGAAACATAACAACTATTTACATGTAAAAATCCTGAAAAATCTTGAATGCAGTTATAGAAGAAGGAGATGGTGAGAATTACATATGGACTGCACATGGGTCGGGGCAATCCCAAGCACAAATACAGGCTGGGCAATGAGTGGATAGAGAGCAGGCCTGAGCAGAAGGACTTGGGGGTGTTGGTTGACGAGAAGCTCAACATGACCCCGCAATGTGTTTGCAGCCCAGAAAGCCAACCATATCCTGGGCTGCATCAAAAGAAGTGTGACCAGCAGGTCGAGGGAGGAGATTCTCCCCCTCTACTCCGCTCTCATGAGACCCCACTTGCAGTACTGCATTCAGCTCTGGGGCCCACAACATAAGAAGGACATGGACCTGTTGGAGCGAGTCCAGAGGAGGGCCATGAAGATGGTCAGAGGGCTGGAGCACCTCTCCTGTGAAGACAGGCTGAGGGAGTTGGGGTTGTTCAGCCTGGAGAAGACAAGGCTCCGGGGAGACCTTACAGCAGCCTTCCAGTACCTAAAGGGGACCCACAAGAAAGCTGGAGAGGGACTTTTTACAAGGGCATGTAGTGACAGGACAAGGGGTAATGGCTTTAAACTGAAAGAGGGTAGATTTAGATGAGATGCAAGGAGGAAGTTCTTCACTGTGAGGGTGGTGAGGCACTGGCACAGGTTGCCCAGAGAGGCTGTGGCTGCCCCCTCCCTGGAAGTGTTCCAGGCCAGGTTGGATGGGGCTTTGAGCAACCTGGTCTAGTGGAAGGTGTCCCTGCCCATGGCAGGGGGCTTGGAACTAGATGATCTTTAAGGTCCCTTCCAAACCAAACCATTCTGTGATTCTGTGACTTAAAAAGTAACAATGTAAACTCAGCTAACGAGTATTAGCTGGTTGCCAGTCATGAATAATTGAAAATTAAACAAACTTAAGGGACTGTGGATGAACAGAATTTACTGATTGGATCCTATGTGTTGCCTTCCATAGATTCTCTGGTAATTGAGGACCTGGAGATTTACGTTGATGGAACACAGGGCATCATGGCATCAGCGTATGACTTTCATTTATTCATTTACTTTCTATTTTTTTCCTTGATCTCCACTGCAAGTGCTTTGTAGGTACTGAGATTTTTGCAGAAAACCTGTTATCAGTAATAGAACTCTAATAACTCTACTGAAAAGGTTTACAGCCGTAAGAAGTTTCAAAAAAGCAAAAAAAAGGTAATGTTTTATCAACTACATTGCTTTCATAGTTTGATTTTGATTAAGAAACAGTATATTTTTATAACAGTGAATCAAGTTAGAATATCAGCTGTATCTGAGAAACATACAGGTCTAACTACTAAGTATCCTAAGAAATATACTTTAGATTTTAATTCTTTTGTGCACAACCTTTCACATCATGTTTACATGGTTGATGCTACTAAAATAATCAATCAGCATTCTCCCTTGAAAATTCTTGAAAAGTCATTTCAGAAGCATATCGTATTATATTGCGACACACTTACTAATTCATATTAGTAAGCCAACTGATATCACAAATATTACCTTGTAAACAGGGAACACCCTGATACAATACTTTGCAGACAGCTCATTGACCCTTTTGCTCTCAGACTCACAGCAGTTACCTGTGACCTGCCAAACAGATGAAGGCAGCCATGCTGACTTATAAAAGCCTTAATTGTTTGGAAGCAGCTGATTAGAGAGAGTGCACCTCTCTTTGCAGTATCTCAGTAAAGCAGCAATCAGCAGAGCTGCTGATACTCTCTCATGACATACCCAAGAAAGACTAATTTTTTCTGCAAAATACAACATCAAAATAACCTTCTGTTCAGACTTGAAACAGTCTGATTTTATTGCCATCTACAATATGCTGAGGGGGCCCATGTGAAGAGGTATGCGGCCGAGATAAAGATCAATTTTTGAGGGTGACTGTATTTGATAATGGGCTGTAAATTAGAAAAGTGTGAAGTTGATTGATCTGCATATTCGGTATTGTAGTTAAAAGCTCATTAATAGAAAATGCAGCCTTTGCTTTGGGTTTATTTCTTAATCAAATAAATTGTATTTGCCATTTCAGAAAGAATATTATCACTTCATATAAAACCAAAAAGGCCCCTCATAGTTTTTCTATCCATCAGTTCATGTGTAGAGAGATCCTTATATGTTTAATTTTTTATAGAATAATTTTACTTTTTTCCCCAAAAGAAAATTTACTTACCACAGGATGTCATTTCATCGGTTTCATCTCCACAGTCATCCTCCCTGTCACACAGCCATGATGTCGGAATACAGCGTCCATTCCCACAAGCAAATTGGTCAACCTGACACGTTCTTGCTGTCAAGACAAAACACTCCAAAAATGCAAGGGAAATGGACTAAATCTGTTAGGTCTCTTGGTGCATGTCTGTATGTAGACGTTGCAAGTCTGGAGGGCATCTCCTGGCCTGCTGCACATTTTACCTGATCTGACTAAACATCATTCACCTCCTTTGATTTCAGAGAAAATTGAGATCATCTGCAGGACTGTGTTCTACCTCTGTTATGTAGAATTCTTAGTGGTTTCTTCAACATATGAGAACATGAAGTTTTATATGTAATTATACAAAACTAGGTGGTAGAAGAGCATTAATGTTTGATAAAATAACATTAGTGCTAGAGTTGAAGTAAACAAAAATCAGGGCATAAAAACGTCTAACTTACAACTGGAATATTAACAAATTGTATTTCATAACATAAACAATGATCTAGTGAAATTCATATTTACACAGAAAAATGGTAATACTGCATGTGTGTGATGTGCCTGGCCTCACTGTTTTTAGAATCTTTGCCTTTCCAAAATTGCAATTGTAATGATCCATTAAAGGAAACGATGTATGTCTTTCTTCTGAAGAAACAAAGATCACTAAAAGAAATCATGCTATGTAACTATGTAAATCACTCTGAAAGCTGATGAACAGTAAAACTTCAATAAAAATCTAACATATAAAACTGACATTACTTATAATTTTGTTTATTCAAAATGTGAACCCATAACTACAATGCCAGTGATAGTGACACAGATTTTGATTCCAAATGTAAGCTATTAGAGTTCATCTATATGTGATTCCACACTTTAAAAAAATGACTGATACATCAGAAACCCCAATAATCAAAAGAAAATTTCTTCATTTGGTATTCTAAATTACCATTTTCCTTTTTCTTCACAGAAATAACCCAAAATACAATAGAAGAATATAAGTTTAAAATGTTTCAAAGAAGTATTTTTTAAAACATGAATAGTGTTTGCCACTGCAGGAACAAAAGGAAAAACAAGAATACAAAATTCAACCCATAGCCAACTGACACAGGGACAAAAAATATGGTCTTCAAATCAGACTCTTATCCTACAAGCAAACAGTGGAATATCAAAGGATATCAAGATGTATTACAATCCGCAATAATATGGTAGAGGTGATATGGACACTATAGGTCTGCATTTGTGCTAGAGTGCTTTTAGCCAAATTGCGCAAGTAACAACCTGAACCGGTTATTATACATATGAAAATTTAAATCAAGGAAAATGAGTTCAGGGAATATTTTAATACACAATGTATGCTGTCTATCACTGCATTTCAGTTTAAAATAGTCATCAGCTTATTGATGCCTGATATTTTGTATATCAGATATTTAATGATTGTTTAGTGTACTCTACCATCAAGCGCTACACATCACTTCCATACAAGCAAAGGATAGATTTGGAACTCCATGATTTACTGCAGTAGAATCAGTAAACAATCTTCATCTTGGTGTTTCCTTAAAAATCCACTATACAGTTAATAACTTACAAATGAAAACAATTTCAAGGTACCAAGGGGAAACTGAATAACCAATTATGCTTTTGTCAGCATAAAATAAAATTTACTAGTGACATGGCACTCATCACAGCATGTTAACAAACAAAATTCTAACTGCCAAAAAAGATTTAGCAGGGACAAGTTTGTACCTAAGCAGTGCTTTGACAGTCAACCCATATGAATAGATTAAGTGCTGAATTACTTTGGAAAGCACAGTCAAGCATAAGGATTAAGTAAAATGTAATTTGTATTCCAGGCTTAGTGGCATCAAAATCTGAATTAATTTAAGATGTCAATAATCAGATTACTAGTAGCAGACTGGTTCAGTTCAGAGCAGTCTTGAACTGTTTATGGAACTGGAGTTAGAGAACTTGTATGCACAACCAAGTAAAATTTTTACCTGCACAGGTTTTATTTGATTCATCTTCATTATTACCACAATCATTAGCTCCGTCACAAAGCCACCTCTTGGGAATGCAGCGATTATTTTGGCACTTAAACTGATCATCAGGACAACTATGATTGACTGGGGAGAAAAAAAGAGAGGTTTTTTCCTAAGAAAATAATCAGAGAAAAACAGCTGAAAACAATACATTAAACAGTATTCCCTGGTGATGCAGTTAGAATGGTTATCCTGTATACATAATCACCACGATATAAAAATTGTTCAGCAAACCAGTCAATTAAAAAATATTGCAGTACTTCCAATCATAAATTAAACAATACATAGTAAAGATTCTCCTATCATACTAGTGTCAATACGGAGATCCTCTTCTATTAACTACTAAGTGATAAAACGTAGCAGCATTTTACTATGTTGCTATTTCCTTAAAAAAAATGTCCTCAATCACATTTTATCAATGTGATGAGGTTTGCAAACTGAAGTGCATATAAACAAAGAAAAATACCAAAGGGAACAGATGCAAGTTGCTAAGTACATATCCAAAATATTATACCACAGTGAGCAGGGATTTGGGCAGGTTATAAAATGCTTCTAAAATGATGCACATTACTGTCTATTATGTCCACATATAGATCTGCTGTTTACTTACCATGAAATTGTAGGTGTCATAAAGCGAAATATGCAACACAGTGTAAAACTGACAAAAAAAATCTGGTATTCAAGAGTGAACAAGGTATCTCACAAACATGTTTTTGCCAGCTACCAAGTATCATGGAAAGGATGAAGACTGAATGCACAGAAATTATGTAAATACTATTGGCCTGCTTTTGCAGCTGTAGTAAGTATATATGTTCTGCTTCTTTTATGCTAATAAGAAGATCTATTATTAGCAGATCTTGCTAATCTTGATATATATGAGAGCAGTAAACTATACACAGTTTCAAATGCTGGGTTAAAAATAATCTCAAGCTGTTTTCTACCCACTCAGCCATCCACAGTCTCTTTTTTAAAGTTTAACATATACCTGAAAACAAATGATATTTAAAATGAAAGGATGTCTTGCAGGCTTATCCTTGACATTTCAGTAGCTTTTATCTTTGACCTTTCTACCTATTCTTCCTATTGAAAACAACACAGAGCAAGTGTGATATCAACAGCACGTGAAGTCTTCATGAGTGTTTGGTGTGGAGGGTGCAAGAACACTGAAAGTAAAGATTAATTAATAATCTGAGCAGAAAGGTATTCCAAGTCTCATAATACTTAAGAAGCAACCTAGTTTGCAATGTGACTGGAGAACAAAACTGTTATCATCCACGTAATAAAATTAAAAATTGAAGACTTCTTTTTTAAATCTGACTTTAATACTAGACATAGATTTTTTTTAAATGGTAGTTAAGCTTTTGCTCATACATATTTACTAACATGTGAGTGTATTCTATTCATAATTGCAAATATTTCAGACTAACTAAAAAAGAACTATTGAAGTTACTATAGCAACTGCTGAAAAGAGATTAATGGTATCATACTGGCCACCTAAACTATGTATCACATACAGATTTGGGGCCAGATTATGATTTCATTTATATCTGTATAAATCCTCTGAGAATTACAAGCTTTGATCAATGAATTGGTCTATGTTACACTAATTTAAATGAGAAGCAAGTCAACTCTGCCAAAAGATTTTCCTTCTCACTGTCTTTGTTGATCTCCTTATTTAAGTGTAAGAATCCCTCATATTAAAATAAAATGTTAGTAAGCACTACCATTCAGAACTGGACAAATGTTTTGAATAGAATTAGGACTGAAATCAGTAATGACTACTACATGGAACTATCAAAATACATAAATGCAGGGAAAAAAACAAACTGGCTATGTAACAGCCATGCAGAAAAAGACCTAGGCATTACAGAGGATCACAAGCTCAGTATGTATCAGCAACATCAGGCCAGTGTGAAGCAGGCAAGATTTACCCAAGGATGTATAAAAAGGACTATCAACCCTCACAAACACATTCCCTCAGCCTAACCAGCTTCACAAAGGCCTCAGCAGAAGTACATACATCCAGTTTTGGACATAGGATCACTTGGCGAAGTTCAGAAAAGAACAATGAAATCTAGGAAATCCTTAATCTGCTGGGAAAAAAAGGACAGATTAGAGTTGCATTGTCTCAAAGATATGAAATACTACGATAAGAGTTGTCAGACACATAGAACAGTGCTGAACAGTAGAGGAGTGTATCAGTTCTTCATGTCTATGATTGATAAGGAAAAAAATAATGTATTTTCATTTCAGTAAAGGAGATTTGGTTTAGAGAAGTGATCTAATGATAGAAATGGGAAGCATTGCGACAAACTGAGTACGGAAAGGACTTTTCACTGCTGCAACTCTAATTTTATAGCAGGCTGTCTAAGTGTCTTCCAGGAATGACACAGATACATAATTGGTATGTTTTATATTATTTTTCATTTCAACAGTGGGACTCCCCTACAGCACAAAAATACAGCTCTAGTAAAACTGTATTTTTAAAGACAAAGTACATATAATTTAAAACTGGGAGGGGGGTGGTTTTTGTTGGTTTTGTTTTGTTTTGGTTTGGGTTTTTTGGTGGGTTTTTTTGTGATTTGTTTTTTTTTTTTAAGAGAGACATTACAGAATCACAGAAATGTTCATGGTTGGAAGGGACTTGTTGAGATCACCTAGCCTAATTCCCTGCTCAAGCAGGGCCAAGTAGAGCACGTTTCCCAGGACCTTGTCCATATAAATTTCGAGTATCTCCATAGATAGAAACTCCACAACCTCTCTGCGCAATCTATTCCAGTGTTTGACTATGCTCACAGTAAAAAAGTGTTTTCTTGTGTTCAGATAAAATTTCATGCTTTTCAGTTTGTGTCCATTACCTCTTGTCCTGCTAGTGGGCACTACTAAGAAAAGCCTGGCTCCCTGTTCTTCATTCCCTCCCATCAGGTATTTATACACATTGGTAAGGTCCCTCCTGAGCCTTCCCTTCCCCCCAGACTGAACAATCCCAGCTCTCCCAACTTCTGGGACAAATGCGCCAGTCCCTTAATCATCTTAGTGGTCCTTTCCTGGACTTGCTCCAGTAAGTCCCTATCTTTCCTGTACTGGGGAGCTCAGAATTAGACACAGTCCTCCAGATATGACCTCATCAGGGCTGAGTAGAGAGGAAGGATCACCTCCCTCAACCTGGTGGTGATGCTCTTCCTAAAGCAGCCCAGGATGCTCCTGGCTTTCTTTGCCATGAGGTGTATTGCTGGCTAATGGTCAGCTTGTTGCCCACCAGGACCCCAAGGTCCTTGTCTGCAAAGCTGCTTTCTAGCTGGATGGCCCCCAGCATATACTTATGTCTGGAGTTATTCCTCCCCAGATGCATTTCTCTTTGGTGAGTTTCACCATATTCCTCTCTGTCCAATTCTCCAGCCTATCAAGGTTCCTATGAATGGCAGTACACTCATCTGGTGCATGAGCCACTCTTCCCAGCTTTGTATCATCTGCAAACTTGTCGAGTGTGCTCTCTGTCCAAAGTCATTAATGAAGAAGTTACTGGCCCCAGCATTAACCCCTGGGATTAACCCACTAGTGATTTAGCTCCAACTGGACACTGTGCCACTGATCGCAAGCCCCAAGGCCTGGCCATTCAGACAATTTCCAATCCACCTCATTGTCCACATACCTAACCCATCCTTTGTCAGCTTGTTTATGAGGATGTTATGGCAGTGTCAAAAGCCTTACTAAAGTTGAGGCAAACACTATCCACTGCTTTTCCCTCATCCACCAAGCTAGTCCCATCACTGTAGAAGGCTATGAGGTTGGCCGAGCACGACTTCCCCTTCATAAACCCATGCTGACTACTCCCAATCACTTTCTTGTCTTTCATGCCTTTGGAAATGGTTTCCAGGACTAATTGCTCCATCACTTTCCTAGAGGTTGAGGTGAGGCTGGTCCTGCTTTGTGAAGGTTGGACTAGAGATATTCTGAATATCTGACCCTTCCAACCTGAATTATCCTGTGACCCATATAAAAAAGTGTAACAGTGGGAAACAAAGCAAAAAATTTAAAACATTTAAAGAATCAGAAATGACGATGTCAAAAACAAAAGACGATTGCTCTTGTACTATGCTGTGAAATGAATATACAAGTGTCATTTGAAAGGATTATTATTCTATATGCAGGAAAAGACGAAAATGAAAGATTTACATGAATGACTTAAGGATTATCACTTTTGTTTGACTCCCCTCAGACTTACATTATTTTGTTTCCAATTCTTAAAATAAAGTATGAATTGTGGGTTAAAATGTAAAAGCATACATACAGCAAATTTCAGAATGCTCATCACTGCCATCCAGACAGTCATCATCCCCATCACAGCGCCAGCGATCCTGGATACAGCGCTTATTGTTACACTGAAACTGTTCAGCTTTGCACAACTGTGGTAGCACTTCTCCGTGTTTAACTAGGAAAAATATCCAAGAAGCACATCTATTTTATCAGCTTGATGCATACAGAATGCAATACTACCTCTACATAAATAGATATAAATTCTTGTTATCACTCTTCAGGACCTTTTTTAGTAAACTTTGCATGTTTGAGGTAATTCCACCCGAAGCCTGTAGCAGCATGCATATCTGAGTGTACGGTTGAGGTAATATATTTTTAATCAATGGAAGAACTCAGAACAGAATGGCACTCAAACTGTTTTTTAACAGTGTAAATGATAGTGTAAATACATCAGTTTAAAATATTGCAATGCCTCATCAACAGTGAAAAGAAAATATTCTTACAGACACAAACCAAATTCTGGTGCACGTTAAAGGGCTAGAAAATGATTACTGAAAAGCTGATTCCTGTATCCAAGCAACAACTCAAACACCTGCATTATGCACTGGTACAGACTCGGCAAAGAAGAAAGGATAAAATTCTGCTGAGGTAGAATTAAGTAGCAATCTACAAGCTTATTGATAAATCCAGACAGATATATTTCTCAACATAAGGTTCAGAATGCTTAATGTGTAAATACCACACATCACTCTATGACCCTATGAGGAACACCAAAGTCCTTGCAAAGAGCTGGGCAATGAAGTGTGTTGGGGAAAAAGCAGGAAACCTGCTTCATTCAGATCTGAAAGTGTCTAACCTCTCTTCCTAATGCTTACATTCCATCTTACCAGTGAGAAGTCCACCTTCCAGTATTTTCTGCTAAAAAGAAAAATAGTTTTCTTTAGCAACAGTGATGGCTCTGTCAGCCATGCATTTGGGTCAAATTCAAGGTAATTGCAAGCTCAATAATGTTCACCATGTAATGAAATAATCCTTATGCTTTACTGATCTCTACTAGGCTTATTGCTGGAGACCTGTGTAAAGTTTTACACACTGAACTTCAAGAAACAGATCAATGAGATTAGAAAAAAAAAAAAAAGAGAATTTTGAGTAAGTTACAAATATCAGGTCTAAACATTTAAAAAAATACCTGTATTATCTGATGAGTTATTATTTTTAATTGAAAATCCTACATTTTATTATTAGCACAATTTTTTTAATTGGCATTTCAATGATGATATCCAAGGAAGAGATGCAAAAAAAAGACAGCAAAATTTGCATAGTCTGTGTCAGGACCTATTATATATACATATATCTGCTTGACATGTTCTAGGAACAGTTTCAGCATGAACATTTTCTATGCCAGATTTCAGTTTAAGACACTTAGTCCATATAATAATCTGAAACCAGTTTATACAGGTTTAATATAATATAATAATTATATAGATTAATTTCTGGTATTTCTGATATTCTTTAAAAGAGGTCAGTGACATATTTAAGTGCTTTATCATATCAGACATTCTGAAATATTTTTCAATGCATTTTATCCTCAAATAATGTGTACTAAATATTTTGTCTTTTTTGAAAAATCTTTATTATATTTAATAAACTGTTTTCAATTAGAATCTTTATTCAAGGAATATTTCTTTGTCTTATAGAACTGCAAAAAGCCTCTAGGAGACCACACTTTCTTGTTTTATTTTCAGATTTCACCTGATCCCTTAACAATAGTATCAACTCAGATATTCTTTAAAAATCTTACTCATGCAGGTTGTATTGTTTTCCTCCAAAAGCTGATTATCAGCACAGGCACAAACTCTGCCTCCAGGAATGGCTAAACAAAGAGTGCTGCAGCCTCCGTTATTAACACGACATGCATTATCACCTGTGAAAATAAAAAAAAAACAACTTTAACAGGCATGCTAGAACTAGAAGATTTTTTTTTAGAATGTAAGCACATGAAGAAGTTTTTACAATTATTTTCCTCTCATTTTAGGGACACATTATTCTCATGGTTTGGTTACTACAGTTTATAATATTTAAACAATTTTATTTACAGGTTGCAATAACCTGTAAGAATAAAAAAAAAAACAACTACACCATCAGCTCACAACATTCTATCTCCCTTTTTTATGAGGGGAACAAATACTACAAAATATTTAATAAGATGCAGCCACATGTACGTAGTAGTTTTAAGAAATTAAACGGTATATGAAGGAATGTTCTGAAGTATATTGGCATCTGCACACGTTAAAACAATATGAATACAAATGCAGACTAAGAAAAAAGAGAAAGGAAACAGAAATTAAAAGTACAATGAGATCTATGGCAGATAGAATACAAGGCGGATACTCCACTACTCTTTTCTGAACACAGCTGCTATTTCTCTGCCTTCTTTTTCTGTGTTATTGTTTCTTCCCAAAAGCTGTACACTGCTCACATCAAGATACTGACAGCTGTCAGGTGTTTTAATCATCCACCAAGGACTGCTGCATCCTCACTACCTCATTCCTCAGGCAAGCAGACTTAAAACCGAAGCCCACTGAAGCACATGTTACAATTTCTGTTTGTGTCACTTTGGTCATGATCTAATTGCTTAGATATGCACTACTGAGGACACTCAACTTCTCATGATCAAAGCTCTGTTAATTGCAAGTGTTGGTGATAACTGACTATGATCAGGCAAGCTACAAAACTTCATGTCTGCTGAAACTTTAAATTAAAACTACCTTTTTTTCATCTTCCTGTCCTAGTAAAAAGCAGGTGTTCCTTCCTCTGCTCCTCCTTTTTAGGTGTACAAAACATTCATCAACGTCCTGGGTTAAAACAGACTCCACACAATTCCCTCTCCTCAAAGCATTACCGCTGCTCTTTTCATAGAAAATATAATATTAAGTTCTCATAGAGGTAGCTGCGAACACACATATTAAACTGTCCTGTCAGAGCCACACCTGCATGTGCAGGGAAACATTTTCAAATTATCAAATGAACATCAGATAACCAGCAAATAATTTAAGATTTTGAAAATTTTCAAATTTTACGATGTACCTCAATACGTCTTACAATACAGACCTTGAGCATTTCATAATTGACTTTTTTCTGACCCACCATACATCATTTCTTAGAAGCAAATGTGTCTACAGCCCATTAAACCCCACTGAACTTTCAGATAAATTTGTGTACTTTCATTGGGCAGGTTGTGAGGGAGATAGCAAGACCATAGCTGTATAAACAGGGAAAACTGGAAGTCTCTATGAAGTGTGAGGGCTGGATCACAATTTTAGATAGAGCAGTTCCAACTTAGACTGGGCACTTAAAATACTTTATTGGATCTTGACTTCATGTTTTAGACTATGACCTAAAACATTGTACAAAAATCTACTCCTTTATTACATCTATGCTCACCAAAACCCAAATAATACGAACAAAACATCAAAAGAGTAAGAGATGTATTTGCATCTAAATCTTGGAAAACCAAAGGTACACCACCACCTGAGAAAACATAGCCTTGAAACTCTCTACATCTTTACAGGGCCACCCATTATACAAATTAAAGAATGTCAGTAACACAAAGATTTAGGAAGACGTCAGAAGCTGCCAAACCAAACAAACCAAAAAATAATCTTCAAAAGTGAATCCAAAAAAATAGAGCACAAGTCAAGGAAATTTGCAGTGATTTAATTAAAAAATATACATGAGTGTGTCAGATCACTAAAAAAGAATAAGACTATAGAATAAAAGACTATTTAAGACTAACATAGAAAACACTTTAAAAACCCACGATGATTCTGAAGCCCAATGTAAGCTCAAAATAAATTAAATCAAAAGTAAAACACTAGATCAAAGTCAACTGGTCCATCTTGTAGATGAAAAGTTCCTACTTAACCTCATAACTGGGACGACAAACTACAGCACAGTAGGTTACTTGCTAAGTGAGCGATAAAAGAGACGATGACAAGGAAAATACAAGTACCAAGAGTTAAAGCAACAAGATCCTAGATAAAAAGGTTTATAAAGTGAGCTTCAAGGACACCTTCAACCTGAAGGTGCAATGAGACCTTCAGTCCCATCAGTCTCGCTGAAGAGACTCCTAGGCTAAAATGTCTCCTGAAATGCAGTACAACAAACAGGTTAAGTCTCTTTATTGAGTAAGCTGTGGAACTCGTTTAGCTACCAAGTATTTATGAAATTAGATTTCCTCGACTGCTGTTCAGGACACCTACTTTATATAGGTGTTCTTAAAATATTCCCAAACTTTTAAAACTACTTTCAAAGCTATTATCATATTTTTCATATTTTGCCAGCTTTTAAAACAGCTGCTGCCCTGCTGCTTGCATATGATTAAATTAGGCTGATTCCATTTTAATTTGCTAAAAAATTAGGCCAGAGCTAAAACAACAACGTACTTGCATCTCAGTCATCATTCTCAGAAAAAAAAAATATGGCAACCATACACATTTGCTTAATCTTCTCATTTAAAAGATACACTGAAGTATGTATTGCTGCTTAGCAATCATTGTACTTCTCTGTTTTCATGAGTATTCATTTATGTTTGTACCTTCCCATGAACCTAACCTGAAGTACCGCTAAAGTTGTGTAAGTCTACTCTTAGGATCATACTACACATATGAAGAGCAGCAGCCTCTTCTTTGCAATCTGAGGAGTTAAAATATCAACTGATTTCAAAAAAGGCCATTTTAACTGCTGGAAATGGACTTGCACAAGAATTACTTACACATGAACATCAATTTCCCCTTTCATAGCACTGGAAATACCCGCAGGCCTTGGCAGGTTCATATGCTGACTGTAAATCCAACTCCTATGATTACTATGCTTCCTGCCACCTCCCCTTTTTTTTAAGGTATTCCTGACACATAGACACCCAAAGACTAAGCCTAAGAAAGTAAGAGGAATTCTAATCTCTGAAAGTAAGAAAAAACCCTTCCTCTGCAAGAGGGTCATGCCTCATGAGATACAAAGACAGTGAAAAACACCTCTTCTTAAGGAGATACCAAAAGAAGCTTAATGTCGCTACCCATAGTACTAAGCAAAGCAGGATTGGCACAGTCAAGTATCCTGTAAAAGACCTCCTAATAAAAATGCCAGTCTCAATTAAACTATGCCAAAATGAATTGACATGGTTTCTGCTTGTGTAGACAGTGACAATAACTGCAGCATCAAAACAGTAACCTCAAAATATCAGAGCCAAATGTTTCTAAGGTACGTGCGCATAAGCTATAACTAATACCATAAAATGAAAAACTATGGTTTTCTCTGTACCACATGATTCAGCCTTGATCTTGCTCTTTTAGAGGAAACACATCAGCAAAAAGAAAAAAAAGAAAGAAAGAAAGAAAGAAAAAATTAGCTTCACTTTCTTTAACATAAATGCTTATGCTCCTTTGGGAACAATGCAAGATCAACCTCACTGAGCATGACAAAAAGGGAAGATCCTAAAAGCTGCAGTTAGCTTAAAAAATTCCAATTGCAATTTCACACAAAGAATGCATTAATGAGCCAAATTCTCCTCAAGATTTAAGCTCATGCAGCTAAAAATGTCTAAAAGGTAATATTTTACTCTTCTGTCTCTGGTATTAGCTTATTTGGAAGCTAACAGCAACTGCATTCATTTTTAAATTTACCTTTTTTCTAAAAACAAAGGAACTTTCTGAATACTGAATAAAGCGGCAGAAGTACTAAGTATTTAAAGCAATCACCACATCCTTTCTTAGCAGACACAGTTCAAAGTGTTCTGAAATTTGGTCAACTTGACGGTAGATTTGGGGGCAGATTTTGCCTTAAAAAAAACCCCAAACCCAACAAAAATCCCCAAACACACCATGTTTTTGCATGACTTTGGAAGTAAGAGAGAAAAACATCTGTGGTAAGAGATGCACTGCTACAAAGACCGTGACATAGCACAGTACTACACATACTACAGTTTGGTTTAGGTATTGAAAATTTAGATGTTACAATATCAGAAAGGAGAAACTTTGAGCATTGCCTCCATACTCATAAAACCAATTATAAGTTGGGTGTCTGGACCTCAGCACTCCATAATCAAGTATTAATCTCAATGGCTTTCCCTAAGAAAGCCTAGCTGGACATATAAAAATATTATTCAGTATGAAAGGGAAGACTTCATATTAACCTGTTGTAAAGAAAATCACTAAGCTTTTCAGAAGGGCCTCATACGGTTAAGTGAGACACTGTAAAAAGTGGTTTTCCCAAGGAAAAACAAACTGGAAGATGTACTTTCAGATAGAGAAGAAGCCTTTGTCTTCTCCAAAGAATATTAACTACAAATCTAAGTCTTCAAATATAGTAAATTTTAAAATGAAACAAAATTAAACAACGCTCTACATGCAGATATTACATGCCAAGTATTTTGCCTATACACGTACACACTTCCCATTTTATACTTTAGCATCGTTTTGAAAACTAAACTGTTTCTTCCCTTTGTAAATCACCAGTTGTTTTTTTGCTGGATGGAAAAAACCCAGTAAGACTAGACAGAAGAAAAACAATAAAAGAATATTTAGTATGTGTGGTATATAAAACCTCTGAAATAAACCGATGCAAAATATTTAGCCAGTATATATAGGCAAAATATTCACTATACTTTATTTTCTTATATACGTGTATCATTTTTGTATACACACAGAGAAATGTATATATATACATTTGGCATATAGATATATGCCTGTAACAAATATAAAGGCTAAATATTTTCTCTGTATCTGTGAGTGCTCAATATTTTTTCTAATGTTTTGATTCTATCCACTCTATACTAGTGTTATCAGTTGCTCTCTAAGCCATTCTTTGACTACAAATGACAGAGACCCAGTCAAATCTTCCAAGCGCTAAGAACAGACATGAACAAGACACTGTACCCACATCCAGATCCGAAGGTGATGATACTGTGAAAATAAAATTGGGCTTTATGCACAGGGACAAAGTGCTCATAATAGGTCCTGTAAACTTTAAACAAAACAAAACAAATCATGTGCCTATCATCACGAGAAACTTTAGCTTCAAGAAATGAAACTTTACTTTGTTTTTGTAAAAAGTATGACATATGTTTTAACGAGCACATTTTAACATTGTATCTGCACTAAGAAGCATTTGGATAAATGGTGAAATTTACATTTTGTGACTTTTCTGGTTCATGTACAGAATCAAATGTAGCAGGACTGCCAACACCTTAGTGTCTCTGATTTTCTATAGGAACTGTTGAACTGGAAACATTCTACATGTCAAAAATGATGATCTATAGAGATTAATGAGACCTATAGACATTAATATTTAATATGGTCATCTTTTAAACAGTATTTTATTTATACTAATTCCTGATGTTCAGTTTTATGTTTGCTAGCAGGCATTAATCAGATATTAACCAGAAATACGTTTTCATTAAAGAAAGCAAATATTCAACAACTCATCTGAACGCTGTACGCAGTAAATGGATTTCAAAATTTTCTTCAATAAAATACATTTGTAAATTTACCTGTATAGTAGCAATTGCATTTTCTAAACTCCATCCATGCAAACCTATGGCCTTTATCTCATTTCTCTACTGATATAAGTAGCAACAACTATGGATTTTTCCACTACTCTCAAAGGCTGCTTACTCTGATTCCATGTAACAGCACCACATACTTTCAGGAGATTAGTCATACGGTGCTGGTGTAGACCAAGATGGGGGAGGAAATTACAAAAAAGAAAAGACAGACAGGATCTATGATCTTATTTAAGAAAAGGTAAATGCAATTATATATTTTATGTCTGTGAGCCAATGTGTATATGTTATCTACTCTATTTTACACTTTCACAGTATCTCTTTGACACACAAGAAAAATGGCAATAAAGGTAGCGTAAATACACAGAAGAAATTCAGACAGGTATAATACTATGATTCACTTTTTAGTAAGTACGAGATGATCCATTTCAACATCAATTGATTGAAACATTGGAAAGTATCTTTCTCATGCCACAAGTCATATTCTTTTTTCTATTGTTGTTCATCTAGTCACCTCAAAATACTAGGTGACTGTAAGGGAAAATATCCTTTTATAACAGACCTTTGGAGAAATCATATGTTATAAATACCTTGCTGTTTACGTGGATCATAAATCTGGAGCCCAAACAAAGGTGGTCTCTCACTTCTTAACAGTGTCACATTCCTTGTAACAAGATCCAACTGGAAAATTGACCCATTCATATAATCTGTCCAGTAAATATAATTTCCGTGATGTGATAGTCCAAAAGGATGATTCAAATCTTTTCCGTTGTAGACTACCTGCAATTAATTAGTGGTAGGTGAGCATTAGCAAGGTTAAAATAATTATTAATTTTTCTTAGCATACAGTGCAGAGAACATAAAATGGGAAATAGGAAAACTGAGATAAGTCCTGTGCCCAAACATAATGACTTAATGCAATAAAATCAAATAAAGACTGTAAAGCCGTTCTATGCACCAGCATCAATATCTAACTTCAAAACTTTGTATAAGTTCATTTTATGTGTCCTCTGTCAGATAACGCAGAGGAATGTAGGTAACCATGCAATCATTATGTTCAGTAAATATCTACCTCCCTCCCTTGCGAGGAAGCATGGTTCTTCACATAACTTTGAGTATCTGTCAAGTATATCAAATACCTGCTTCTTTTAAAGCAAAGAACAGTGTGTAAGAGTTGCTTATTTTTGTTAAAGTGTGAAGTAAGTGCAGAGATTGCTTATTTATTTCTGTGAACGTTCTCTCTCGTTTGGGTTGTGATAACTTAAAAAAACAAACAAACAAACAAAAGCCACAGTTTGTTCCTAAAATAAGACAAAATTTCTTTCATGCACCTTCTACTTCTGGTTTATTAAATCATACATAAAACTACAAATTACACCCCAAATCTTGTCTATTTTATTGGTCGCAGAAATGTTCTAAAACTGTGTCATTTGCTATAGCTCCAGTCTCAGGACTCCTTCACAAGAACTGCAACTACCACTACACTACACAAGAGCTGTCTGATAAAGAGGAACAGTTTAAAAATATTTTCAATCCCTACAGAACGAAAACAAAACTTTAAAAAGAATCTAAACTTACCATCAAGTAAATTACAGTAATTAGAATGATTTACTTTAAAAAGACATAGAAAACTGCAGAACTGTAAATCATCTACTTTGGGGAGCCCTGTCTTTATACTTCATCATAGCAGCTGCAGTTTGGAATGACTAAGTTCCAGTCTTCTTCTGCTGGCTGGGGTCCTTGCTTGAACTAATGCCCAACAGTGTATTTCTATCTTGCCTCTAGAAAGAAGGAAGCAGTTCATCAGATGCCCTACCTTGTCTCTATTTAGAGACACAAACCCAAGAGAACAAGTAGATAAAGCCAACTAAAATACAACTACTTTGAGGTGACAAACATCATTCCCTTTTGCCCTTCAAATTTTCTCGTTGGGCTTGGAATTCTTTTGGTCGAAACTCCTCATCTCAGTTAACTGCTTTTGATCAAGACTAATCCATCAGTCTATTATCCACCACCTACTGATGGAATTCTTGTAGGACTTCCCCACCCCCCCAAAATCTTCACTGTACTGACACAGAATTAAAGATGCTATTGACCCAGTTATATTTTGACCAAAATATCCTATAATTAACAACAAAAGATTCAGCATCAAAAGCAAGTATCTTCTAGTTATTTTTGGCTACATAAATTTTATTCAAATAGTTATGCATTTTATTTAAATTACAGGATTATAGAAAAACACTTTTCAAAAAACCAGAACCATTCTGTGACACACTTCAAAATATAATCTGTAAAGACAGGTGCTTCTCTTATTATTCACCAGTTCTAGCGGGGGGCAAAACCACCAAAACCAGCAGTTCTCACTAGTAATCCATGTGTAATCCACGGCAGCTGCGTTTAACCTTCCCAGACCTGTTCTGTCCAGGACTTTTCAGGAAGTCTAGCATTGCTAGTCGACAAGGATCTCTAATTAAAAAATGTCTTTCTGCCAATGCGCTTAGCCTCCTCCCCACTCCTTTACAGGACCATAATGGATTTGGAGCAAAAGTAGAAGCGCCAAATGTAAATCCTAATCTAGCCATTATGACAAACTGCAACACTACAGCATTAGTACAGGCTAAACAACAGATCACTCAAAATAAAGGATTTTAAAAGCAATATTAAAGCAATACGAGCTTGTACAGGGATGAATTCCAGGGGGGACTGTGTCTACAGTTACTACTTTCAGTACTAGAGATCTGCGTATTGGCCCTATCAAGGCCATCATACAGAGGGAATCATGAGTGAAGGATAAACGAGAAGTCACAAGACATGTACATTTTGTGACAAAATCCTCCCACAGAAGGCCTTAATGCCCGCCATTCTCAATTAACGGTAAAGTTTCAGTTGTCAGGGTACTAATTTTATGAAGCAGATGGTAAACGTTCCCCAAATTATCAGACTCCGGTCGAAGCTTTAACCGTTTTCCAGATGTCTGTCCTGTGCTTGTTACTTCTACAAAACAACACAGAACTTCTGTACAGACTTGTATCTAGCTAGTATAGCATTAGCAACAACTAAACCTCTCTCCGTCTTTGACTGCACTTGTTGAGTGCTTCCCCTCTGCATATTACCACAAATGCTCAAATGGGGCACTGAGCTTCATCGAAAGCAGCTTATCTAGTGAAGTTAAATAAAAGCCTCTCTCTGGCCGAGCCAAAAGAAGTTTTTGTCCTATTGAAAAGCTCTTTG
Organism: Gymnogyps californianus; assembly: GCF_018139145.2. NCBI lineage: Eukaryota > Metazoa > Chordata > Aves > Accipitriformes > Cathartidae > Gymnogyps > Gymnogyps californianus. Next base: position 38,576,740 of record NC_059477.1, read on the forward strand.
TAGCTTCATGGCTCAATCAAAAATGTAACTCATTGTCACATGAGAAAAATAGATTAAAAAAAAATTAAAAAAAAATCAACTTTTGTGTAACTTTCTAAAGATGAAAATTTTAAGCTGTATTATAGTCTCCTACAGGAGACTGACAATGTTGCTTGTTTCAACAGAGATGACACTGGACGTGCCGCAGGGTTATGCGGACTTTAAAAAGCTTGAAAAGTATTTTTAACATAACACAATAAAATCCAGAGAAAGAGCATGCCCGTGGCAAAACAGCAGTATGTTTCTTTTACCTTTCTGTCAGTTCCATTCAGAAATATCCTTTCAATGTGATCATAATAGGCGTCACACCAGTATAATACATTGGCATGATAGTCCAGAGTTAAACCATTTGGCCATAGCATCTTTGAAGTTACAAAAATCTGCCGACTGTAGCCATCCATCCATGCCTTCTCAATTCTTCCCACACTGTCATCTATTTCATCTTCTTCCCAGTCTGTCCAATACATCCAGCTATGAAATTATAAAAATGAACATTCAGATACCATTTTAATCATGTGAATTATACTGTAGACTTTTAGCAGAAGTTCGCAACGGTATATCCACAAGCCAGAGCGATTTTGGCTTTTGCATGTTTCTTTCCACTGCTATTTCTACAACTATATTTACTTTCCCTGTGTACTGGATGCTGCTGAAATGATACTTATGGTGTTTTGCTCATGTTGTAATGAATTACATGAATACCAAATGGGCTAACTGACATGAAAAGTGAAAGAATTGTTTAAAACCTTATTTAATCACACCAGAATTATGATTTTTTTTTTTAAACCAGCAATTTTATTGACTTTGTCACAAAGTTCAAACTTTTACTGGTTTTTTTTTTGGCCAAGTCTAATTTGCCTTTATGATGCAAATCTGATTTTTATTATGCTTAATACTATCAAAAAAGCTGCAATACATGAATTAATTGCACTCTAGTTTAATAGCTACAGGATAACCTTGACATTCTGTGAACTTCACATCCCACATGAAAGCAGCTAAATTACTCAAAAAATTATTATGAGCACTCTGTCCCTCACAAAGATGTTTAGAAAGATAGATGGCTATAAAAATTGTTTGAAAAATAGCTGCTAGGCAATTTTAGCATAGTTTTATGGTTTATAGTGCAGCAATGTAGATAGCCAAAACAACTCTGAAAAATAAGTACCTACGCTACTTTGGAAAAACTAAGCAAGCATTGTAGTAAGTCGTCTAAAAGTATTAGCTCAGATGAGTTCTCCAAGGCATTCTCTACTGGATACTACAGAACACACCCTATGTTTCTTTTTTTTTTTCCTTATTGAATTAATCTGATTATCATATTTTATTTCAGAATTGGCTGGTGACAACTCTGATTTCAACAATTTAAAATACACAACTTGAACTTATACAAAAGCAGAGCGTACCAAATATGCTAAGAAACACCACTTTTCTCTTTTTTCTTTCTTTTTTTTTTTTTCCCCAAAGGAAAAACAGGTTCATGGTAAGAAATACATAGAAGCCTGTCTGTAATCTATGAAGCATCTAAACAGCATTTCAGATCATACGATGCACAGTAACATCAATATGCTGAAAACATTTACCAGATAGTAGACATTTACTTTTAAAGTCAAATCTAGGATTTCAATTATTAAGCATTAAATAGAGGAAAAACATCATACTGATCTGAAATGGATCCTACTTGTTAAAGTTGTCATGATTTAATTGGTATTTATGTGCCTCACCTTTGATTTCACCAGATTTATGTTTCTGAAATAACTTGTGTGATCCTAACCCACTTAACCTGTCTGTACTTTGAAGAATAAAGTCCTGGAATTTAAATTCTGAATTTACAAAGGAATGAAACTCTGAAGTGAAAAACAGTTTTGTTATCAAATCTGTGTAAATGATGCCAAATCTACTGGTCAAAAATTTTATGCAAATACACTTTTATGTATAAGCATAATTTGATCAATTTGGTTTTTTATATAGGAAATTGGAAAAGATAAAGAAAAAATTGCACCATCATTACACAGGTTTACAGATATGCAAATGTACCTTTTTTGTTTCTTTTCTGTCTCTCCCAAGTCACCCATCAGAAGGTTGTTTTGGGTTCTTTTAATATTTTTGTAACTATATGCTAAGAACATCAACCAGTTTTTGATCCATGAGGCTTATAAACTTCACTGCATGTTTGACTCAAAGAACACTAGGTTTAATTACAGAATTATAAAATCTGCATACGCCCTAAAGCTCAAGCAGAGATGCAGGTCAGTATGGTATTTATTTTATTGGAAGACAAAATATGTTTTAGAAATATTTACATGACTGTTCAGCAGCAATTACTGAGCTTTTCTCCATTAACTTTTCGTCTGTACTTATTCTAGTTTTCATGTCATAAACTAAAACATGCTTACAGTAACAGACATTTACATTAATGTGCTTTAATTGTATCTCAAAATGCAGGTAATGCTTCTACATTGGTTAAATCAAGATTAATATTTTCTTAACATAATTAAAATGCCGTAATAAATGCTATCCCTCAGGAAAAGCTTCCATGAGAAGTATAATCATGAAGGGCACACTATTTTAATAGAAAAGTGTTTTATATAATAGCCCTTTTCAGACAATACATCTTCATACACTATTTCCTGTGCCATGCTTTTACTGAGCTGGAAAATTTAACAAAGTAATTGTAGGTATGGTCATGGTTTGAGGTCTGATTTTACATCCTTACTATCTGACCTTAATTAATTGTAGCCTTTCCACAATGACTTCCATTCCTCAAAGGACAAGCTCAAAAGTGAAAACCTGATAGTGTAAATACATTCTAGTACTAGGAAAAGAGCAACCAGTCCAGCCACACTAGAATTACCTGCCTACATCATTCTCCAGTGACAATTCCCTGAATAAATGTAACAGTGAATTTTTAGGTAAACCACAACTATACCACACTAATATAATGTTCTTTTTATTATGCAGCCTATCACAATTAATTATGCTAGTAAGTCATGAAAAGTACCTGTCTCATCTAGTTTTGTAAACCAATGTGTACAAGGATATGGTCACAATTATCGTCAGAAATTGAGACTTACAAAGAGAGAAATAAAGGAGAGTATTATAAAGTTCACTTAGTATTAAAAATATATACAGGTCTGATACACTCAATTTGTTTGAGAAAAAGGTGAATCACATTCAGATTAACTGGACGTAGGTTCAACCGTGTCTGGGCATACACATTCTTCTGAAGGCTTCAGGCGAGAATGCTGGACAGGAATCACAGAAATTATAGACTACTGTAGAATTACAGACTACTACATGACTCTACAAACCCTATCCTAAGCAAAATTCAATCCCGTATTTGTACTATAAAGACAATCATTAAACAACATAAATTAGTCTACTTCATACCCATTGACAGGATCAACAACAATTCCTCTAGGGTGGGACATGTCTCCCTCCAACAAAGTTTTTCTACTCTGAGCAGCTTTTTCCAGTCTGGCTACAGCAATCGTTTTCCTGTGGCCATCGTTTGTCCAATAAAGATTACTTCCAATCCAATCCACTGCTATGCCTTCTACATTATCAAGATCTGTTGAGAGAGAGAAGACAGTAATAAGAGATTAATATTATATGTTTATGTTCTAACATTATCCATTAGTATAAACAATGGACAATATATGGTCCATATAGCTAAATTAGATTATTTCCTTGAATCTGAATTATATTTGCTGTGTCTGTCAGAATTAGTCTTTGCCGAAAAAACCCTACAAAAGACAAACACTAGTCATAAAACTTGTGTATTAAACCATAAGCCTTCATAGGTTAGGCATAGCTGGCCCTGGGCAAACCACTATTTAACAAAACCCTACTTAATTTTAACCCTAAATAGCAATATCACTCAAGTCAAGAACAGCTTCCAGGATCAGCTCTAGTCGTCTAAATTATCTTGCTTTTACCCAAATCACAAGTTTCACTCTTATTAAAAAAAAAAGCAAAATGGGCACTCAATTTACATTTGTTCCATTGACCCTTGACCTTGCAATACATGTAAGCAAGAATATCACTACAGTCTGAGTTATTCTCCACAGCTAAGTATATAGGCAGTCTATTAACACAGTAAGCAATACACGAGCAAAGAGCAATGCTACCATTGGATGTACCAATGGGCTCATGAGTTTGACAGTGGTAGCGCTCCATCCAGAACTAAAGTGAGTCGACAATGTTCACCCATTTGAGAAGCAGTAAAACAATTCCCCAAGCAACAAGTTTTCCCTCAAGCTTACCCAACACGCTGTAACATTAACTGAGCTCTGACCTCTCCCACATGGTCCCAGTTCCTTAACCGACAACATAAGGTCTCTAAAAGGTTTTCCATCTCTCTTCCATCACACCCTTTCCCTTTTCTTTCAGAAAGATCTCAAAGTCCAAGTGCGTGGGGTGAGATATGGAGAATTTCCAGTCATTCTCTCTTGGCCTTTGTAGTGTTGTGAAGGTTGAGGCACTGCCCGACTTTAGGCATCACCCTTTGCCACGCAGCTGATCTTACACCAGGCTTCTGGCATGCTCCTCCCGGCGTGGTCACTCCTCATCTACAGGATGATCCCACCATTTGTCAGGTGATACCAGAGGTGCGGTAATACTGAGGGGAGTGACGGAGCTTCAGCTACAGCATCGGTGACCACCACCTTTTCTGGTCGCTCTCCCTCACCTTTAAACAGGCTCCAGCAGCCCAAGCACCAGGCACTCCCTACCCTCTTTTCCACAGCCCCTCCATATTTCGCTGGGCAGGACGGAGCCGCCGCTCCATGTACCCCTCCACCAGCCGACACCAAAGCCCCCCTGAGCACAGGGCAGTGCTCACAAGTGGCACAGGCCCAAACTCCCCCGAGCTGCGCCGGCATCAGCTCGGCTCACACTCTGTAACAGGGCCGGTTCCCACCTCCAAGCGAGGGCCTGTGTCCGGCTCTGAGCCCTCACTAACAGCCCTGTTAGCGGGCCATTACCGTGGCTGAGCCTTCCCGGTCGGTTCCCTGGCTCAGCTCGGCGGCCCCAGCCCCTCCTGGAGAACTCGGTTCGGTGCACACATGTGGTGTAACCCCACTCAGCAACTCAGCACCACGCAGCCGTTTCCCCCTCCCCCTCCCAGTGGGGTGAGGAGGAGGAAAGCAAAGGAAAAAAAAGTAAAACTCGTGGGTTGAGACAAAAACAGTTTAAAGTAAAATATAATACTAACAATAGTAACAATGAAACACAATAATAATAGTAATGAAAAGGAATGCAACAAAAAAAAGGGGGGGGGGGGGGGAACAGTGATGCACAATGCAATTGCTCACCACCCGCTGACTGATGCCCAGTTAGTTCCCGAACCACGATCCGCGCCGCCTGGCCAGCTTCCCCCTGTTTATATACTGGGCATGACGTTCCATGGTATGGAATATCCCTTTGGCTAGTTCAGGTCAGCTGCCCCGGCTCTGCTCCCTCCCAGCTTCTTGCACACCTGCTTGCTGGCAGAGCATGGGAAACTGAAAAGTCCTCAACTTAGGATAAGCGCTACTTAGCAACAACTAAACCATCAGCGTGTTATCATCAACATCATTCTCACACTAAATCCAAAACACAGCACTGTACCAGCTACTAAGAAGAGAGTTAACTCTGTCCCAGCCGAAACCAGGACAACACAGCACGGCGCCGTGCCTGCAGAGACCCCTGACACAAGCACCAGCCCTTTGACTAGCTGTTTCCTCAGAGGTGGCTGGGACCGGCCATGACCGGCCTGGGGCGGTTGGGGGCCAGAACATGGCATCCAGCGGTGCTGCCTGACAGAGGGCTAAGGGGCAGGTTACTGGCTGCTGCCTCCCAGCGCCATCCTAAAGCTGAGGAAGCCACATTTGCTTGCTTTAGTATCCTTTCTGAGGTCAAACTTTGGGTGGCAATGCTTGTTTTACTGTTACCTTGTTTGGTATCTTGTCACCCGGATTAAAAAAGATAATGGGGTAACAGCGTAATAGCTGTGACTCCAGTGTTTCCACTGAGCCTGAGAGTTCACAGCACCGAATTGGTGCCTCCCTTTGCTGTGACAAAAATGAAGGTCGGTATGGCTGAAAAGGTAAAAAAAAACCCCAAAACCAAACAACAAAACACACTAAAAAACCCCCTCCTTACTACGATGCTTCTTGACAATATGGATTGTACCACTTGTTTGTCATACCAGGATATACAATCCTACAGTACAATTTCAATGACAGGAATCATCAAGACTTGAAAAAAGGAATGTAAATTGCTTTTTCTGTTCACATTTACGCCAGTAATGCCATCTAGATGCAAGCTTTCATCAGATTCATTCTTTCTCACCAGTGTTGACATCACTTTCAGATCAATGCTGGAGTTTTTGGTAAGATTTCCTCAGAACAAACATGATGCAATGAGATTTTTATTGTAATGTACATACAAAATTCACGTATTACCATTTTTTAAGAAATGCTGATGTGACAAAATCACTGATCCTACTTAAATCCCGCTTACACCAGATACGCACGTGAAAATCTGCTAAACTGCACACAACTATTTACTATTTGAACTGTGCTGCCAGACATATGTAATTTAACTGTCAGCTTTCCAGACAACAACTTCGCATGAACTCCTGAAGTGCTGGTTTGGGACATTTCAAGTTGTTATCAGTCATTTTTACTGCAACAGCATTGTGCAGTGGCGCTGTGTTGCCATCGCCTAAGCCTTCCCTCAGATTTCTCCACCAAGATGCCTCCCCATAATACAATCAGCAAGTACTAATGGAGAGGTCTTACTTGCTAACATTCATAACTTCAACATACTTATGAATTTTTTGCAACCTATTAGATTTGTTTTCCTTTGGACAAACTCTTCACGTATAATATTTTTTAGACCCCAAACACCTTTACCGACTATGACTCTAATAATCTAATTCCCTACAAGAAACCAGTAGAATTCTTCATGATGGACGGGAATGCAAAGCTCTTTTACCAAGTCACACTCTACATAACTTATTTAGTGCAGTACGGAAAACTTTCTGCTTACTATAACCCATAGATAACACGGTATGTCATCAACAACACACTAAGATAAAATATGACAGTTTTAACCAATAAATGAAATATTGGGCTTTTTATACACTTGGATGCAATAACAGCATCTATAAAAGGTGCCATTACAATCTCAGTAGCATTGGAACATGATAGATTACTTCACAGCCTTTTTGTTGAACAATGTTTTTTAGTGATTGTAATACCATCATATTCCCTACCAAGTTAGCAGAGCTGTTTTCAAATACCTTGTCATTGCAACGTGTTTCAATTTTTGTTAAGTTTATAACTATTTCCTTTTACCAAAAAAGCAAAATGCATTTAAATATAATGCTGAAGTATATTAAGATTATGATATAAACTCACACTATACTAAAACTTAAAAATAACAAGGATCCCCTTATTAACAGAGATACTTCAGTCAGTATGCTTTCAATGTGTAAAAATAGAAAATTAAAAGAAGCTGGTGGCTACTGAAAGTCATAGCATGACAGCCATGTAATATTTTTAAAACTGCTTTTTCCCTTATCAGTACCCTCTGTCTGGGCACAATGGCAATGGACAAGCAGCACAGATGAATAAAGATAAATATGCAAATGAGATTTTTTTTTTAACATAAAAGGAAAGAAATTATTGACAATAGCATAGAAAGAAATTAAGAAATGAGTTTACTTGTCTTGAAGAAATCAGCAAGGATTCTTTCTAGCTTTAATGCTGTCTGTAATTCCAAGCATGTATTCATCCTATCCCATGCATATTGCTTATGTCAAATTAAACACTCATGGAGATGTATGTATATATGTATGCATATAAAACTGTGATGCATTTGACACTTGCTAGGTTTTGTTTGTTGTTTTTTTCCTTTAACCCTTGAACTGCAAAGTACAATCTACCACCTGCAGTGACCTGAACAGTAACAGCAATTAAAGGTATGTAACATCTCCAGCTGCCACTTTTAAATGTGTAGTTCTTTGAACATGGGAGCAGTTGAAGCCTGACTACCTCTGTATTCATGTGCTCCTTTGTTTTTTGACTACTTAGCTGAAGAATAGTGAAATTCTTGCTTTTCTTCCATTCTGTGTTCATGTTGCTATGCCCAGCTGCAGAAATCAATAAAATAAGAGTGAACTTGCAAATCATCAGTCCTTGATATCTCTTCTCCCTATTTTTACAAAATTTTAGGATTTTAATTACACTTGGACCTCTGCCCTATACATCAAATTAACCTGAAATCATTCTGAAGGTCCAAAAGATACAACAGAGAGACAAAGGTACCTACCAAAGTATCATCTAAATCTTGTTCACGTAAGAAACTAGACCTAAATTTAGTAAATCAGTCATGGGTGCAGAGATGACACTACATCCTGTAAGACACAATATGAGAAAGTTATGGGAAAAAAAAAAGTGGCATATGCTGAGGGATTTCCCAAAATGTGTTTAACATTTTTATCCGTATTTCTGATACACCTAAACATCACTATGCTTTTGGGGAACTATTTTTCCTTGTGATCTAAAAAGCTTGAAGGAAGCAATGGTGTCAAAATTCACTCTCCAGATGGAGGATATGAAACAACAGTATGATGAGACACCTAATCCAGCAACCACCTCGTCTGACAAGAATCATCCAGTCAAAGTACAAAACAACTGTGGATCAGTCAGAGTGGGTCAGATCAGTGCCAGCCGCTCAGCCAGGTTTCCCAGGCTGATGGACACTGTCAGTTTTATTTGTTGTCTCTCAGTGCCTTTGCTACATTCTTTTAAAAAGGCAATGTCAGAGTCAGCTGAAACTCTCTGAAAGTGGGAGAGTGGCATTTGCTCTTGAAGTGATCAAGTATGTTGAGAAGAGAGAAGTGCAAAATATGGCAAGGAAAAGAAGAGAGCATCTCACCAAGGACCTGGGAGCCCAAGGCTCGCAGAGAAAGACTGCTGAACAGAACAGGGAACAAAGACAAGCTTCAGGAGTGAAAGAAAAGTCCTTTAGGGCTCAGAGGGGTCTCAGCAGATTTTGCCCAACTCAAGAAAACACTGACACAACTAAAATCAAGCTTGAGGACAAGGAGTGACTTGTTCAAAACCCGTTTTATTTTTACCCTGTCTGACCTAGACATTTTGGGTTAAACACAGTTTTTATACTGATAAAATCAGCTTTTTAATGAAAATGTTTTGGTCTTTTTTTCTTGTTTGGGAGACAAAGCAGTCCAAATATGGACTGTATTGGTATGAACAGCAAAGCTAACGATTAGATTAGAATGCTAGATTCCCCCTAAAATTTACAAGCATATTGCTCCAAGTCTATTCAGTTTCATACAATAGTTACTGTATCTGACTTACCATGCATTCTGCGGTAATTTTGGAGCATCTATGTCTCTAAACCAAATACAACCTAAGTCAAAAAAACTCATGGTAATTAGATATTAAATATATCAGAAAGTTTTAAAATAACAGAGAATTCTACAGCACAATCCTATAGAGACAGTTTACATTCTTCTTGTGAAGTTATGGTTTAAAGTTCACTTTTATTCAACTATCTAAAAGCTCGAAATATATTCCTTACTTTTTAGGTGGGCTTCACATCAAGTAGTAAACAGGAACAAAATAATGGCCATTCTGCCATTCTGGTTAAACAAAATTGTTTTGAGTACGCCAGTTTGAGTAAGCCAGTCTTTCTGCAGTGAAGCCCTTTCAACGTAAAAAGGATGAGGTGAATAAAATGCCATTTTGATCATTGTTCACTTGATAACTGAAAAATCAACATTTGTAATTCTGGAAATACTACCAGAATTTTACAATCAACAGCAGTATGTGGGCCCAAATATACTGAATATAGATACAAGATTTTTAAAAACTCATATTTCTAGAGGCAACAATTTGCCACATTGTTTTTAAATATGCAAGAGATTATAAGCACAGTGTGTAATTTGGTAAAGAATGGCCTAGCTCATCAATGTCAGTTAGATCATGTACACTAATAGTGCCTAAAATAATACTAGATTAACATGAAAACCAGTGAAAAAGAATAAATCTTCTATATACCAACCAGCTAAGCAGCTTCCAAAGATCTTTACAGACTTACTTTGACCTTGTTTAAGAAACAAGTTAGCCCTTGACCATCTTTGCTAATATTTACAAGGGAATAATATAACACTTTAAGGCTCACAGCAACCCCAAACAACATAAGGGGGACAAAGACAAGCCAAAAACCCTCAGAATTTGTGTTTATGTTACTTCAACTGAACGATATTTAAATCCCTTTAGAAATGTCTGGTTTGTTCCATTTTTTTATTTAAAAAACTGATTTCACATGCAAGTTTGAAACCTTAATTACAGCAATTTCTGTTGCTGGTGAAAGTACACTACTATTGCAGTCGTGCTGCCAACTCTAGGATAGGCCGTGCTGTGGGCTGTCAAATAGTTATCAATACTACACAGCAGTTTCTTTTCTGAAGTGAAGAATAAGAAATCACAGCTGAAACTATATGGGAAATCAAACTCCAGCAGCGTTAGGTGCTCAGCGTTCTCAGTTCCTAGTCAACAGCTTGTAGGATCAGGCTCTCATGTAGGCAAACTGTAATTATCTGAGTTACAGTGTTGTTTGAGCTAGCATATCTGTCCTTGCAAAACCTGATAGTCATAAAAAATGACAACTTCTAATCTGAGAAGTGACACCTACCACAGACAGAGTTCCTTAGCAGCATGCTGTCCAGAGCGAATATTAAACCACCTCCTGACACACCTGATCTTCTCTAGTAGCCTTCCACCAAGGAACGGTTTAATCTGTCCCTGCTGAGTTCTTGAGAGCTGACAAGAATAAAAGCTGAGGTGGTATGGCTGGAGGCCATATTAATTTTTTAAATCATGAAAAATACATTAACAAGTGTTCTTTAAGCATACTTTAAAGTTACGAAACTACACCAAGTTCTAACTAACAACTTAAGCTCCTGGGGAAGAAGTCGGGGGAGAATGACAAATTTTTTTGGTCTTTGTAAGTATTAGGACCACCAATAATAAATCATCGGATAATCCATAACTCTTTTGGTATTGCACTGGTATTTTTGCTACGTTGTACTTATAAAGAGCAGAAATTCCAGTTAAACATTACTTAAAAGATTCTCTTCAATTTGCTGGTTTGGTATACAAAGTTTATTCATGTTTATGTGTTTGATTAGACTAACCCCAACCTGTTTGACACCCTTCAGCAAGGATGCTCCTTGGCGTTACCTTATAATGTTTAAATCTACATACTGTCCGCTCCTTCCTCTACTCCACATTTGGATTACTTTGATGTAAAATGAAATGTATGTTCTTTAGTAAAAGAAAGTCAGCAATGGAAGTTCTGTGATGTATATTATTCATTTCCATATTCGCAGTGAAATGAAGAATTACCAGATTGACAGCTGAGTATTCATTATTTACTCAGCGAGCTGCCTTTTATTAAGCAATCTCCAATACAGGGTAAAGAGCCATCTATTCCTTGCAACTGCTACTGGAGGGATCTTTGTGCAGACTCTGAGGTCTGTGGAGAGACCTTATACCAAAACAGCACCATGTATCACTGCGAACTGGAGATAACTTCTCTGAGACGGGTGGATTAAAACATGGGCTATGAAGGACAGGGAATGAAAATCCCTGTGCTAAAACAACGGTATTTTAGTTACTTTCACTGTCTCAAGCTTCAATTTACAAGTAAAGATATTAAGCTCTCTGAAGGCCAAGATGAATATTCATACTGCTTATTTTCTTGAGTACTAGAAAATGAAGCAGTTGTCACCTCCTGCTGAAGCAGCCTTTCATGAAAAGGGTCCATAAAAGACAAAGAAATATGGGTTGACAAACTGGAGGTTTTATCACAGAAACAGCATTTAGTGTGACGAGATATGATTCTAGACCAGGGAGATTCTGTGAAGTGTGGTGGGAGAGGTGGAAACTAGAGAACTGCTGGTATTTTCTCTCATTGCTATAATAAATGGTACAAACATCTTAATTAAGGTTCTAAAAAATGTTTAGGTCTTCCTATTGCTTCCACATATACAATGGAAAATGCATCAGGAAAGACAATGCTTTTTTTCTAATGAGCTTGCAAGCACTACAGGAAGTCTCACTCTGCCAAACTACTTGAATAAGCTCCAGAATCCATGCTGTGACACAGGTTGGAGTGAAGAAGTCTTATGAATTCCACAAGAATACAGGATGGCTCAGCGAATGATTGCAAAGAACTACATTATGGATCCATTGTATTTAACTACGGAAAGAATACAGTGGAGATGCAGGAGTTACTCACTGGTGAGCATAAGCTTAAATGGACAACGTAAGAATTCACAACAGAGCAACTAAACCAAACTTTACATTTCTGCACTCAGGAAAAATAAACAGGAAGCTGTAAAACCAGAAATATCTCCAACTCTGTTCAAGGTCTAGTTTGGGTCCGTTTTCCATGGGAGATTTAAACAAAACTTTAAATTATCTGTAAATGTCAGTTCAACTTCTCCTTAGTGAGATTCTCTGAATGTCACTATCAGTTAGCATTGCCTACCATCTTTGAGGATTGTTTCTCGCTCTGTGCCATCAATTTTCTGTCGTCCAATTAGGAAACTGGTAGTATCAGCAAAGTAAATGTAATTGGTTTCGGCATGGAAGTCCAGAGCACGAGGATTGACCAAGTTTTCTATAGGGATCATGTATTCATCAGATACTTTGGTATTCAGGTCCATTCCTCGTATTATTCCTGGGCGTCCCTTCCCATAAAAAAGAAACAATTCATTCTTTGGTCCTGCAAAAGAAAGATTACAAACATAAACAACTGATGCTGCCTAATCTTCTTTACAGTGCATAATGTCACTGTTTAATTAACTGGCACAATTAGTGGGGGAGCAGGAGCGTTATTCAATACCAAAAATTAAACTTTCATATATTCCGAAGGTATCTAAACTCAAGAAATCTAGCTAATTATATTACCTTAATTAAAATACAAATTACTTCAGTGAGCTGCTTGCATCTAATTATTTTTTTCTATAAAAGTTCACAGTAAAAAGCAATGCTAGATCACAGAATAACTTTGCGTCTACTGTGAAATGGACATATATAGCTTTGTAGACATTTAATTTTACAATTCATTAGGATCTATCAAGGTAAAATAGACCATGACTGAAGTAATCATTAAATCTAACAAGACCATAAACTCCAGCAAATACAAACCACCATTTTTTTCACCTGAAGTTTCTAAGAAACAAACAAGACAAAAGATTACAGTAAATTTCTTTCAAATGGGAAGGAATACAACAAATCAACACACACTGTTCTTTCATACTGAGATACAAAACTTGGATACCAATATTTCCTATTTCTGAGGAGATTTTTACAATTTAATCAAGTAGGTTAATTACAAATAACTGAAGCTTAGTAAGGTGATTTTCTTCCCTTAAAGAAACTTATAAATATCCTTAGATCCTTAGTATTATCAATATACCTCTTAAAATTCTCTAAGATATATACTTTTCCTAATGCCTCTCAGGGGTTTTTGTTGGAATTGTTAGTGAAAACCGTATGAGGTTTGACTGAGGTCAAATATATCCATCTACCACCATCCATCAAAGTATCTAATCGCATGTCTTTCATCTGACCTAAATCAATGCCATTTGATCAAGAAACCAGACAAAAATAGGCGTTCCCCAAAACTTTCAGGACTGTCTTGTTGGCTGTAGGTGACCAACAGATTGTGTATACCTAATGTTAGGTATAACCATAGTCATACAAACCAAATTTGCTTTCACAAGGTATGATGAGAAAAACCTTGCTTGACTTACTCACATGAATGGTCTGCTTCTGAGTTACAAGTTGATTGTATGGGTAGAAATTAGATGTGACAAACTATTTAACAGCATTTCAGTGCCTATGTACTGTGAGAACGCATAGTATATAATGAAAGAGTAAGACTGATTAACTTAAAACTTGAGATGATTTTTAGAATTGTTTAAACAGCATCCCAGGTTTAATTTGTCACTTCTATGAACTAAGCCAAATCAAGTCATTTTAAGGGAATGAAAGGAGTATATGAACAAAGTCAGGCACATGTTGCAAACGAATTTTACCCAAAAGCAGCCCATGTGATTTCTATTGTTATTGATAAGCATGTTAAATAACACCCAGAACTATACCCTGGAACATTAGTGGCTGGCAGACCCTTTGATTTAAATAACGTACTTTTGCATGACCTGCCATCACTCCCCAAGATGAAGCCAGTCCTACAGCGACAAGTCCGTGCTTTGTAGTTGCTGCTGAGCAGACAGATGTGCGAACATCCCCCCGGCATTCCATATGGGTCCACTTCACATGCATGGCTTCTGACTACGGCGAGTGAAAAACAGCACGATTCAAATCCATTTAAAGCAAGATAATTACATGCATCAGCATGTAGAAAGTTTAGACAGGAAAAAAAGGGAATTTGTGTCACAATAAATCTTTCCCCAGAATATAACTACAAAGGAAGGTGGTTTTTTAAGATGATACCCAAAACAGACAAGTAATCCAAAGGGCCATCTTGTGGCTATCACGCCATACCCATCGTTGTGTGCGATCACCCCTGTTTGAATAAGCTTCTGCACAGCATTTGCCAGGCAGCACTCCCCTGGGGTACCTGACACTTTTCCCCTTTTTTATTTGTTGCTTGGGTTCATTTGGTTGGTTTGTCGTTTTTTTGAGAACAGAGTGAATCCCATGCCAACGCAGTTTGCTATTCATTCAACTCCATTAGACAGCACCTGTCTGGGGCAGAAACTAAAGAACAGAATGAGCCTTGTAGCATTTTTCCATATTTGTACAGTTGGGGCATAAATCCAGCTGAAGAAGCCAAAGAATTCCTTTCCCTTGATTTCGTATTTTCAAATGCATGGCTCTAAATTAGCAGACTAATGTATTAAATTCATTTTTTTAAACTCTTTAAGGTAAATCTGATGAGAAAACAAAATCTACCCTGCTATCCTATATTTACTAAGCTGGCTTACAACAGGCCAACAGTATTTTAGCTCAAAAAATGTTTTTCTCTTCTTTCTCCCTTGCCTCAAGCTTTTTAGTTGTTTTAAAAAAAAAGTAATCAAGTGGTTTAAGGTCGATATTGTTAAAGGTATCAGAAACTCTACCAAGCTGAGACAGCTTTTACAGCGAATCTTGACAAGCAACAAACATGTCCATTCAAAACAAAAGAAGCAGCAGAGTGAACAAAGGGCAAGAGGAACAGAGTAATCACAGGATGTAATAAAAGATTACACTGTGCTCATGTCTCTCCTCCACTCAACCTCGCTGACTCCCTCAGGGGTACGAGAAGGGGGCCTATAGCAAGGAAAGAGTCTTTGCAGCCTCCTTCAGACACTGACGTCTGCAAATCAATGCCCTCAGCTATAGGGTGAAAATTAGTTCACCCAGTCTACATCAATTTAGAGTTTCTTCCCACTTCAGAAACTTCCCTAAAAGCAGTCGGTCTGTTTAATAACATTGACGTTGATCACCAGAATTGATGTGCTAGCTTTTCTCTACAAGCAGTCACAGCAACAATTTATTGCTATCACTCATATCAAAAAATCCTCATAAAGTATCACTGTAAACATTTTGGGTCTTGCTATCTTTGCACAAAGTTCCCACAAATCGCACTGCTGTTCTGAATGCAGAAAGTATGCGATCAGAGCCATGATTAGAGTCATACAGGACTATGGACCGCAGAAATTGCTATTTTACCAAAAATTCTGAGATTATAAAAAGTTTCTAGACAAAAATGAGGATTTCTTTCACAGAAGGCGAAGATGATATTTATACCAACCAAGGAAAACTTAACAGCAATTTCCTATCTCACCAATTGCTGTGCTAGCAGTTAGGCAGGCTAGCTGCTCACATCTCCATGCTCTTTTGGCAACCGCGAAGACGGGGGCTCTCTTGAGGTTTTTAGTCTGTCTGAAAAGCAGGCCCAGAGAAACCAGGAACCTCTGAGGTCTGAGACCCAAGCGTGTGGACGGTATTGGACATCTAACAATTCTGAAGGTGTTAAATTCTGAAAGTGTTGAGTGTGTGGAGCCAGAAAACTTGCAGACCAGGGCTCTTTGGCGGTTCTCCAAGTTGACTGCTCAGGAAGCAGTTGTGTTCGGACCTTAGAGACGCAGGGAAACTGGCAGTAAGCGCATAGAAAACTGGGCAGAGGAAGAAGCAACAGAGAGTTTTGCCACAGCGACAAATTTTCACTGCATCTTCTGATACATTTTTCTGGAAGAACCTTTTTAACCACACTTCCATCTAATATCTGCTTTTACGTTTCCTAGACAGAGGAATTTTGATCTTACCTGCTGTTTGAGTTCTTTTCTGGTATACACGGATCTCTTTAGCGTTGTCGAGTCTAGCAAGAGACTGAACATCGGTGCCATTGTATCTGTTTATTCGTAAAATGCTGAGGTTATCTGAATTAACTGTATATAAATAGTTTTCAAATACTGCCAAACCACAAAGATGCCTAATCTGGAAAAGAAAAAAATGATATAATTATTTTAGCTGAATATTTTAGGTATATCTATGATTTGTAAGCGTCAAACATTACTGTGAATTGTACATGCTAAACTGTACAAAAGGATTTCTGAATATGTCAATAAATAGTTGTAAATAATAAACACAAACTATGCTACAAGTATAGTTCACATTCTTGTAGAAAAGCTTTGTACAAGAAAGGCAGAAAATTGAAAATATTTAGCCATCCAAATTCATTTATCCTCTGAATTTCCCAGTTTCTCTGTCTTTTAAATTAAAAACTCCAGCATACTTTAAGTGCAACAACTTATTTTAGTATTAACTAATAATAATTAACTAATAGTAAGATAAATTAACTAATATTAGCTAGCATTAACCAATAGATATAGTAAATATAGATATTTAAAACAGTTTATAGGTTGAATTGATTTTTTTTTTTTATTATGTTATAATCAAAGCAAGGCAAATAGTGCAAGATACACCCGCTGAATATTTTCTTAAGTAAATAAATGAATAAATAAACAAATTCCCTCAGCTATGCTTGTGTTCCTTTTGTGTTAGTGTCTTTGAATATGGTTGTGGTCACACGGCACTGCTTGTTTCTCAAAAAGTGAATTCTAAAATTGTATTAATCTGTGATGTGTCTGGGTACATTGATTAAAAATGACCTAACGCTAGTTAGTTAGCCAATCCTAGCTTGAACGTGAAGTGTTGGATAATCTAGCGGTTGTGCTTGGTTTATAGATTTAGAAAACATAAAATATCTCATTGGCAATTTTGAAAGCTGAGCAAATTAAAGAGAATTTGTTGGCAGATGTTCAGATATTCACAGGCTGAATATCTTATTAGTTTAATCAATAAATTGTTCACCACAAAGTATTTCCTTAGCTCACTTACTCACAAATTCAGACATATGTTACCAAAGAAAACCCAAACAAAAAACCCCTGTCATGCATCAAATATTTCAGTCCTTTCTGGAAATTACCCCCCAGTTGGCGAAATCTTGCCATTGTATTCTGCCTGTACCCAGGAAAAAAAAAAAAATTGAGATCAATGGAAATGTTTGATTAAGACCCAATAGAAATCCAATCCAATTATAGTAAGATGGAAGAGAAAACAGCCTTGAAAATAATGATGCATCTGTACCAAATTGTTGAATTCTTCTCTGCATTATAACCCTTTCTTCTCTATTTCCATTTGCACTCAGTTTAAAGCTTTATTATTTAACTCCCATGAGAGCTCTTCTATATTTACACTATTAAAACTATGGGACTCTTTTTACAATGCATTTTATGATGACTTATTTGTATTTAATTTATGCATTTGTTGTTTTTTACGTCTCATGAAGCTTTCCAGCTATCTTATGCATGAATGGAAATGTTGCTTGCTACAACGAATAGTCCTTTGAAAGCGACCCAGGCTATCAGTCATAAAAGCCCTTATGATTTGGAAAGTATGTCTTTTGATATGCTCGTACTTATGAAATAAACTGTAATCCCTAAAATTTCTTGAGAATAGTTTTCTGGTCTGCTGTTTCCTTGGACTAAGGAGGAGTAACTTGGAGTAACAGTCATTCTAAATCCTGGCAAATGCAGGCACAGAACCTAGTGAAATTACCAGTTTTTCATTTGAGTGGAAAGACAACCAATATGTTTCTCCTTTCGTGATAGCAGTGACCAGTTGAGAGGCCAAACTTTTTAATACCCTTCACCCATACTGAACAAAACAGACATCCTTCTCCTTTCTTAGCTAGTTTAGAGAAGAAAGAATCCCTCTGAACTTGATAAAGAATCCTCTTTTGCATCTAAATTTCAGAAAGAAGAGAAAGAACAAGCATCTCTCCTATGACACCAGTACAACTCAGTTACAAGCCTGTAGAAGTATTTCTTAGTTGCTTCTGAAAATGGCTTTCTTTTTTTAAGTATCTATTCCAAAATGTTACCTGAAAAAAAAAGCTTACAAGACCTGCTATTCCAGAACAACTGGCTAAAGACTTGGAGTAATTTGGTAAAAAATAGGAAGGTGTTTGCTATTTAGCCAGGTGACCTAGACTGGTTTTTGTCACATTTTCTGCCTATTTTTAAATGGTAGCTATGCTAACCAGTTGTCTCTTGGTAAACAGTGATTACCTGGAAGCAAGCGAAGAATGATGGCAGAATGGGTAAAATTTTTATTCTGTCTGCACACTTTTACACGCTCTGTTTAACCTCAGCCAGAAGCAGATGTAAACATGGTACCCACACCAGCTCTGGGAGTCCATGTAGCAACCAGGAACAGTTTGGTCGTTGCTAATTTTCCCTTGATTTACATAAGCCTCCCAACTGCCAGGGAACCCTTCCTTTCCCTGCTAGCTACTACCCCGCTCTTCAAGCTGAAGCCACAATAACGGATTGATATACTCCTGCTCAAAGACTCATACAGTCTCAGCATTTGTATTTATGACTCTGAACATCTGGATCAACTGGGAAAAGCATCATTGCCATCAACAAAATGTGATTTAAGGGCATCCAGATTGGTCTGAACAAGTGAATAGCTTTTGCTGTTCTGTTTCTTTCACATTCATGTGCCTGTTAGTCTCTTCTTCCTGAATTGGCAAGGATATCTTCTTGTCATTAATAATTTATCCCCTAGTATCTTTCCATCACCCCATATTTTCCCTCCTGAAGTCTTTCACAATGGGGAGTGTGACTTACATGGTGCATTGTTAATGAGACACTGCATGGAAACTTGTCCATAGGTTGCAAAACGGGCTAAATTGCAAATAAAACAAAACATGCAGATGGATATTTAATGTCTAACACATTTGAACTAAAAAGAGAAAAACCCCTGAAATTACTGTGCCCTGGTTTCGGCTGGGATAGAGTTAATTTTCTTCTTAGTAGCTGGTACAGTGCTGTGGTTTGGATTTAGTGGGAGAATAATGTTGATGACACACTGATGTTTTAGTTGTTGCTAAGTAGCGCTTATCCTAAGTTAAGGACTTTTCAATTTCCCATGCTCTGCAGCAAGCAGGTGGGCAAGGAGCTGGGAGGGAGCATGGCCAGGACAGCTGACCCCAACTAGCCAAAGGGGTATTCCATACCATAGAATGTCATGGCCAGTATATAAATGGGGGGAGTTGGCCAGGAGGGGCGGATCGCTGCTTAGGCATCGGTCAGCGGGTGGTGAGCAATTGCATTGTGCATCCCTTGTCTTTTCTTGGGTTTTATTTTTCTCTTTTTTTTATTATATTCCTTTTCATTACAATTATTATTATTACTTTATTATTAATATTATTAGTTAGTATTTTATTTTACTTTAGTTATTAAACTGTTCTTATCTCAACCCACGAGTTTTACTTTTTTCTTCCCGATCCTCCTCCCCACCCCACTGTGAGCGAGAGGGGTGAGCGGCTGCGTGGTGCTTAGTTGCTGGCTGGGGTCAAACCACGACATACTGTAACTGTTAGCATTATGCATGTTCATTTATTGATATCATTACTTTTTACTAATTTGCAAATAAATACCTACTTGTCTGCCTTTAATTATTGTATGCCTCTTTCTCCCTTGATAGTCAACAACTTCCACACTGTCCAGATATATGTCAACCCAGTACACATATTTATTGACGAGGTCTAGTGCAAGAGCAGTTGGCTGTTCAATTTTAGAGTCTACTATCCATGTCCTGTTCATTCCATCCATGTCACATCTCTCAACCTTGGCAGCATTCCCGTAGTCTGTAAAGAAAAGCTTTCTGTTGAAAGAAAATAAGATGTTGTAAGTTTCGAAGGGTTTGAGCAGAGTGCAAAGCTCCTGGTGGCTCTGTGCAAAGTAAGTTTTTGTTCTTCGTCATTTCAGGGGGTTCATCTATCAATAACCCATATAACCCATATTGATAATCATATAATTACCAAAAAAACTCACCAGATCTTCTACCAAATGCACAATTACACAGAATTTTCTTTCAAATGGAATGTACAGAAGTTCTAAATATGTTTCCTTACACCACAGATGATACACCATGTAATACTTGTCTTTTAAATGGATAGTATTCATATATACAGAGACTACATTACAATCTTAAATCTCTCTTTAACCATTATTTATAAAAAATGGCAAGATAGTTACAAATAACAAAGAGTGGCAAAACCACAAAGCAATTACATGGTTTGGAGAACAATTCATTGCATATGAAATATAACAAATACAGTGATCCACACTGTCAGGTTTTTGAAAATATATTTCTAAAGAAGATGCTTTAGTCTGTAGCGCAGTTGTATCCATTCCTGGAAGGATGTTCAGGCTTTAAAATTTTTCCACAAATCCAATGAGTCATTCCATCCAAGAATAATGGGAAACTATCAAAGACTTAAAATTGCTACTAAAGCTTCCTAACCCGATACTTGATTAGCATTCACTGGGTTTAAGTACACACAAATCAATTTTGATTAACCTGACAATATTTTAACAAGATTACCTATTTGTGAGACTAAATTACTCTTGCAAGCTGAAGACCACCTTGCCATGACTTTAACATGCTATAAAGAATAATCTGATTCCAGACTGAATGTTACTAAAACTACTTTGAGAATCAGGATTTCATCTTCCAAATGAAGTGAATTATCTCCTAGTTATTACCACTAATGGGAATAACATTGGATCAACAGTATATAAACATTGAGATATCTTTATGTTAAAGAGTAGTCATTTATAGCCTTGTAACCTCTCATAGAAATTCAGCATTGTAGTATGTTTTAGGCTGGAAAGAATATATGTTTGCTAAATAGCCAATGAGACCCATATCCTTTATTATTACCATCTTCAAATAAATAAGAATACATTTTAAATGCAGTTAAAGTGTTTCATGTGCAAAATATGTAAACTAAAAAATAATTTTAAAAGTATTAAAGTCAGTAGAATTATCTATAGTATATGTACAGCAGCTGTCAAACGCCAAAATGAATTGATCACAGAATCATAAAATAGGGCTGGAGGAGAATTTGAAAGGTCATGTAGTCCATCACCAGGCCATAAGGCAGAATAAACTTTACTTACCACATTCCTGAGGGATAACTGCATTCCTGACAGGAATTTCTATTTATCAAAATAATTTCGAATTCCTGTCTTGTCCTTCATTGTAATTCTGTATCCTGGCTGTACTTTAAGAACATTTTAAAAAACACATACTTAACATTCAGGTCCATATAAATCAAAATGTGCATACTACAGATGATGTGCAAAGTAAAAATTATGTCTGCAAAGCAAATGTTTAATTTGGAATGAAAACAGCCAAAGAAAACTCTGTCTATAGATGTATATACACTTTTATATATATGTACGTATGTATTTCATCAGCAATAACAAGGTCAACACCTATTACATTTAAAATAAGTTGTTAAAACGTTACACGTACTCTAGTCTACAATCTGGACTTCTGGGGATTTGATTTAGGTTATTTAATGGAACTTTGTATCTCAAGATTCAATAATTCAAAAAAAGCTCATTTCGCAATCATAGAACCAAATGGGTTTGCTGTGATCAGGCGCGCACGTGCACACACACACACGTGTGTATATATAAATACACATACATACACACAGCAACTACAAAGACCTGCAGCTTGACTTCAGACTGACTCTTTACTTGATTGCTTAGTGCACAGTATTCTTATACAAGACTTAACATTTCTATGTGATATCACAAAACAGACTAAAATACAAGTTAGAAATAATAAGTATTTGCCTTTTACAACTATATTCTCTTTCCAGATCAGGCAAGAAATAAAACGTTTGTATGTCAACAAATAGATACAGTAAAGAGTATCTAATTTAAGATGCTTCTCCAGCTTTCCGGGATGGAGGATCATTTCTTTGTTTTCTAAATATCTGTTTTATATTAACATCATTTGTGCTAAGGAAGCTAGCATGACTTCACGTGTAAATGACATTCTTTTCATTTTAAAAATCATTACTCTTCTCCTGGAGACTGACAATAATAAAACTTTATCTTTTAATATCGAGGTAAAAGACAGAACAAGAAAGTTGTTGCCTAACTGCTGCCGTATGATCAAAGTGTTGTGAAAATTAAATTAAGAAAATTAAACGCTTTACCATGTAATCTTGAAATGCAATTCTGTATTTAAAGACTAATGCAGATTTTTTAGAACGAGGTTTAAATCGGAATTGCATTTATAACACATGAAGCTGACCCACAATTACACTGTATTTCCTTTGCCTTGGGAGTTCTCAAGGATACACTGTAGTAGTATTTATTTCAGCTCAAGACTAATTTTTGTGCTCACAGATGGTGCTGGATTTGCCTATCCATTTTCAGCAGAGGGCGGTGAAATCTTTTATCAATTCACAGAGCAATTTCAGCAGGAATACTGACCAGGCGCATTTCCCTCTACAGCCCAAGCGCTATGCATTAGTACTGCCCCTGAGGGACCAGCTCTGACGGGGACAGGGAGAGAGCTGGGTTCATTACAGCCTTTATTTCCTGAGACTACCAATGAGGATGCTAATTGAGGCTGCTATAAAATAATAAAAATTTTGGCACTAAACTGAATTTTATTAAGGCATGTTATCTTTGGAAAGCTATAGACTTCTTCATGCATAAATATTCTGAATATTCTCCTAGCTCTTTGAAACTGTACAAACCCCGTGTTCTGCCCATTGTTAATCAAGAACAAAAAGGGCCATCTTCTGCATCAAGTCCAGGTGCTTTGCAGGCATCCTATACTACTCTTTTTTCAAACTTCTTAAACTCATAAAAGTACTGAGTTGTTTTGACCCAACGTTCCATCCAGAAGCTCCTCCAGAATGGTTTCGTTGTTGTTCCAGCAGTTAGGAATCTACATCTAATAACCAATGACGGTATCTTCAAGGCTAAATTATACCTACTGATTTCTGCAGCAAACTTGTTTGGCTTCAACAGTTCTTTTCACCCACCTGTCTTCCCCTCCAAAGGTATTTCTAGATGGCAATCAAATTCTTTCACTCTCTACCTAGCAGCTAGAGATAAGCAAAGAAAGTTGGTCTTTCTCATCTCATAAGACAGGCTCTTTATGTTGCCCTTCTGTGCAGTTATTCCAATTTTAGGTCATGTTATTGAACAAGCATGGTCAGCACTGGATGCGCTGTTCCAGAGAGGAGTTCACCGGTGTCTGTACAACGGCACTGTAACTTCCCTTCATCAGCTGGAGAGTCAGCCATCACTGGATGACATTTGCTATTTTCACAGCTCTATTACACTGCTGATTTACAGTCATCCTCTCACCAGCTATTACGTACATCCTCCTCCTCCTGCTGATTTCCCGGGGTTTAGCTGACTTTCGCCAGTCTATGAAATACAACCCATTTCGTAACTTAAGAACTTAGTCTTAAAAAGTTATGGTTGGAGTTTTTCCAACAAGAGTTTGGTTTCAACTAGGAAAACACAGGGAATATTCCCTCCACATCTGAGCAATGAAATCTCTATAATATTTTAAAATATCCTCACTGACAAACCCACTGACAACAAATAGCAATAAAGTCATGTTACCAAATAAAACTAATTCCAGAGGAGAAGAATGCTGTCATGAGACAAAAGTGACAGTGAACTTTCCAGTCCCTGTTCTCATACCAGTGGTCACAGATTCATCTTTTCTTCATTATCAGGCCCCGAAAACACATAAGGAGGGCCTCAAAAGGCTTGCTTTCCTGACAAAGACATCTGTCCTTGAGAGAAACTTCCTTTCAGACCCAGATAGTTACTGTCCTAGTTCAGCTGCCAAACGTTATATGCCTCCCTTATCACCATTGGTTTTGTCCAGCCACTTCTCTCTTGTCACTTCCTTTTGTTTTCCAAGCTTTCAGTCACCGCATTCATAATCCACCTATTTAATTAGCCAATTAAAAAAAAATGTTTTCCTTGTAAAGCTGCATTTGGGCATTTGGATGACTGAAAACTCTTAATTTCTGATGCACCTAAGAAGCCAAATACTATATAGCACAATCAGATGTTTGGGGGGCAAAATTTCACAATTCTGCAACGTTTGGCAAAAAAACCACCACTCATGTACAGAACAATATTATAAGGTATCATGAAGTAGTTTTCAATTTTTTCCTGACACATACAACTGTGCTTCACAGTTGAGTGTATTCATGTGTCATTATTATGAGTTTTTATTCTTTATTTCCCTCCTCAGTCTCTCATTACTCTTCATAATAGGGAAGAGGTACACTTGTCACCGGGTCCAGAAGCTCATCTCTTCAGCTGCCAGGCCTCAGACTTTAAACTGTTCCCTGTATAACTCACAAGCCAGCCTACTCCCACTTCTTATTGCTCCTTTAATTCCCAGGCTGGCTTTTAAACCTCAAGTGCTCCTTCAGTGGACCTATGGAAGAGGAATGTGTTATTGCACAGTAACCTCATTCCCTTATAAGGAGAAGCAAAACACAGTTTCAGGCATGCCCAAACAGGACAGAGGTACAGAAAACAAACCATCATATATCTGATAGTATGGTGTGGTTTAACAGCAAAGTGCAAGAGTGGAGGCTAACTGGACTCGGGTACCAAAACACTGTAATGACAGATGTATCCAAATTACACACCCTCCCCATTCTGCCGGAGGGAAGACGTGGTATCCTATAGAGTTACCTAAAGCTCATATGATAACACTGCTGTCAACATGACCCAACCTGTGCCAGCTGCCACATAGCAGTCACATGGCAACGACAGGGAAAAGACCATTTTTTGCCTCTCCATCTGTTTCTCTCTTCCTCTGGTCTTCTCTTATCAGAGATAAAGATGTGTTAGTGTAAACACTGCTTCGTAGGAAAAGGATAAAGATTACAAATACACACACATTTAAAGGGCAGCACTTTCTATTTCAGCTGAAGAACCAGAAAGGATGTTCTTCTGAAGTAATTACAGGTCCACAAGCTTAATCTCAAGAAGGTGGGAATTGCTGGGGCAGATTTTGAAGGGAAGAATGACAGAGAGCTTGGCAGTTCACAGGGCAGAGTCAACTGCAATGCAACATTATCGGAGGTAAATTATTATAGTATATATAGAAAGAAGGCTGCTTTCTTAGACGAAGTTACTGCCGTGGACCAGACCTATCTAGATTAAAGTAAAATAGTTGATAGCATACTTCAACAGGAGCTAGGAGGAGAAAGAGCAGTATTTAATTTTCAGAAATTACACTGAAAGTATCATTATCAAGACAGAAAGCTACTAAAGATATTCCATTGATCTTGGGAAAATGAATGAGTGACAACAAGTCAGAGGCTTTTTTCCAATTTAGAAGAAGGATTATGGTGGGGGAGAAGACTCTGAATTGGAGTAACAGAAGCGGGGTGCAATTTAATCGGTTTAAAACCTAATGAGAAGACCATTGGCATTGAGTGGCACCAGCCAGATACACTGTAGGACAAATTGTAAACACAGAAAGATACACTGTAGGATAAGTAAAATTATGGGGACTGTGGGGAACAGGGAACCTGCTTCAGAGGAGGTGATCAAAACATCTATTAAAAGGACTGTGTGAAAACATCTGTGGGATTCTCCGCTTGTAAATTACAGCTTACGGTATCAGGTGGTCTACTTAGTGGATTCTCAGAAGGAGACTGCCATGCAGTCCTGTATCTGATTTCTACTGCATTTAATCAAAATGAATGTGATTTGATTTAATTTACATTGCATTTAATTAATAGTATGCTTTATAGCATGGTCCAGGAACATTTTCCCCTCTGTTGATGTTTAAGTTGATTTCTGGGTTTAGTAGTTTTCTTTTTCATCTGCATCTAGCGCAAAAGAAATCAGCCACACTCAGATTTAGCCCATTTTTGGGAGTAAATGAGCCATGGCCCGTAGCGTACCAGACAAATCTTAGGTACTTCAAGAGTACTACTTGCTAACACACTCACATTTAAAGCAATTGCCAGGTTTGGGGAAAAGGCAAATTTTTCCCCAGGGCAGGAGAGTAAAGGCATTGGATTTGGGCATTTGGGTCCCATCCCGTTCCCCCCCCCCCCCTTCTTTCTAGCACCATGCAGCATCCATCACCTTGAGGATAATTGTCCCTTGCAAATCCGTGCTATTTTAGGGGGATTAGAAACTAGCAGGCTCTCCAGCAACATGCTGTAATTTTTGTTAACTGATTTTGGAAGGAAATATTGGGTGGATGTTTTTTTTGCTACATAGGAGTGGAATTCTACTAAAGCTCCTCTGTGATTTCTGCAATGTAAGGGAGGACGTATGTTCCAAATTGTCCTAGTATTTTGGAATCCTAGCAATGAGTGCAAAAGAGTAAAATAATAATGGTTTCTTCTCATAGAGAGCTGCAGATTTAGTGCCACGCAGGAGGCAGCACAGAGCCGAGCTGCAGATAAAAGTAAAACCCAGTTAGACAACTCATTCTCACCACACAGAGCCAAGCTCCAATCACCGTTTGTTGCACAACAGAACATAGGCAAAATCAGCAAAAGCTCAACCCAGAGGCCTTAGGGGGGGACATTTGTAATGAAATACCTTTCTCTTAACATGGAAATCACCAGCTCAAACAAAGGTTTTCTTATTTGCAGTAACAGGGATGGTGGTCCGAGCAGCAAACGGTAAGCAGCTGTGAATTTGGGGATGGATTAAAAAAAACAGCAAATCTGGTTCACTGCTAAAGTAGCTACAAATTGTCATAATCTGTGGAGTTCTTATTGAACAGAGCAGCACAACATGGGGGAAAAGAGAAAAATCCTGCAACTATTTTTTTTCTTCTTTTTTTTTCTCCCCTACTAAAACTGTCCATCTATAGAAATATGCCTAGTATAAAGCTAAATTGGTTTGCCATCAACAGGACACCCCCCACCCCCCCCAATAATTTCCTTACACAGACAGAAATATGCATTTTTAGAGATGTTATAAAGTGAATGTAATATGATAACTCAGGACAGTGATTTGTTACATTGTTACGACTGTGCTCTACTATTGTTTTAGCTTACCAAAACAAAATCCTGCATAGAATTTTTCAAATTTGATCCTTTCCACTTCTGAGGGGATAAAAGCCTTCACTTTCTTTTCTCTTAGGAATGGCAATCAAATATACATAAAATAAAGATTTTAAAGGTCATAACAACCCTTAAAAAGTTTTGTCCGCTCCCTTTTCCACCCAAATGTGCTTTCTCTGCATGGATTTAACTGCAAAGCCACTCCAGTGCACCTATCTACCATCTCTGGGTGCAGCAGGAATAATACATGATAGTAAGATGTACAGCTAACTTTCTATCTCATGATATCTTTTCACAGTTTCAATTTTCTCTCACAAGCTGTACATCTTCACACTCAGAGTAAATACGTAGCAAACCCATATCAACCCTACCATATTCTCTTTCTTGCTCCGGTTATGAATAGGTGTGAGTTTCTGTACATGCTAAAAAAATGCATGCCTGGAATATAACACCAATAAATCAAAGACAAACACCCACAGAAATGAAAATTCAATTCATAGGCTTTGCTAGAGGATAAAAATGAAAAGAAAGTTTGTCTTACACTCAGTCTCGTCATAACAGTTAAGTCTGTTTTTTTTCCCCCATCAACAATAAGACCGCAGCTATGAGACACACTCTTGAAAAACTGCATCCCTTAGCATATATCAAATTTATACTTGCTTAATCTGCTGTCTAAATACAATTCAATATCCTTTCATTAAAGCCGTGTAACTACCTTGAGTAATTGTGTGCAGCAATGGTGCGTTTTCATTGTATTTCTCTTTCTTCTGAACAAAAGGATGTTGTCTGAATTTAGGAAATTTATTCCCAATATAAAATTTTAGGAAGTCAATCAAATTTTACCTTTTATGTCACTTTTTTTTCATAAATATATGCAAAGTTGTAATAACTGTTATTTTTAATTGAAAGACACATTGCAGATATATTCATGGATTCATTAAGAGCCCTGAACATTAGTATTTAACTTGTCAAATTATTGCCATTCATCTGAAAATGTATGGATTCGCACTTCAATCAGATGCAGAAATCCAGAAGTAGAGTCCTTTCAGACTGCACGTGTACTTCCCCATGTGTTACTACAAGCTCATCAATTAGAATAAGAACGAAGCAACATTGATTATTCCCAGTCTATCACAAACCAGCTGTGCCCAATTGCTGTCTTGAGCCACTGAGAAAATTCATTTTTTAAAGACACTCCAACTGTCATGTAACATGGTTTTATATCATTACTTAAGTAGACTTTTAAGGTGATAGCCAAATAGTACCAAGAAGTCTTTATAATATTTAAAAATAGTATACATAAAACCAAAACTATTTCACAAACAGGCTTTTATACAGTTATAAAATGTGTGTTTACATCCAAATCATGCACATACTGCTGTTAGATATACTTAAATCTGTAACTCTGAGCCTGGAGAGAACGTGATGATGAATATAGTTCTTGGATTATCCTGAGTAATTATTTCTGAGGATTAGATGGTTAATTTCAACTGCTTTATATTTTATCAGATATACAAGATGCAGTGAAATAATTTTGCCGTAGAAAATTAAAATTCTGGTTCTTCATTGGAAACTCAGGGTCTGACATATATGCTATCCTTCAAACTCAACCAGAGATATGTACTTTTAATGAAATTTTTTTTAATTATTCTGCTTTGAATGACTTCTGGAGCAACAAAATGGTGCCACTTGACCTTTTATACTATTTATGTGAACCCAAGTACATAGCAGAATACACATATTCAAAGACTTATTTTCAAAGATTTAATTAGTATTGTACTGAAGCTCTTTCACAGAAAAAATAAGCACAGTACTTTTCTTGAAGCTATTTAATTTTCACAATATATTATTATATGCAGTCAGACTCTATTGTTTCTTCCACTTAATAAACAACCCCCTCCTTTAGTTGTAAAGAGACAATTTTAAAAATTACTTTCTAAAAATAGGATTGGGGGGGGGGGAGAAAGTTTTCATTAATTGTTCAGTACTTGTAGGGAAAAAAAAATAGAAAAAAGAAGACCCCTGAAAGTGTGTCTGACTTGCAGCTTGATGAAACTCAGGCTAACAGGAAAGCAGTCTGGAGCTTGGTACGTTTAACTTTTGTCCTAGAGCTAAGTTCAGCTACGGAGCAAATCAGGACAGCACTAGCAGTAACTCGCTTTTTAAAAATGACTGTCTAGACACAGGAGGCTATTATTTCCTGAACACAGTCTCACTTCTCCAGTGGCTTTTCTTTTCCAGAATTTGAGACACGGCTCTTCCAACCCAGCTTGAGAAATGATAGTTATATGGACTGTTTGGCATTATGAAATGCAAAAAATACACCCATTCAGTTTGTCAGAGACTTAAAATTATGTTTTCTACATCACCTACATCTATCACAATACAGTTGTCTATCTTAAAATAGGAATGCTTTGTCTTCGAATTTGTGATTTCTGTCAATCAACTTTTTCTACTTAGTTACAGAGAATGAAAAAGACAGCATTTTTGCAATATTAATTTATTTAAAATTTATTATTAATGTGAAAAATAAATTAAAACAGCTCTTCCACCTTGGTATTTGATGACCTATACCAGATTAAATGTCAGTAATAGCTGGCATTTGAGAACCTGTCTCATCCATCTTATACAGAAAATGCTACAATAATCATCATTATATAGGATTATATTAAATTAATCAAAAATCCACAGTTTGCATGCTTTAGGCATCTCAGGGCTCCTCCTTCACAGGCAGACCTGAAGAAAGGCTAGGATTATATTTAGAGGTGTACTCTTTAGAACCAAAAGCTTCAGAGCCCCGTTTTGAAAACTGATGATTTAAAGTCATGATGAATTAGCAGTCAACAGCAAGGATGGGGATTTCTTCTTTCCAACAAATTCATGGAAGAATATATCAGTGGCTATTAAATGTAGTGATGTTTCTAACTCTGAAAATCACAATATTGTACACCGCTGAAAGCTGACAGGTTTGCTGTGGGAACTACTACTGTATGCTTCTTTTATTCTTACTTTCTCATCTAAGTATTTCGTTTTGCTACAGTTAAGAAAACTCACACCTAGAATGCTATGCTAAGGGACTGTGCTAGTACGTTCTTCAATACCACTGTTCTCAAAGCTCTTGGTTTAGATTTAAGTCATTAAATATAATCAGTGACATCAAAGCTGAAGATTATCTTGGATAAAGACATAGGCTATGCTGTAGAATAACTAATTTGACAAAAATTACATTTTAAATGTATATTTTAAATATATATATAAAATTCTAATTTATATAAAAATATACCTTAAAGCAATCTTTACACATGCTAATAATTTCACCTTATGCCAAAGGGGAGTAAATACATTTCATATTCGATCTACACAAGCAAACACTGCTAACACAATGAATCCTTAAGCTAGTTTAAATTGTGCATATGGCTATTTAGCGCCACATAGAATAGAAAATAGACAGCCTGTATTTGACAGCAACGGGCAGAGCTGATCTTTATCTCAACATGTAGCTTTCCTTTGGGATGAAGCAGTAAACTTTGCAGGTTAGGGTATTACTCCAATATAACTGATGATTCCAGTTGCGAACAGCAACGAGGAGGCACTTGGGGCTCACCAAGAAAAAAATGTATCTACGCAAACTATAACAACTGTGCAAAATGAAATAAAACCAAGATTCTCATCCAACACTTCCATGTTCCTGTTTAGAAATCTCCTTTCTTTAATGTTTTTGTAAGGTAATAAATTCTGAGGTGAGTATTAGAACTTGCCCTACATTTTGAGTTTCTGATCAAATATCTTCTGCTAGAGAGATTGGTTTGGACACTGCCGGGCTATGCAAGGCTTGTTAACGGCACATCTTTATGCAGGTCTGCAGAGCCCGTAATCTCCCCACTACAGATTCCTATCTGGAGCATTATTTAATGTCAGCAACAACCAAATTATTTGATGCCATGCCTCACCTTGGCATTTGACAGTAAGTAAAGAAAAATAGGCAGTTCTGCTTCCCTATTAACTGCCAACTAAACAAGTAATTTTCTCCCCAAAAATTGTACTTGCAAGTTAAATTAAAAAAAAAAAAACAAAAACAAGACCAAAGTCTAGTCTGAAACAAAGATCATAGACAACAAATTATCAAGTTAATAGAAAGAAAAAGCAAAGCACGATTTATACAGAATCATAACATTTGAAATTAGACTGGAATTACTGTATTTGCATTATTTTATCTCTTCTGAGATCAAGGACTCTTTTAAATCTTCATGGTATTTTTTCTTAAGGCGTTACAGAACAGAACTCAATTTTAGTTAAGGGACAATGAAATCGGTTGTATTCCACCATGGAGAAAGCTCTAGTGTTTTTGCTGTTGTTACTCTATTCTTGATCTCTTAACCTTTAATTTGCAGCAGCTAGTCCTAGTGGGAAGGCAGAATTACTTATAATACTACTAATAATTAGTGCCTAACCACTAGAACTAATATGAAACTGCTAGAAAACTGTGTATATATGCAGGATTTAAAGCCAATGAATGCTGATTTGAATCACAAATACATAAACAACAGAAGGATTTCAATTTTGACTTCCAAAGGTTGCCACAACTGAGAGCCCACTGATGATCTGTCATTACTTGTTACATTTCCACTGTGGCAGAGAAGTTATACAAATAATTGTCCAAAAATGTTCACGTGTGCTCCTCTAGTTAGCAAATGTTTTCATAAAATTTTCCTCAAAGTTTTACTGACTGCTATGAAGAATACAAAGACAAAAAAGTTTCTGTACACAGTGGTATCTCATAATAAGCAGATACTGACGGGAGTGTAACGGTAAATTAATGGAGGTTGTGTATTTTGATGCTCAAAGTGATTTTAATTGAGCTGGGGGATGGAAACATGGAATGACACATGGTGCACTCATGCACCTACATTAATGAAAGGATGGAACAGTTACAGTACTCTGATATTTTATGGCAAGTGACAAGATGTGAAATAAAACAATTTGTGTTAAGGAATTTTGCATATAGAGTCATTCTGTTGTCCACTTTTTTGTACTGAGAGATAGATATGACAATCAGAAGTTCAAATACTGAGGCAGGAATGGGTCAGAGCTGTTCCAAGTGAAATCACCAGAACAGGAAAACAAGAGGCAATAAATGCTTTTTGCAGCCACACACCATGGTCCAACCAAATAGTCCCTCATTTCTTGGGAGTACTTCCAAAACACTTCCGTGCCTCTTGCCGAGCTGAGAATAGCTTCCCTCAGCTGAGCATTGACAGAAAGGTGGATTCCCCTGCTCAGGAGATCAGAAAGTAAGGAGTTACGGTACTTCTAAGGGTGAACTTAGGCATATTTCTACATCTTTCTTTCTCTTTCACTAACGCTTACCATCCCATAATCATAAATTTAAGGCACAACTCAGCAGTTCATGCAGCTGCTTGGAATCTGCAGTATTGTCACTTTTCTTTTGCTCAGCCAAGCTATGACAAGAGGTTATTTTTAAGGTTATTTTTTGGTCCTGATGGTTTTTGATACTTTCGAGCTCATGGCAACGGCTAAACACACATAACTCCTGAAAGCTGCATTATCCTCTCATTAAAAACAACTTTATTGCCTATGACGGTGACTATAAAAACCATTTTTTCCTGAGAGTCTACAGTCACATACAGTTTGCTTTCAACAGCTTACAGTCTTGTCTTCCCTGACAATTTTTAGTGGAGATTAACTGATTCTTGATTAATATTTGTTGAGTCTCTTATTCAGAAAACTAGCATATTGGTACCAATTAGATAAACTATACTCTGATAGGAGTTACTGAATGACTCTACGGCAAGGCTCATTCCCTAACGACCCCTTACATGAACGGGACATACAGGGGGAACTGCTTCTCGCTCTTTATGTGTGAGCAATGATTTGGTAGACAAAGATCAGAATATTCACGTTTCACTCATGTATTTGTAAATGCTAAGCTATGGTGTCTACTTTAGTGTTGGAAAAGTATAATGGCTTATAGTCCTGCAAAATTCTTATTATTTCATAGGAAGAATGAAAACATTTATTATGCTCCATTTATATAGACTTTATTTATTTATAAGTAAAATATGGTCAGTGGGTATTAAATCCTTATCCAAAATTACACCTTATCACAGGACTGGTATTAATGTCAACTAGTCAGAGTTAAATTTCATTCACTCAGATAATCAACTGAAAATATGAGAAGATTAATAAGGCAATTTCCCCTCTGGGAGAAAACAAAATCTGATTTTTCTCAGTACAATACTGATTAAGATCCAATATCTACAAATCACAGGCATAGAACCTGACAGTCAACTTCAATTTTTTTTTTTTTTTAAATATTTTTGTTGGTGTTTGTGGTGGGTTGACCCTGGCTGGACGCCAGGTGCCCACCAAAGCCGCTCTGTCACTCCCCTCCTCAGCTGGACAGGGGAGAGAAAATATAACAAAAGGCTCGTGGGTCGAGGTAAGGACAGGGAGAGCACTCAGCAATTACCGTCACAGGCAAAACAGGCTCGTCTTGGGGAAAAAAAATCAATTTAATTTGTTACCAATCAAATCGGAATAGGATAATGAGAAATAGAACCATATCTTAAAACCCCCTTCCCCCCACCCCTCCCTTCTTCCCGGGCTTAACTTCACTCCTGAATTCTCTACCTCCTCCCCTCGAGCTGTGCAGGGGGACGGGGAATGGGGGTTGCGGTCAGTTCATCACACGTTGTCTCTGCCGCTCCTTCCTCCTCAGGGGGAGGACTCCTCACACTCTGCCCCTGCTCCAGCGTGGGGTCCCTCCCACAGGAGACAGTCCTCCACGAACTTCTCCAATGTGAGTCCTTCCCATGGGCTGCAGTTCTTCACAAACTGCTCCAGCGTGGGTCCCTTCCATGGGGTGCAGTCCTTCAGGAACAGACTGCTCCAGCGTGGGTCCCCCGCGGGGTCACAAGCCCTGCCAGCAAACCTGCTCCAGCCTGGGCTCCTCTCTCCACGGGGCCACAGGTCCTGCCAGGAGCCTGCTCCAGCGTGGGCTTCCCACGGGGCCACAGCCTCCTTCGGGCATCCCCCTGCTCCGGCGTGGGGTCCTCCACGGGCTGCAGGTGGAGATCTGCTCCACCGTGGACCTCCATGGGCTGCAGGGGGACAGCCTGCCTCACCATGGTCTTCCCCAGGGGCTGCAGGGGAATCTCTGCTCCGGCGCCTGGAGCACCTCCTCCCCCTCCTTCTTCACTGACCTGGGTGTCTGAAGAGTTGTTTCTCTCACATATTCTCACTCCTCTCTCCGGCTGCAATTGCTGCTGTGCAGTAACTTTTCCCTTTCTTAAATCTGTTACCCCAGAGGCGCTACCACCGTCGCTGATGGGCTCGGCCTTGGCCAGCGGCGGGTCCGACTGGGAGCCGGCTGGCATTGGCTCTATCGGGCATGGGGGAAGCTTCTAGCAGCTTCTCACAGAATCCACCCCTGTAGCACTTGCGCTACCAAAATCTTGCCACGGAAACCCAATACAGTGTTCATAGCTGTCCAATGAACGACATGTGGACAATCAAATTGTAGTCTTAGAATAGTTTGAAAACTGATAAAGAATTGTTGTTGTTCATGACAAACAGATTAACCTATTTTACATCTTTTAGTGGACTTTCCTATCTCCCATTTATTCAAAAACATTTGCAACTGTTCCAAACATGAATGTTTTACAAATGGCTGTAACAGTACTTACAGCTTAAATAACCTTGAACTATAGTGTTAGTGGTTACTCCAAAATACATTTTCCAAAAATATTCTCAGCCAAAACCATACAACCTAAGATGTTGCTAATAAATACATAACATGATTTTAAAATATCAGTAAACCAAATTGGTGGCTTTTATTCACATAGTATTCATAGGCAACTTCTAATCCTGTGTTCTCTCACCTTTCCTAAGGATTACAAATGCTACCTTTGCTCTTCTAAATTTTGCTTGAGAAACTGTTAGTACTCAGAATTAATGAATTTGGTTTGAGATTTTTTAGAAGCTGTTAATTGCCATGAGTGCATGGCATATCTGAAATTTGAAAGATCTGAAAGATGTCTGAAATTTTGCTTATATATGTATGTTTGGTTTTTTTTAAAGCTGAGTTATTGGCTTGAAATTTCCCATTTCATTTGAATAGATCATTCTAATCCTTATTTACTGATAAACCACGACAATCATCTGCCACTATTTTCCACATGAAGCTTGTCTTATTTCAAGAACAGTGAAAACCTGTGTTGGCATGACAAAGTACTTCATAGAAAAGCCGTATCTGTAATACACTTGCCGTACTTGTTACAGAATTTTGAACATAAGTAATGAATTAAACAAGAGACTGCAGGAAGCAACCTGGGAGTAGTGGGATTGAAGAGGCTGTCAGCTGATCCAGAAGCATAGCATCCACTTCTGCTCCAAACACACCTTTTCTTTTTTTTAGGTGCTGGTAAAATTTATTAGCACAAAATTGTGTATTATCTTGGTTTACAGAAATGATTGAAGGGATTTAGCTGAAATAAAACAAACAAAAAAAAAAACAGTTCTCCCTGTCTCCCCCAAAGCACCCACAAAACAACCAGCCATGGGAAAATTTCAGCAAGTTACGCGACAAAAAAAAAAAAAAAAAAAAAAAAAAAAGGACTATTTCAGGGAAATTCTGGGCAAGTTTATATCTATCTATCTATCTATATCTGTCAGACACCTTCAGCTACAAGATTATGACTCCTGCTACACACCTGCTTCTTCTCTGGGGGGAAAAGCATGGCGCGACAGCACGTTCAGCACAGAAAGAACTCCAGAAAGTCACAAACCATTACTGAATTAATAAACCAGAGAACTAAAGGTCACTTTACTACTTCCCTTTCCCCTCCTGCCCTATTCCACTCACAGGCCTGGTGCCTGTCCACACGCAGAAAACCTCATGGACAGAAGACAACCTGCCCCAGGGAAGGAAACCTCCATCTGCAGAGTGGCTCTGACATGCAGCCGCAGATTAAAGTCACCCACCTGAGTGGGTCTGTGCCAGGCTGTGCACGGTGCTGAGGAATGGGGCCACGCGGTACCACCTCACCCCACATTTCACTTCGTAATCTGCAATGATCCAGTTCCTGAATTACTAACTCACGTAAGAAATTTCACAAGCAAAACACCGAAAATGTAGAGATGTATTAGCAGCACTGACTCCCGCGCGCAACGAAGAGGAAGAGGTAGCAGGATTGGAGGGGAGGGGAAAATCAGTACACCCCAGTGATACCTGACTACAGCATTTCTGTAATAATTTTTCAAATACCAACCTAACGTATGTAGAATTAGATAGGAAGACAATTTCTGAAAAAATGACTAAACTGGAAAAAACGAAGAAAGAATCACAGAAAAATAAAATAAAAATACTTTTCTGGCCAAGTGTAAGATTATACTAATGTGCAAAGTGATTAGATTATGTCAGCATGAACTAATACATTGATAGCTGAGCAACCCAAGCTACCTCACAGATTTTAATACCAATTCTAAGACAATTTTCATACTCAAAGAAGTGACAGTTATGGCTCAGGTCATTAAAACTCTATGAAAAATGGGATTCCAATGTATTTATGATGCACCCCACCCAGTCTCACCGGCATTTATAAGCCCAATCTGCGTAAGTGGTCACCAAGTCACTCTTCCCCTGCTCAAGTAGTCCTGCTCTCCTCAGTCTCCAGGCCACCAGGCACACAGCGATGCATACAGTTGCATTTTAGAGCTAATTAACTAATTAGTTTTATTAATTAACTATAACTATTTAATTTTAAGAAAAGAAGAAACAATATAAAACCCTCTAATAATGCTGAGTACATTATATGAGATGTTGTGTGGTGACAGCAGAAAAGGAGGTGAACACCTCTTCTAATACTGCAGGGAAGGGAGCTACACGTACCAGACCAAGATTTATCAATGGAGATATCTTTTATTAAAGCAGCTGATACAGTTTGAGGAGAAGATTCCCTTTACAGTAGACAACCCTTCAAGTGTGAAAGCATATCATGGTGTGCCTACGTGTCAGGAAGGTTTAACTTCTTTATTTCAAAACAAAATTGATACACGCTGACATGAGTGGAGAGTGGATCAGAAAACAGCCTTGTGGGTTTTGGAGAGGGTGTGCAGGGGGCTGATTGTTTGCTTGCTTTACAAAATGAAAGCAATAGTCTACAGGCATAATTAACAAAATATATTTCAAGACTATTTTTCTTATATTTAGACATTATTCTATTTGCCGTCAGAAAAATAATGAATATCTACTTTGCATATTACTTGCAATACCAGTTAATTTACTGTAATCAGCCTGAGGTGAAGGGAGCACAGATTAACTTGAGGCTTTTTTTCCTCCCCACTTTGTTTCAACTTAATTGTCCTCCTCTGACATAACCCCAGTGAATAATCTTACAATCTCTAGCACTATTTTAATCACTCAAATTCCTCACTGCTCTCTATGACAAGGTGGAAGATAGCCTGGGTTGGGACATACAAGACACCACCTGCAGAACAGTTATTTCCTTTCTTACCTTATTAAAAGACGTGTTCCTGGTCTTTTCACTTTTTATTCCAAAAGAGGGAGAAGAGAAGAGCAGTAAAGATACTACTTTATATTCTTTAAAGGTTTTCCTGTGTTCAGCAACCAGTAATTGCTTGATATAGCCTACTTCTTGATGGTACCCAGCAAGGGATGTGCTTACTTGTCAAAGCATAATGGAGAGAGCGCAGCACTGACAATCAGCACAGCAGATCATATGGTGCCCAAATCCCAATGAAACTCACGGCAATATAAAGGATAAACCCCTGGGAATTAGTTGCGCAGATGCTTTTAAAAATCCTGATTGCTTTCTTCCCCTGTCTAAATGTCTTTGAAATCTACTCTTCATCCCTGGGAAGTCAGATTGAAACAAGAATTCACAACACAAGTTATGAACCACAGGTCCCTGCACAGCGACTAGAGGGAGTGAAGCACTTTGAATAGTGCTACTGTGAATCCTAGTTCAATTATAATGCAAAACTACATCCTTTCTGTTATTGTTGGGTTTCGTTGTTTTTTTTTTTTTCTTTTTAATTAAACTAGTAATTGAGGCTGTCCTATGTGCTGAACTCAATTAAATATGTCAGGGTATGTTCAAAACATGCTCTTGAAACTCTGCCACTCAAAGTCCAGGCTGGAACATCTAATCTACAAATATCAGACAGCTGTAAACAGGAAATAAATTACCATCTGAGCATCATGCTATTAAATATGTCTTGGAAAAGGCAGCACTCATCTCAGTATCTACATAACAGTTGAAAATCTAGGGACAATTCCAAAGTTGAGGAAAAATTCTATCAAAAGGAAGTGTAGACTGGGGAGGGCAGGGCATTTCTTTTGTGTCTTGGTTACATTATCCCTCATTAGGAGTTTTGGTTGAATGTTTTATCAAGCAGTGATTTTTGGCATCACATGAAATTTTCTGTTAAAAGGGCAGCATAGTGTAACAGATACCCCACCGGCTGAGTTAAATCTGTTGCTGACTAGATGGGTTTTTCATATCTGTATGCACCTCTTTCAATATCAGAGAACCTGTCCCAACATTTCCTTTTGAAACTTTTGTGATTTCTATTACTAATTAAACATACAGAACAAAAGCAATAAGAGCATGCATGAGAGACAAAAAAATTCTCGTCTCTGCTCTGATGAAAGTTTATTTATGCATTGATAAAAAGCTTCAATGAGAGAATATCTGGTGGCTAAACACTTGTCTGGTGTATTGGAGGAGTGGAGATACCTGAACCTGGAAGTTCCAGACATTATACGAGGATCTCCTGTAGCCATTGCTTTCCCAAGATGTTTCCTCTTTCACGGTAACTTTGAAAGTTCCCAGGTTCACCTCAACATAGAACACAAAATCTTTTGCAGGACAGAAAAAGTCTTCCCCAGCAGCTCTACTTTTGAAACACTAAAACATAAAAATCGTTAGACTTTCTTCACAGACAAACAAAAAAAGTCCAACCCATTTTGATGCTAGAAATCCTAGATATCATTCTTTATTCTGAAATGCTCTCCTTGAATCATACTTAGATATAGCCTAAACTGAAGAAAGCAGCTCAGAAGGGCAGTAGGTGTGCTGTTTGACATATATTTTGTTTCCCTAATCTGTTACAGATATCCAGCTATTCTCATATTCAGGAACAGATAAGCTGTTTCAAATCAACGCTCAGTATTTTTTAAACTGCACACCATCATCACATATTTATGAAAACACTAGCTATTTATAGAAAAAGATAATTGGACATAAAGCTGTTCAATGCTCATAACAGATCACTGGACATTAGTGAGATACTCATTAATCTTTGTTTCAATTTGAATGGGAATATATTCTGTTTGAAGTACGTTCTAAAAACAACTGCTAATAAAATGTGTATTCTGCTCTTATTGCTTCCAGAAATGGAAGCAATAAGAGCAGAATACACGTGTTTTATTACCAGTTGTTTTTAGAATGCATTCTCTAATGTCACATAATGAAGTCAGTGATCCAAGAAAGCCAAGAAAATCACAGGGTAAAAGGACTGAAAAGGATGATATTTATTAAGCCTCTTTTCAAGTTTTCCTAATAAAAAATACTGTCACTAATCAGTCAGTCATAACAAATACTCATTAATTTTCACCCTTCTCAAAGCACTTAGCAAAAGTAAGGTATTTTTAGAGGTGGTGAGGTTGAGGTGTAGAGCAGTGAGCTCACACAATTGACAAGTATTAAAACAGGAAAAAACCCTCAGGTTTTTTTAGCTCTTACACCTGTGCTTTATCCATCTGTTTATAGTTGGGTCTTTACTAAACACCGATCAGGCAGCATGCCTAGAGCTTAAATACATCACCAAGTGACAGAGATGTATTCGTATTACCTTGTTTGCTAGGTATAGCAAATATTTGCTTTCATTTCCCAAGCCCTGTACTGATGTAAAATAATTTATAAATCTATTGAGTATAAAACCTCAAAATTGTATAATTTGGCTCATGCAAAATTAATTTGATGTGCTACAGAAGAAGAGGAGGACTCTACATGGCCGCGACACACACCAAAAATTTCTAAACAGAAACTAAGTGCTCAGTTCTGCCTTCTCCTGAACACACAGCTACAAAACTCGATAACAAATCGGTTTTGGTAAGGTTTCATTAACACCTTCTCTACCTTTTTGGTAAAGGTTTTAGGCCTCTGCCACAGGCAATACTGCATAGCCAATGGCAGCTGCTGTAATTAAGACAAGATGCTTAATTTTATCAACACAGTGCACGTATGTTTTTCATTTTCCCCTATTTCTCTGACAAATGTCCCAGACGTATTTCTGTGCAGAGGATTCACTTCAAGGGACTGAGCTTTTGCAACTAAACTACCTTACAATCACAGGTCCTTAGATTCATTTTTGCTGAGATCCACTTGCTTTTTGCATGCTGGATTCTTAGTTCAGTTTTCAAGGACATGCACTTGATGAAACAAAAAGATGCACATACTCGCTGTGGGTTCTCCCACCAATCAATTTTTACATCACTGGCTACAATAAACATTCAGCTGTACTTCCCCAGGAGTGTTGAATACTTGTAGGTTTAAGTTAAAGACTAAGATTGTACCACCTACCTGAGGCTTCTTTTCAAAATCATGGAGTTTATATTCTTTCTTTATATCTATTCCCAGTGTAAAATGAGACCCACTCTATTTTTCTGTAGCCTAAATTCCTGCCTCTTTCCAAGTCTCTCTATCCATTTATTCTTTCATACTAACACTGACTGACTTAGTTCCTTAACTGGATGTTTATCCTTACCCAAGTCAGTCACCTCACTGTTTTAAAGCACTGCCCCTTGACCGAAACCCATGAAGGTTAAGCAGTCTCGGCTGTCTCCATTTGGGAGATAAAAGGCTCAATTCTTTCAGTTTGTTTTTGAGATTTTGAGTTTGGCATTCAATATAGAGTAATTGCGTATTCTTGAAAAGAACTCATGTTGCACATAGATAAATTCACTGTATTTTAAACACACAATGAATTTTAAAATGCATATAATGGTTAGGAATATTTCTTCATTTCTGTCACAAAGCTGTTTAATTTTTTTTCCTTTAATCTATTATGACTGTAGCTATAAATCCACTGATGGAAAATAAGCATTTTTATTTGATTAAGCATTTTTAAGCAGCACTGAGTTTGGGGAACACTGGCTTGAAGCACAAAATGAAAAATAAAATGACACAGTGAAAGGCAAATGTCACCAATCTCATGATTTAAAATACAATTAGAGAAGACTTCAATCTTATAATGAATTCCGTGTATGAATTTTTTCTTTAAACTGTTCCACATATGCAAATATGCATGCTACATAGAGAATTTCACCTACAGAGGCCGGGGCATGGTCAGCCGACGACCTCTGACAAGTGGACTGCAAAACATCCCCGGTGCTAACAGCACTGCAGTCTGACCTTTGCTTTATTTATCTTATTTGGGAGAATGGTGTTAGAAACACAAAATAGGCATAAAAAAATCACATAAACCAGAACTGGAACAACCTTCTAAGCCATGTCTAGACCCAGCAGCAACACAGGAATGGTTCTCCACAGGGAATTTTCCAGGTTTCTTTAAGTCTACTTTTTGCTATAAAAGAATGAAGTAATAGGGCTATGCACAGATGTCTGAAGTTTCGTGAGACTTCCTAGTTAGGAAGATAATTCGTAGCCACACACAAGATAAAATATGTATCTGCAGGAAATCAGAACAGTTAATAAGAGCCACCTCCCAGATAAAACTTTAGCATCTTACCTTTTTTCCCTGGTTTTATAGCATAATTCCTGTCAAAGTAGCTTCCAAGAACACCTAATCCTACAGAGAACCTGAAATTTGAAGTACAGTTTGCCTGACAATTAGATTAGGGAAATGGAGGAAGCAGAAAATACGGTCCATCAATATCCCTTGAAGCTTGAGGGTTAGCTCTAACATCCACAGCGCTAGTCTGTTTAGCACTTCAATAGATTGGACTTGATGGTACTGGGTTTAAAATGATACTATTTACTTTCACAGAGAGGTAAACAAAATATGGAAACTATCAGACTGAGTTCAGTGATGTATACATAATGCCATTAGAGCTAGACTAAGTGCCAGTACTACCCCGGCTGAAGGGACCGCTGAACACCGTAAGAGCTAATTTACCTTTCCTTCTCCTCCGTAATTCACGGTGGCTGGCATTACCCTGCTTGCAGCTTCCCAGAAAAAATCTATTCCATGATGGTACCAGTTCCAGGAGCCAGGTAAAGCATTTTATTGTTATAAAAAGTGCTTGACCAGCTTTCATTTTATTCATTTTGGTTGCAAACAAGTAGTGACTGAGAAGTGTTATGTATACTTTC
The DNA here is from genome assembly GCF_018139145.2 of Gymnogyps californianus. Taxonomy (NCBI): domain Eukaryota; kingdom Metazoa; phylum Chordata; class Aves; order Accipitriformes; family Cathartidae; genus Gymnogyps; species Gymnogyps californianus. The sequence continues at coordinate 38,619,657 of NC_059477.1, forward strand.
TTTTCTCCCCAGTCTTTCCTAGCCCAAATAGAAACATCTTTCCCCAGACATTTGGCACTGACAGTGACAGTCATTACTCTTAACACTGAAATACAGTATCACCTCCAAAACCCCTAAGATCTCTACTTAGAAAAGGAAGTCTCTGCAATCTTCTTCTTGAGGTTTTCTTACCATTTGCAGAAATCTGTACTACATTGCAGTGGCAAAAGCTTTCTATCAATACCTGTGGATTTCAAATTGCAAATTAGGAGCTCTATTTCTCTGCAGTATCACAACAGCAAAATAAAATACCAGCAGGACACCAGATGTGAAAAAGCTAGAATTTGGCTCGTCAAGAAAGATTTGGGTCCCATCCAAGGGTAAGGGAAAACTGAAGCTTCTACAATTTTTTTAATTCTGTTTTACATGAAGTGGCCCATTCATTGCCCTTATTTTCTCTTTACCTAAACAAAAGTAGGTTACTTAAATTGATATGTAGTTCAACCAAAGACAATTAACAAATGGAGATTTGTGTCACAGCACTGGAGAAGATATTTTCCCACCACAGAAATATATTCCCTTCATTTTCCTTTGGGTGTTTGGATAGACGTGCATTTAGCAACATATATACTGTCTGTGTGACTGTACCTAGGAAGACATTGAGTAAACGTGTCATTTACATAGGATCATAGTTGCTTTCTAGCTGCTTGGAAGACTGAAAATGTTACCAAGGATTATTTAACACATGCACGTTTTATAATTGCACATAATTACTTACATGACATTAAGACAGAACTTACAGCTTCATAAACATATGAAAGCTACTGTCATAGCTTTTCTGTCTACCATATTCTCTTTCAGCAGATAGAAAATGGCTAAATTACCTTTCTCATTCATGGCAAACTTAATACGAGCTCTCAGACCCACCACATGCTGAGGAAAAAATACAGCCCAGGTGCCCCTGGTTATTACTAGCTGTCATATTTTTTTATTCTAAGAGGCCTGTAAGACTTCATTATCTGATTTTACAGTGGTACTTTACTGTTAACGAGTAAAATCCAAGTAAAGAAAGCACAGAGAAATGAAACTGTACACCCTGGGAGGTGGCCGGCTGGCCATCCCGAGAGCAGGATTCTCCACAACAGCCTGGGTTCGAACTGCAGCCAACTCATCCTAAAAACTGTAAATCAAAACAAAACCTGTGCCCTGGGAACAATCCACAAATTGCATGATTTTTTATGAATGTGTGGGATCACATCTTTTCTTTTTCCTAATACCTACCCATGTCATCTCCATCTGCAACACCCTAGTATTAGTCTTCATCCTGAAGCTTTCTTCACGTTCTTCCTTCTTTCCCTTAACTGTTCTCCTTATTTTCTTCTCCAAATAAGGTTCTCCACTTCCTTCTCACATACTTTTGTCCCATCTTTCCCAATTTGCTCCTTTTGCATTTTCACTTCTACCTGCTTGTCTGATCTCAGATTATTTTTACTGCGCTGTCTACAACCTGGCATTTCATATTGTCTTTTCTACCTCTGTCCATACTCATTTTAAGCACTAAATTATACTTTCTTTTCTACAATATATGATAACAGAAAGGAATCGGAGCTTTCCAAAGTGATGTTTCAAAATTGAAGAAGTAATGGCCTAGAGACACTAAAACCCATACATTTAAACTTGATCACAGAGAAGGCTCCATAATTGTGAAGTTCACATTTTTATTATAGTCTCTTTTCCCCTGAAACATCTCTGCAAAGAAATAACATGATAGAATAAAGTACCCATCATTAAGCCCCAGTATGTGTGAATATGGAGGTAAGCCAAAACAGAAATAGATAGCTTATTTGGCTTTTGGCAAGATAGTATTTGGCATTTAATATATTAAGTGGTAATCTGCATTGTATTTATTCAGTTGAGCATTTAAGGTGCATTTAAATGTGCGAATGATAAATAGAAAGGAGTTATACAAACTGCAATCAAACTGTATGCTATTCTAGGCCTAGGAATTATTAAAATGAGATCTAATACAAAGAGAATTGTGTGTGGGGGTGTTATTATGAAGGATACTAATACTAATATCTCTAGGGTTTTATTTGTAGGTGCAATTTTTTTTTCTCCCAGTGAAAAACTGGACCTCTAAGGCAGCTGTCTTACGAAATCTCATCTACGTACGGTACAACAGTCTATGTATGAGCTTGCTTTTCTCATTCACCTTTTACAAACACTCAGATGCAATCAAAAAATTTCTGCAGATCGCTGGTTAAAAGCCAGTGCAACAAACACAAAACCCACAGATCAGGCACTGACTCAGAATCAACTCTTGTGATTGTACCACATTTATATTTTTGGAGTCATTTTGGGAGTTTTATACTGTCACGTATCTGTGGTCCAGCTCCTGTAACTTGATTTCAGATTTGTTCGCCCCCCTCCATGATTCTAGGTATATTAATTGCCAGATGTTTACTTGTTGTTTGTCATGTGTTCATATCATTATCTTCAGGGGACAGATGTTGAACAGCTGCAAAGGTGTACTATCTTTTGTACGTGTAAGCAAGTAAGTTTGTATTTCTGCCTGGGATTCCAATCCTTCTCTGTAGGTTACCCGAACTTATTTATCTTTCTGCAAGATAACGTTTGCCATTTAATATATTAGAGGATAATCCATGTTATGTTTGTTTAGTTGTGCTACTCGGAACATTAAAATCCAGGAATGTTTATTCTGCAATGTTCTCAATCGGTTGCAGAAGCTGATAGCAGAATTTTCTGGAGATTTTGACTGCAGCTGTTTCTCTGTTTTGCTTTATGTAGCTTATTATGCATTACAGTCAGTACTACAGCCCCTTTATCTCCATGCGTTTATTTGAATGCAAACGCCCAAACTTGTTTGTGTGCAATTTTTTAACCAGCTGATGTTGGAGCCAGCTGAGGCAAAAGGAAAAGAAGTGTCAATATACACATCAGTATTGCATTTCTCTAACGAGAAAGAAAGAAAACTGCCAGCTTATTGAAATCTCAGTTTGACCTTGCTTGTGCTAAGGGTACCTAGACTTTGTGGAATTCAGAGCTCTGCTTTGCAGGAGCCTAAAAGTCAGACCTATTGCTGCAAAAATGGAGCAGAATGCATACTACTGCAAAAATGGAGCAGAATACATACTGCTTATTGGGCTGTGATATGTGTAAAAATTCAGGCAGCCAAAACACAACACTGTTTTGTCCACAAGACATATTCGTGGTCTCCATGACAATGTTTGTCCCACAAGACCACTGCCTTGACTTGAATACTGCTGTGGCACTTTAGCCCCTGACTTCAGGTCTTACACTCTCCTGTAACCCTCTTAACTAATGAGTTTGTTAGGGCTAAACAATGCATGTTTAACTGAATGCCACAACATGTATTCACTCCATATTTAAAGTGATGTTAACGATTGTGCATAGTTTTACAATGAAATGAAGAAAAGACCATATTTAAGAGCAGTACATTGTGAGAGGTGACTGGAGCTTGCCTGTGAGTGCCTGCAGTGAGTACACAGTCACTTTGTTCTTGCCGTTTTTTAAAAGTATTCTTGCTATCCTAGAATGCCAGCAAAACTTTACATGAAAATATTAACATTTCATATGCAGTATCACCTGCCGCCTTCATCTGTTAAAGCTGATGCCTTCAAGGTGATATAGCTAGTTGGTCTTTGGACAATAAAAAAACGCAAAACATTTTGTAATAATGATCTCACGGAAAGCAAAAGCACCATCTGACATAGAGAGCACAGAAAGCGCCGTGGGGCACAGGAGGCACCCAGGGCCCCATCTGGCTTAACTTCTGTTGTCAGCAAGCACAGAGCACTCACTCGTGGATACGTTACTGCTTATGCCTTGTAACTGGTCAATGATGTTAATTACAATTAGATGTTCATTGCAGAACTTTGTAGCTTGTATGGACAGATGAACATAGACTTGATTAGCTAGCTACAGACTAAATGGAAATATTTCTGAAGCTAATGTTTCTGAAAACTATTAACAGAATTTGGTCAAGTAATATTTCCTGTTACTAACTAGCAACAGGGCAACAGATCATACAGCCGTATCTCTAAGGAGTACATTGCATGAAAGATATGAATATCCTTATCCAGTCTTGTGGTTTGTGTGTGGATACTCATAGTAATAAATCTCTTGTCAAAAAACTTTTGCATTGTATCTCTCAGCATCTGTACTCCTACTAAAAAACAGTATTATCCTGTATGTGTTTATTTTTTCCCTTTTTATAGAAGGGTCAAAAGCCATCTCACATGCTATCGTGCTGATACGCAACTGCTGCCAACTTGGCTCTCCTGTAAGTAGTGTAACATTAAGGTGATGACAAGCAGGAGTTTGCACTCCCCACACTCTGGCAGCTGTGCCTCTCTGTACCTTCCAATGGCACTTAAAAAACATGGAAGTGGAAAGACTGTAGAAATAACTTTCTGAAGTTCTGCTGGGCAGAAGAAAACTATATTTAAGAATAATGAACAATGGATAACAAAATACAGAACACATCTCGCTTTGAAAAACAGCACCAAAAAGTAAGGGATGACAAGCAATATGGAGAAGAGAATTAGACATCGTACTGTTCCAACTGAAATAGGAAACAGTTGAGTAAGGATGCATAGGAAAAGCTGTACATCCACTTTGATTTCAACAGAAGCTGAACCAACCCAATGGCTCACCCCTGTGCAAAATCCTCCCGACCCTCTTTTCAATGATTAGTGAATCATCTACGCAGCTACAAGACAGGGAGCACCTGGCTCAGCAAGAGGCCTTCAGGAAAGGATCTAAAGAGTGGGAGGATCTCAAAGCAAACATAAAGGTCCCAGTCCTATTGGTCTTCTCTTGACAGCGGCAGATATAGCTTGAGTTGGTCTTACTCTCACACTGTCCATTGCATCTTCTCTGGCAGATGCTTACCCACTCTGTTTTGCGAAGTCACTTCCTGCTGTGACCATGTTCAAGCACTGTTTTAAAACTGTTTTTTGTTTATCTTGGATTCTTTTACAGGTCCGGTTTAGAGTGTGGCAACACAAACTGCTTTCTGTTGACTTCCCTCAGTTGAGGGAGTGACAGCTGGAAGGACGTGGAAAGAACAAGAGCACAAAAATGTAACTGGAAGAGGGAAATCAGGATGACTAAATCACTTTTACCAAGGTAACACCTAACCCAGAATCTAGCCCCAAGTCAGTTATATCACAGTGCTAAGGAAACACTGCAGAAAAATAGTAAGTATTATACTGAAGTGTTTACAACAGGAAACAAACAAAAAACTTGCCTACTTGCCTTAGCTTCCTAGGAAAACGAAGACCAAATGGAGACTACACAAAGCGCAGCCACTAAATAATCAGAAGTTTGGATGAAGGAGGTGCTGGTGGTGGGGAATATATGGAAAAATGTTGCAAGAAGTGAGTTTTCTTAGTCTAGATTAAAAGAAGGCCTGTTAGTTGTCCTGAAGTATCTAAAAAGTCACTACAAAAGGAGGGAAATAAACTATTCTTCATGTCAGCTTGCAGCATAATTAAAGGCAATAACTTTAAGTTGTAAGAGGCAAGGAACGTATAGGTTCATGGAATCTCTTCTCTGAATATGAAACTGTTAAACAAAACCTCCTTGAGGAATGTTGCAGGCTAGTTTTTTCTGCCTTCAAAAAAGGTGGTAAAATAGGTGACTCTAACTCTAATCTCTACTCTTTTTCCGTATAAACATTATGTAACTTATCTCCACGCTGTGAGATAAGTAAGAACAAAATAAAAACTCGCATCAAAAATGTTACAAGCACAAATTCAAGCATTCAAATGTTAGCAAGAATTACAATTCCTGTATTGTCTTAAATTATCCCATGATATGACCAATCAAAATTCTTCGATTACATCCATGCTTATTATTATTTCAAAACACCCTGCCTCATGCCCTGGAGAGTGACTATTGCATTCTTACATTATGTGATGCCTCGTGCCCTTTGACAGAAGTGCTTTTTGTTCAAACCCTGCTCTGCATACAAAGCTGTTCATTTCCAAATGGGCACTTCACCCATGTTCGCACCGCTGTTTCCCACTGCTTCCCACATATTAATGAATTCTTCTTCACAAAATCCAAGCTTAAATGAAGTAATCTCCCATAGAACTTGAACCCAGAATTTCAAAACTACCCACTAATTAAGACCGCTCAACTTAAAATATGTTAAGCCTGATATTGCACAGCCTGATTTTGCCTTTGACACTGAGACATTATATTTTCAAAACCTTATTCCAAATCACAGACAGTTGAACACAGTCAAAACTTCTGCATACCAAGGACACAGGTGGCTCATGCTGGCTATTCAAATAATATAAAATACATAAGCAGTAGTGTCTTGTAGAACATTTGGCTAAAATAATTCACCGGCAACAGACAGGAATCCTCTCCTAAAATCTTGGACAAAATCCTAAGTAGAATTCAGTTTTCTTTCCCAAGAAAAAAATATTTACTCTTCACACTATCCCTACCTCCTTCATGTCCTTCCTACCAAATGTAGATAGCAAATGAGGAAAGCTTCATCAAGCCTGAGAGTCGCTATGGTCTACAATGTGTAAGCCAGCTGTGGTAAGAGAAATGAATGTCTGCGCATGTGTATTTTATGTGTATATCATACACAGACACACACACACACTATATAAGCCACCTGACTTAAACAACTCTGAACAGTCTCAGCTGTTAACTGAATTGGGTATGACCTGTAGGCATTCAAATCTTTCAAAATAAAGCTGCCAGTATATTGAGTGTTTAAACATGCAGTTAAGTGCCAATATTAAGATTTCACTTTTGAAAATGTCAGAATATATATCAATTTTTGAAATGTGAGCTGCATACACTAAAGTATTATGATATACTAAAATATTACCATGTTCAGAAAACTGCCTATGTGACAAATAACAAAACAATAATTTAACAAGGAGACTAATACATAAAAAAACAGCCAAACAAACAAATCCTTGAACTTTCAGAAGATGTAACATTTTCACATCAGTAAACCATGTCAGACACTCAGGAATACAAACAAGAGCTTGGCTTGGTGTAGTCAACCGATTTCTCTTCCAATTTAAATATTTCGGTTAGAGGTCTGATTTTCTGTTGAAGACAGTGTAATCCCTGTTGGAAAAGCAGTTTGCTTGTTCTCCTCTCCTTATGCTCAGACAAATGAGCCGTGCCAGCAGAAAGTACCATGTATTATCATTCTGCTGGCTAAGATCAGCCAAGAGGTGGTGCTGTACAATTTTTGTGTCTGAAGAAGTCTATAAGCAAAATTGTACGTTTGTAAAACTTACCAAACTGTAAGATTGTAAGTGGTTATTTTTCAGGAGGTAAAAAAGGCAGTGAGTTTCAAATATCCTACTATTAATATAATGTTCTCATTTAAAATCTGTTAAATATAAATCCCTGAGTATTTTTGTTTGGGGTTTGTAGATTTGCTGTCAAATCCTAATGAATAAAAATGATTAAATCAAGCTGAAGTAGAATCAATGAGTCCACTTTTTTTCCTGATGGCCTTCTTCTAGACTTCTCTATGCTAAAAGTATGCATCTTCAATGAACTAATTACCCATTGATTCAAGGTAAACATGTTTTCAAGTGCCAGTTTGGACACTGTCCAAACTCATAAATTCTGTAGCTTAGAAACTCTAAGCCCGAGGCCAACTGCAAACTGAGACCAAATTTGTGTGTGTGTGTGCGCATATGTTTGTGTGCGTGTGTGTTATCTTATCTCTGAAAATGAATTCACTAGCTCAAGCTAACTGGTAATGAGCAAACTTAAAGTAAAAAAAAAAGTTTCTAGCAGTAGGGCATATTCATTTTGAAAACTAAAGAAAGCAAGTGCTCCCCCACTTTCAGTTACTTTGCTACAGATTTCAATATGGTAAAGCAGCAATTGATTTTTCTTCCACTGTGGTTTGACATAGGTGTGTATTTTGATAGATAACTTTAGACAACTTATTTAACAGCTACGTAACTGATCAAACAGGAGAAAGAGAAATTTTGTCAGTAACTTGGAAATACTCATCTTTAAACAAAACCTGCTCATCACCCACAACGTCCATAACCTTCTACCCAACGCAGTAATTAGCCTTCTCAACCACAACAGGAGAAAACTGCTCATACTGCTTTATGGATGCAAAACGAAATACAACTTTTAAACTTATAATTCAATTGCAGTCTCTGTTAAAATCAAGGCAATTCTTAAAAGGCAAGGATGCAGCCTGTGGACAGGAACTTTTGCAGATGTTCCATTGTACATTTTTTATTTTGGTATCAAAATCCTTTGAAAACCCAGTGTTCAGTTTCATTTGCAGTAAATCCTACCACCTCTAAAAGAGAAGCAAAAAAACCCTAAAATTTATTTTTTTGACCCTTTTTCCTTAAAACCTCTCCAACTCTTTCAAGTGGAGAAACAAAACAAACTGTTACTTTGGTAATGTTTCAGCCACACTTTTTAAATACCAACATTGAAGTGCTAGTAAATACATTTATTCACATTTATTCTTCTAGTATCCCATTCTTTGATGTTATAAGCTTATAGACACGTACACATATACAGCCTCCCATACCGAGGAAGTGTAACACAAGGCTAGAATCTCCCTGCCAGACAGACATAGTCCTAAGCGTCCCTAATGACAGAGATTACAACTTTTACAGGAGTCATATGCTAACGTCTCCTCAGCCTTGTAAAGTTTTCCTGTATCTATCAAAGTCTCTGCTAATTAAAATTATTTTTTTCCTGTCCTTTCTTTGACAAAGAGAATAATAAACCACCTTTCTATTTAACTAGTCTTTTATAGAAAATAGTTATGGATTTTTTCAACCTTCTCTTTTCTAGATTAGATTACCACAGTTCCTGCAAGTTTTACACAGGCCATGGGTTTTTTACATCTTTTATTTCTTATTATTATCTCTAGATTTCCTCCAGCCTTTCTATATCTTCCACCAAAAGGGATCACATTTTAGCTGAGCTTTAGCAAGGCACGTTCACACTGCTAAGCATAGCAATGAGGGCACTGACATGCAAGAAACCTCAGGAAAACAAAATTTGGAAAAACAATATGAAAAACTAACTAACCATGTAACCAGCCCTGAGAGAACAGCAGTTTCTATCAGGATGATATCATCGTACTGCTGATGAATTAACTGAATGGGTTTCATCATTTTTGCAAGTGTGGGTGGTTCTGGTTAATCCACAACAAGAATAATGCCAATGTTTTTATACTTCAAACACTGCGTATACACAGGCGGTGATCTATCATCAGCAAAGAAGGAAATGAATGGCATGACAATAGCTTATTAGAAATCCTGTGGTTTACACAATTTTGTACTGCTACAATACAAAGCCTGATGTAAAAACAAGAAGAAATGTGTGGTCATCACTAGGAAAAAGGATTCAGGAAACTTTATAACATCATAATACAGTATCTGCGTTAAACATGAACTTTTTGTTACTATTTTAATTTTCTTCATTTTCTAGAAAAAACTTAAAAGTCCCTCTCTCTCTATACACACACTCTCTAAGTCCATGATAATGCAAATACATCTTAAAAAAAAAAGGGTCCTAAGCAGTTATTTTTTAAGATATTTTTCTGTGCTTCCACTCGTGCAGTACTCTAATTCATATTGGAACCTGTCTTCAACATAAATGACCTTACAGAAGCTGGTTAGATAATAAGACAATCAGGTAATTAAAAAAAAAAATAAAAGGAGAATTCAAATGGACATGAACATAATGTACGTGCATTATAGAGCCTTAAACTCTCATTTATATTCTCATTCAGAAACAAAGTGGCCTCAATTCTCTCTAGCTTAATTGCTTTCATCTTGAAGAAAATCATCGATAGGGTGATTTAAATCATGTAGCTTTTGCCTGGACATTTCAGTTATTAAAAAAAAAAACGTACTTCAAGACTTCCATACTAGGCAGAATAACATGCTCATTTTCCATCTCCTTCACAAATAACAAATTCTAATTCATAGATTCACAGTAATTTCAGTAAAAGATGAGCATTTTGATCAGAAGCTTAATTAGCTGAGGACTGAAGGACAGGGATCTGAGGACACGCATAAGAGTAACTACACTAATTACACAGAGACAGTTTAAAACAAAAGTGAGAGGACATGTGTTGTATCAGCTGTGAATTGCCCCAAGCAATCAAACTCACGGAGTTTTATTAGTGTTGTTGCGGTTCACATGTTCAGCCTGGTTTGTTGAGATGGTTCAAATGGTTAGTAACCAAAAGCGTGAGGGACACCCCATAACAAAGCAGGCTGGGGTAACGAAGATGCTGTAGGCAGATGACAGCTGAGTTCTTCAGGTGGGGTCAGGAGAACCTGAGCCAAGTGAGAGAGGCGTGATGCTGCATTCAAGGTCCTCTGGACCAACTAGCTGAAAGGCAACTTTTGATAAGTGAAAAAAGTTTTACTGACTTATAAGCTATTTTATTTTTTGCAATTTTTTTACAAACTACAGCTATTTTGTGATTTCATCGATGTTTTTGTATTCCCCCTGAATTTTTTCCATAATTATTGACACCACTCAAATATTGTTTGCTACTAGTAGCAACATAGCTATGAAATCCATTACCGGGCACATGCGGCATAAGAAAAAAGCTTACTTAAGTTCATGTTGCAACAGATGTTTCATCAGTATTACACTAGTTAGCTTTTTATTCTCCAGACAGCAGTACTGATTATTAGATAATACCATTGCTCAGAACATCAGTAAGCTATTCTAATAACACTGCCAGTGTTCACTTTGCCAACTCTTTCACAAAGTTTTATGATCACTGGAAAAATATATTCTTTATCACTCACAGATTATCATTGCTATTAGTACCTGTTTTTTCTTTGAATGCAACTTGTTTTGGGTACTGAGTACAGTACATCTTCAAGTATATACACAAGATTATTGAATGTAGTCATCAATTATTAATTTCAGTAATATTTGATTAATAAAAAGGTTTGCACAATAGCAAATGCGCTCACGTAATTACTTGAAAACATGCATGTACCAAACCTGTTCAAGCTTATTCTATTTTTATTGTCTTGATTATAGTAGTCACTCTGATCCAAATCTATAACCTGATGTTGTTAATGAGCTCCCTTTTAACGCAGTTATGTAATGTGCTTGATATTTTGATTCCTTCAGTTTTGTCAGTGACTGAATACTTTTCAGCTGTATTAGCTGACCTTTTCATACAAGTTTGTATCTTTCTGTGTTCATAAATCCAAATTATTTTTTTTTAGTTTATTGAAGAAAAAACATTATTTCTTCTGTTTTCTGTTTGCACACACATGCAAACTCATATCATGTTATTTTGGGAAAGAGGGCAGATGAAGTTGCCCCTAGTTCCTTTTTGTTATTAAGAGCAGTAGCAGCAGCAAGGTTTCCTAGTGAGCAGATCTATACTGCTGCACAAGAAACAAAGTTTCAAAGGAGATTAGGTCCAGGGGGAAATGTAAAGGTGACAAGAGTTTTATGCCTCAGTTTAGTTAGCAACAATTAAAATTAAAAGATGGAATAGCATAGAACTGGAAGCAGTTTTCTGAAAACCTGAGATGAGACAAAAAAATCTTTTTTCCTAAATGTTTATCAAGCATTTGAGCTAAATAGATGACAACAGAGGTAAACATAATTTTAAAGGATTTTTTTTGGTCTGATTAAGTATCTTTTCTCCTCTCAGTCATTTTGGCTCCACTATTATACCATTTCCAACCATTCACAGCCTGAAAGAGGTTGTGGAGGGGGAGGATGAGCAACAAAATCTGAATTCTTAATGAAAACTTTCATATTATGATTAGTTATTACAAAGTTTTTTGGGTTTTTTTTGTGGGTTTTTTTAATGAAGAAGATTCTTTTTCAGGTCACCTTTAAAACTTTCTAGAAGTTAGTGTGTCTTATATGTATCTTACAGCTCTTTGAAACTGCTTTGTGACAAGAAAAGGAACTGAGCTCTTTTAATAATGGCATGTTATTAAAATACTAATGATTTTGCTGTTTAAAAGTGAGCTCTAATGATTATAACACTCCTCTTTGATCAGCAGAAAATGGTGACTAAGCTGAGAGGGAAAAAAAAAAAAAAAATCTCTCCCAAGCCTTGTGGCTGCTATAAAAGCTCAGAGACAAGAGAGTAAAAAGAGAATAAAAAAGGCAGCAGACAATAGGTGTAGATGTTTTATTTTTATCCTGAAAGACTCCCCTGTCTAAATAACAATGAAGCAAATAAAGAAAAATATATACTGGTTTGACCTCCCCTGCTTTTTGCATTCCTGCTCTCTTCCTCCCCTCTAAGAAACTTGATCTCCTCACTGATAACAAATTCCTTGACTTTCTCTCCCTTTTCCATGTTCGAGAAATCACTCAAAATCCAATTGCCATTTATCGCACTGTCAGGGCATTCTGCCAGGTCAGGCCAAAGACTTTTTTCTTTCTCTTTGCCTACCCAATCAACCTCTCGGGCATCACACCGTCTCCAGCTACTTGTCTAAGAACAGGCGTGAAGCAAAAGGCCATGCCCCTCCGCAGCCCGGACACGGGGACCCCCTTCACTAATCAGGCTAAATGGGAGAAACAATTCAAATCAAATAATTTCTAACTAAAAAAAAAAAAAAGAAAGAAAAAAAAGAAAAAAGTAGGGGTTTAAAGTAAAGATACTTTTAATACTCTCACTAAGGTCCAAAATGTTGAAGTGCACAGCCCAGTCTGTGGCTACACGCCCAAGTGCCGGCAGTGCCACCCAGCTCTCCTCCTCGCCAGGTCCCAGAGCGGCACCCGCTCTCTCGCCCTCTGAATGGGGAGGGGGATCTGCAGGGAAGCCAAAATCCCTCCTGGCACAGCCCAGGACCCCGCTTTACTCTGTAGGTGTGTTTTGTTACCCATTCATTTACCTTATATTATGCTTAACTCAAGGCAAATAAAAGGTAAATGCAAACACTGTTCATCGTGTCTAAGACAGTGCATTTATGATTTGGCTTTTTTGAAAGATATAGGTACAGAAAAGAAAAAAAATGAAATTACTTTCAGTAAAGTTGATTCAGAAAGATCTCTCTCCACCTCCGCATCAGCTTACTTGCTCTTTTCTGGCTATGGAAGGTTTTGTAATACAGGATTTCAGGGTTGGCCTCGGGCTCTGTCTAGTCAGACACTCCGTCAAAGACTTTACCCATGCAAAAGTTTCTCTTAGCTTTTTTCTAAGATCCCACCAAGTAGGATAGCTCTTACTGGCTTACCAGTCTTCTCATGCTGCCAAACTGGTTGAACTGTCAGCCCAAAAATCATTCTATTTATATCTTCACAGGGAAAAAAAAGAAAAAGAAAAGAAAATTTCGACCTCTTAAGGGTTGTTTTCCATCCGCTGGGGTGGCTTTTCCACACCCCAGGCACTATCTCCTGTGCACAACTCTCTAGCAAGGAAAACTTTCAATTCAATGATGTGTAAAACCTTTCCCATTCCCTTGGCTTTTTAGTGTGAACTGCTCAGTGGACCTTACATTACATTTTGATCTGTCCAATAAACGCAAACATCCCAGGAGGATAATCACGCACAGCTTGAGTAAGAATATACACAACAGCAGCTAATCACGCTGGACGATCACAGGGTTCACATGACCAACCTCCAACTTCTTCCTCTTACGCCTACCGGAATTATTTCAGAAGCAGAATAAATTTACAAGTAAAAAGAAAAACTCTAAAAGGCAGAAACAACTGTTTCTTATGATTTTTCTAGATCTTCTCTCAAATATGGTATTTTAAAGATGCTGCTCAACTCGGTCCTTATACAGAAGGCTGCATTTCAAAATGTCCATCTTACCCCTTGCTTTCTCCTATTTTCTGAAATTTTAGACTGAGGCAAATTTCCCTACTGTGTTTCAAAAATATCATTATGTATTTTTAATTATTATTATTTTCATACTGTGGCTTAGATTTTAGCCACAGTAAAATCTGTGCTTAGAATACTTAGAATCAAAGAGGAAGTTAATGGAGTAATATTTTTATATTTTTTCCCCAGAACAAATTTCTGAGATGAGGAAGGGGAAAACTTAAGCTATTAATTCTTCCCTTGTTTCCCTTGTTCACCTTTGTGGATCAGAAAGGTATCAACCGATTGCTATTACAGACTTAAAATGCAACAGAATAAATTTTTTTTTACTGTTGTGCAGTTTTGCTTTTTTTTCCTGACTTATTAACGTTACCAAGAAATGGTACATAACACCATAACACATTAATAGATGTTGTTCTTCTAACATCATCATATCACAATCTCTTCCTGTACGCATTTAGAAATGTTGTGTGAAAGAAATAAGCAGAGCTTGTGGGTTTTTTTATTTCTACAACATAGCAGAAGGAAAAGCCGATTAAAAGATTTATTCAAATATTTACGTGACACACACTGTGGCAGTATTAAAGTGTGAGCTTGCTCCTTTTACAAATCTCTTTAGCAGTAAGTCTTTTCTCCCCATTGTTACTAATACAGCTTCTAAATGGTAGTTACAAGCTCCCGTTTCAACGACTTCAGCCTCTAATTGGGCATCCTCTCCGATTCTTCTCTCCCTCCTCCTCTTCTCCCCCTCCAGTACGCCTTGCCTTTATAGTGATTCATGTAGGAGGTGTCTAACCCATTTCCTCACTCCCAGTACTTCTCTACACTCTACTCTGCACATCCTCCCACATGCCAGCTTTGCTCTGCACATCCTCTTTGTAATCTCACCCCATGCGCCCTTTCTCTACACATCTCCTTATATTTGGAACAATTTTTGTAAGCGGGTGCTAGATCAATACCCTCTGCGTTTCAAACGCTCTCCTTAAAATTCATCTTTTTCCGTAAGCCTATGAAATATAGTAGAAAATTACAATCAGCATCCCAAATAGCATCAGAGCCATCGTTACAAGTTGCACATTTCTGGAACCAGGAGTAGCCCTGAGCCAACAGCCCTATCTGCTATTCCTGCCTTTCCCTGTTTCCTGGTGTTCCCAAAGAAATCAGAAAATGGGGCCAAGAAGAAATTAAGGCACTCTGATATTTATATTACTCCATGTATGGTAGATGTCTAAGCAGCACGATCAGGACTGAACATTTCAAGTGCTCCTGTTGGGGGGGAACTGCAGTATCTCCCTACTCCAATGCATTTTTCCTTTGTAAAATGTTGCTATACATTCTCCATTGCCATTATGGTGCAGTGGAAGGCAACAATTTACCTTGAACACTGGAGGTAATTAAGTATACATATTTACAGTATAAATATGTAGATGTACACAGTTAGCAGTGCATTCTACAATATTAATTCCTAATGTTCCAGAATGCATCCAAATATCAGATAACAAACAACACGCATTTTATGCTCCCTATTAAATACAAGGGGAGGCAGAGACATAAAATAAAATGCTTTGTCTATAGACATTTAGCTGGTTTGTGGCAGAGCTAGGAGAGAACCTAGATCTGATCTATCCTCTTGTGAGTTTTAAATGTATTACCTTCCCTATCATATATGTACAGTAATCAAAGTCTCATGAATATGCACGCTGATTGCCAAACGAGCTGGAATCCTTCAAAAAGTCATTCCCCACGAGTACAGCAGACCTACACTGAAGACCTTAACTAGAGCTAAAATCATTCTAACTCAGCTCATATTTGTTTCATGTGACAGTCATCAGCACTATCATGAATTTTACATCAATTTCAAGGACCAGTAGAAGTGATAGCTTCTGTTTCTTGACCACTGAAGAAAAGAAGTCCCATGTTAAAATTTATCGAAACTATGAACTGCAGACATACGGAGCCAAACATCTTACTTCAAAGGCATTTGATAGATAATATATTATTGCAAAACAATTTATTCTCCCTCTCTGTTTCTGATTGCCACTTTATTTCCTACTAGCATTGTTCTAGCTTTTTATTCAATACATATTTCACTGACAAGTCTGGACTCTGAAGTACTCCCAGTGATCACTGGAGACACAGCCGTTCCCTCTGGTAATGGCCTCCCTAACACAGGTCTGATACTTACACTGTGCTACTCTTAACTGCAAATTAGTTGATGTAACAGATGAGTATTAGTACTGCAAAACCTCTCACTGGGTAAATTATGAATTCATTGTTTGGGGGTGGTGGGAATCTTTCAGGTGGGCATCCATTAGACATAGTCTGGAATAATCAGAAAATGAAACACAGTTCAGATTGATAAAAGTGCTGAAATCCTAAACCAAAGTAACATGCTTAGATTAGAAACATAACAAACTTGCTTGTTCAAGAGCTTTTTGAAAGGCAGAATCTTTCTTCTCTCAATTTAAAGTTCAGTTTTAGAAGAATAACAAAAGTTCTTTCATTCATTGTATGATATGAAATAAGCTTAGTAGTCCAAGTTCCATTGTAAGCTCATAGAAGAATATATAAAACCATCACCAGTAAACATCTAACAAAACTCGCAGGCACAGAGATGTAAAATTAATCACACTCAAAACATATTCTTGAGTGCAGCGAGGGGAACCATTCGGAATTAAGAAAATTTCCACAGGTGCTTAAGTTGTTTTATTGATAAATGCAGAATTTCTGGTTCATGAAACAACTAAACACGTAACAGCACAGATGTGAACATG
This sequence comes from Gymnogyps californianus, assembly GCF_018139145.2. Taxonomy (NCBI): domain Eukaryota; kingdom Metazoa; phylum Chordata; class Aves; order Accipitriformes; family Cathartidae; genus Gymnogyps; species Gymnogyps californianus. The sequence goes on from NC_059477.1 coordinate 38,636,265, forward strand.
AATAGCAGGGCTTGACCCTGTGCTACTACAGGAAGTTTGTCATAGACGTAAAGGCTTGTGATCAAGCTCTGAATTCCTTAGCATAGAAAATGGTCTTCTCTGCGCGAGTGTACCTTCAGCTTGTAGAAGAACGCTGGGGCCAATGAACATACCATGATAGCAATACATGTGACAGGAGCAAATACCTTACAACGTAATTACATTTAATACCTTATTATGCAATTCTTATAGGAGATAAAACCTCCCAGAACAGCCTGGCCTTCACATTTAAATAAAAAAAAAAAAAAAACCCAAAATGTGATTTATAATCATATGCTTACAGCGTATAAACATAAGGCCAGGTTGGATGGGGCTTTGAGCTACCTGGTCTAGTGGAAGGTGTCCCTGCCCATGGCAGCGGGATTGGAACTAGATGATCTTTAAGGTCCCTTCCAACCCAAACCATTCTGTGATTCTGTGATTCTATGACAACTGCCTTAAGAAGCTAGTGCACGCAAACTTTTATGCAACTGACTCATTCAGTGCTCAACTTGCAACATTTTTTTAGTATGGATGTTTTTGTGATTCTTTAAATAAAAGAAAACCAGCAAGTTACCTAGACAGCAATATCATGCTAATACTTCGACACAGAAATACGTCTTAACTACTACCAGTATGAAAGAGTAAAAAGAAAGCAAAAAAGACAAAAAAAAAAAGGACCAAACATTTTTAAGTAGCCAGAATGCTTTTTGATTATCTATTTGCATTCTGTACCAAAACCCAGTCACAAACAAGCAGAACTAATATCTAAGTTGGGGTCTATCAGTTAAAATATACGTTAGATATCCGATTAACAGGACAACATATGTCAGATAATTAATAAAACTGCTAATAAAACCAGTAAAGAAATAACTGCTGAAATGAAAACATGTATTCTGAGAAAATTTTCCACCCGGTGTTTCCATCATGAAATAAATTAGTATTGCTATATGAAGAATCACACTGTGAAATACCATAATCACTTCTGGTCTTTCCTACAGGCCAGCACTTACATCTACACTAAAATAGACACCATTACTCTCATATATGGCACTGAAAAAGGCAACTATTTGAATAAGAATGGTTTGTAGCTAGCAGATAATAAACAAAGGAAAAACAGTCTCTCTTTCCGTTCCACCCCTCCTCACAGAATCAAAGGGTTGGATACAATTCTTACATCCCTGACAGATAAGATTAGCTAATGACAAGCTTTGGATTCATCTAGTAAATCCAGCAAAGAATATACAAGCAAACGTAGAGAAAAAAGGCTGCTGTTGACAAATTTGAAAGCTTCGAGTTCTTTCAGATCAGAACTTGCAGAAAATCAATTTATACATGAATTTTTATTTTTCTTTTAAAACAACTCTGCAGTCAGATCAAGTCAAGCTTACCATCTGCTGCAGACAGAAATACAGCTATATTCAAGAATTACATTATAAAACTTTTTTGTAAACTTTACATGCAAGCTGTTCTTGTCAGAATTAAAGTCATTGTGATAATGCATCTTAATATTCAATCAGGCTTCAAATAAAAGAGTGACAAAAGTCCACATATGGATGACAAGCTGTTCAACAGTAAATATTTTTGTATTTATTGAGAAAGGGCTTATGGCAGTTTAGGACATATTCCACCAGGCATTTCAGTCTAAACTACTTACAAACTAATAAACCAAGATAAAATCCTTGTTCTAAAATCCTCACCAATTTAATTCTTAAATTAACTTGATCCTATTACTATTCCTATTTAGTTATGCTTTTACTTCATCATTTGCTTGAAAACTTTTCCCAGCTGGTGGCTGTTATAGAATGGAAGACTTTTAGTACCCTGTATTTTAAGCAAGGCTTTATTTCCAAGTGACACTGAATGTATCTATGGAAGAGAAAAAGCAAATATAATGTAATTTTACCATTACAGCTGACCCTCTAAAGCAGAGTAAAAATTCTTCCACCTTTTTATGTAATTAAACTTGTTAAAGCCATTTCCGATATTCCTGCAACTGAGGGGATACAGTATAAAAAAACCTCAAAAGTTCCTTTTCCACATACTCTAGTTAGAAACACAATTTACAGAAAAACAGAGGCAAAAGAAAATCTTATGACAAGTAGGAATACAATTGTTTTTTCATTTTCGATTCCATTTTGAGAAGTTGAGGCACATGCTGCAATTAATATAGTTAACTACTTGCTACAAGTTCATTACACGTTACTCTTGTTACAGCAACTATGCAAGTAACTCAATGCAGCAATGAAAAAACAGTTTTTAAAACACCTGAATCAAACAGATATACTATATGCAGTCACAGACAAGCACACATCATATAAAATAAATCCTAATGCAGATAAATAATCTTACCCTGATGTTGGATCAACAGCTATGGCCTTAGGGTTATTAAGATCCAGCTCGATGAGGGTAATGCACACTGATCCGTTCTGGTTGCAAACAAAGATCCTGTCACTGACGTGATCCACAAAGTAAAAATTTCCGGTGATCCAGTCGATTGCTATTTGGTGTACATCTGCCAAAAAAAAGAAAGAAAAAAAAGCTCAGGAATGCAATTGTAATACAAATAACTGAACTGCTAGCTGCTTCACCAAGCAGATGCTCTACTCAGTTCAAGCTGTTTTTACATGTATTATGTGGTATATAATACGGAATCCAATTCTCAACACATAAACATTGGTTGGAGAGAATTTTTCCTTTTTAAGTACAAAAGACTGATTGCAACTTCAAGGGCATGAAAGCTACACGTTTATTTGTAGTTCTCTTAAATATTTTAAAGTTTGTCATTGTGAATTTTTTTATGGTATATTCAGAAGCAACATCACTGAATAATGGTGCATCTGTGAAACAGGGGTCCGAAACACTGACGGCAGCAGAACACAGTGGGAAGGCAGCCTCTGAAGCCACTCAAGTTCTGAAGTTAAGTGTTCTAGGATGTCTGTTACACCGTGGGGATGCTACACTGATAAAGCTTTTAAGAGCTCATTAGTTGTGTTTAAAGGGGACTAAAATCTGATAATAAATACTTCACAGAAATTAAAAAAACCTGTGCATGTCTAAAACCACTGTATGTAATAGCAGACGTGCGTGTGCATACATTCCTTTTCATTTAAATTACTTTTTTTTTTTGTAGTTCTGAGAAATCTGGATGCTGCCAGATTTCTGATTCAACTGCCATAATAAGTAGCATTAAAGCAACTGTCTGCGTGTTACTTATATAGAGAGGTTTCTTAACAATGACTCCGGGAGTTTTCCTTCTCGGGACGCTAAGGTAGCTTCACAACTACCTAACGCAACTGTTTTAAAACAGTCAGTTCTTTTTCTTGTGGGATCCTGGAACCTCTTTTTGTAAATGTCTTCTAAATCTTGCATTTTTCTTATAAGTCAACCTACCTGTCCATACATAGTCTTACAGTTACAGTAAGCAAAACTATAAAGAAGCGCAAAGAACATAACTATATCAATCTCATATAACTAAGATTTCTTTACTTCCTATTCTTGTTGACAGTACTGTATTGATACCACCTTGTAAGACAGACTTAGTTATTCTTAAATTAAGAATAACTCAATTACTATAACAATATTGTTATTGTTATATTGTTAAATGTTTCCAATGTTAAATATTAATGATTTTTTTTAAATTTAAAAAAAATATATATTCATATTACAATGGTTTCAAAATACTGCTAACATAAGTTGCAATTCTTTCATGATGAGAGAAGACAGATGTCATAAAATATAATTTCACATAGTAGCTTTTTTTTGGTTACTTTCAGTTTTCTGTATTTCTATTATCCTTCAGAAGTTGAACTTGTGGGTTTTTTTTCCACACTCCAACAAGAAACTGTAGCTACCATCACATACGTGCTGCATTGGAGAATATAAAGCAAACTTGATTCAGAAAAAAATTGTAGTCTTTAAGTTTTTGACAATAACTGAGGGCTTATGGGTCATGCATTTGCTAAATACTTAAAACAGACATGGAGACACATGCATTGCCCTTCAAAGTGCAGGTAACATAAACAAGATTTACTCAATAAAATATCAGGAATAGCTACCAGCTGTATTCCATCTCAGCCATCCCATTACACAGTTCACTGCTGTCTCTTCTATCTCAGATTTCTCCCCTTCCGCTATTCATTTTCCTTTTAATTCAAAGCGAATATTATGCCTCTTCCCTTGTGATAGCTCCTATTACAAAGATATGCTGAGCCAGAATAAAGAAATGCTCCATTTAGTCCAGTATCCAACCTCCAGAGGAGGCCAATGTCAGCTGCACTATGAGACATATGCGAGCACTAATATATTTTAGACAAGAGGGAGGAAAAGTTGTTTTTTTTTCCTTGCCCAAACAAAATATAGGACATGCTTTTAAAAATATCAGAAAAAACTCTGTCCCTCTGGAAATCAGTAATAGTTTAAGCATTTTCAATGTGTCTGCTTTCCATTTTCAGAAGTTGGATTCATGGAATTAAAGGTTTATGGCTCACTGATTCAATGAGACTTTTGAAAACTGAAGATAAGCTTCCATGTAAGAGAAGCATTTTTGAAAATATTATTTATAAGGAATGAAAGTTACAAAGGGAATTCAATTTTAAATATTTGTAGAAATGAAACTAGTAATTAAACTCCTGCAGTGAGAGCTCTGGAAGTTTGCTATACATTGGGAAGTGGAGGAAAAGGAACAAGCTTAAGTAGCAGCCTGCTGGAGGAGGCTACTGTTGTCTTCTTAACCTGTGGGAAAAGTACCTATTTTTACAGAAATGTGATACATACCTAAAAGTATGTCACACACAGACTATTAGATCTGTTAACATAACAATACTCATATTTATAAAATGTTGGCTCTATTCTTTCCTTAGTTATTCATTAACCTGTCACAAGAAATGGCACTAAACAGGTTTTTTATATGGAAAACAAGGATAATTAATTGAAGGTCATATTAGGGATAACCATTTACGTCAAATAGTTAAAAACTGAGGTTGCTCAGCAAGCCAGGAAAGTGGGACATCCAGAAGGAATTTCACACCATAACCTTTGTGTCAAAGACTTCACAAAGCATGGGTAGCTCTTAACACCTATTTACCTGATTTCCCTTCCCCAGCAGGTTGTCTTCGGGAAGGGCATGAGGTACCAGCAGCACAGGCTATTTGAGAGACTTAGGCTCATCACAACTGCACTCCTTGTAAAGCTGTTCCTTACAAAGCATGCTATGCTTAAAGACTTAATCATAGAGTTTCCAGAAAAAGCGGCACATTAATTCACGTTTTTCTTCAGAAGTCTACTGCGTGAAATGGAGGAGAGATCTCCCACTATGCAAAGAACACTTCTCTCAGAAATAGACCTTCTGGGCAGTACATCACTGTAATCTAGTAATTACCTGGCCATTCAATGCACAGCAGCGTTTGCCTTTAACAGTTACAAACACGTTGTGTATTGTAGATACCATTGATCTGGTTTGGGGTTTGTCTTCTTTGTACCACGCGCTCTGCAGGGAATTGGACACTTCCAGTTTCTCACAAGAGAAGAAGTTTTAAAGAATTGCCCAAGTCCACTCCCCCATAAAATTATATTCTACATGAAAAATCCACTTAGCTAGCAGATAACAGTTTTTATGAATCAAACTTTTAATCTCTATGGTTTTGCTAGCAGCTATGCGTTAAGCTGCTTTGAATGGCTCTCCAGTTATCACACAAGTTGAATGCACTATATACCATAGAGATAAGGTTTTGGTTGCACTGGGGACTTTTAAAATATATATAACTTCTTGTACTCAAGAAGTCACTGAATTCATTTCATGCCTATTTCTGGATTCATACATTAAAACCCAGTATGTACACATGTCTAGTCCACTTACATCTTTAAAGTAATTAATGTTTTTTTCCTTCACACAGTTTCAGAAGTCTCTAAAAAGAAATGTCTCCCCCTGAAAACACACTTTTTTCTTTTTTTTTCTGAGCAATCTTGTATATATTTTTGAGGGTTTTTCCTACATTAATAACAGTTTCCTTGGAGCATTTCTGCCAAATGTGATCATCCTTCTTTTATTGCTTTCTGAAAACTAGGATTTCCTCTTAAGGACTTCATAAAGGATAGTTAAGACATCATATAGTCTAAATTCTACTCTAGTTAATGACATTATGTAGACCATGGGCACTAGCAAAAGTGTGGCTAGAAGTATATTTTTTCTATTTTTTTGAACACATAAATATTATTATACCTTTAGAGAAAATAGCAATTTTATATGAGGATGGCTAAATCTTCAAAGGGTACTGGAAATATATGTCTTACGGCCAAAATAAAGTTTATGAAAATCAGAGCCATATTGAATGCCTGTCTTCTTTCACTTTAATTTTCAAACATCTCTCTTGTACTGTATGCATTACTACATTTATTTCAATTTGAAATCAAGACTTGCACAAGAAGACTTCAGTTAACAGAGGAGAGGGAAAAGCAGCGCCATATTCTTGTATTTATACTACTGTTGTAATCGAGGATTCAGCACACGTACTGCCTATTAAAATCAATATTATGTTAACAGATTTCATTTTTTCCAGATGTTGAAGAAAGACTAGAAACTGAAAAATTAGTAAGCTTTCTCCATTTATGCACTTCAGTAAAAGCATCTCTTGTTTTTAATGTAAGAAATGATCTAAGCAAACTACTTGGTGGAACTCATAGGAGTTGGAGTCTTTTTTAGAAACTTCGGAGTGAACTGGGGAATGATTTTGGACGAAATAAAATTAAAAATGCTCATTGCACTCTCCATATGCTTCTGGTTAATAACGAAAGAGATAGACAACCTCTCTCTGTTTTAAGGTAAAGAACTTAGTTTCTACTGCCTTATATACTTAAAATTTTCCTTTCTCTGAACATGGCTGCAGTGAGGACTGCCTAAAGGAACTTGGAAATCTACTCAAGACTCAAGCATTTTCCCAAAATTAATGTATATATTTGGAGATGCTTAAAAATAATCTTTATTTTTGTCATAAAATGTTTTTTTTTTTACTTTTCAAAAGTTGATCTTAAAGGAAGAATTATTTTGATTTACCCATAAAGCTAAAAAAAAAAAAAAAGGTACTAATTTTTCCTCCATAACCCATATACATCTCTTCTGAATGAATGGAACATCCAAACTTCCACACAGGAATTTCATGCTGCATTCTGGGCTTGCCTGGGGGAGATAAGAGATGGGGAAGTGGTTTAAAAAGCGGTGGTTGTACCTTCAATAAAAGAGCATGGGCAGGTACCCTGACTCCCCATGATTGCAGCCTCGAAACCGCAGTTGTGGGGAGGGAAGCGTTTGCTACTCCTACTGCACCAAAACATCAGGGGTTTGTTTTATAGAAATCTTTCCACTTTGCAAAGAGCAGCTCAGTGTTGTCACAGGTAGTCACGTCTGCTAAGAGTCAGTTGTTTAATTTATTCTATTATATAAGCACGGTGGTTTTGAGGATTGTGCAACAGTTGTTTGGACGGTTGGCCATATGCTAGGGGAATAAACGCTTCGGAGAAGCAAGAGAGGATCGCTGTAATAAAACTTTCAGGAGCTTAACATTTCTGTAATGAGCATCCTAACACATGGAAGATGTCAGTACAGTCCCCAACGGTAGTGCAATGTAGGAGCGCAAGGGTGGTACTGCTCAAGCGCCTGGTGCCAGGAAGAGTCACCTTCTGATCCCCCTTCCCCCAAAGGCCAGGACAACAGATCTGCAGATCTCCGAGGCATGTTCACGCCCGCTTACCCTACAACCTGTTCTGTCAGTAACCGTTTGCCTCCGGGGCTCGCTTTCATAAACCAGCCCAGAATAAGTAAGAGTTTGCTTCACTGTATTTTGACTAAGGAAGAATCTCCTGCTTCCTGCTGAGTCAAAAGAGCTGAGACAGAAACAAAGGTTAAAAAAAAGATTAATCTGGAAGCCAAAACCATGAAAAATCAGATAACATAAAAAATAAGTAAAAATGGGACAATGTATTTGAGACATTTTGCCTTTCCCTATGTTTTCTCAATCTTCAGGGTGTTTTTTTTTTGACATATATGCATTTTACTTCTCCACGACTAGAAAGCTGCTTTAATTTTTTGACTGAAAGTTGAGATTTTAGCAGGTGAGGCTTTGTGAACTGTGTAAGGTAGATAAATAATAACAGTGCCACGCATGGCCAGACTTGCTTAGTTTAATTTACTATCTATTCAGAAAAAAAAGAGATAAAATTATGTATTTATAAAGGAACAAACAAATTTTATCCCAAAGAACAATAGGAAGCAACTTGGGGACAGGCTTTTTGCCTCCACCTGAGTAAAAAGACAAGTTCTGAATAACAAGACAAACAGTAGCAAGCCTTTCTTTTTCTAAAATAGCCAGTAATAGTGAGACCAGGTAAATAGTAGTTAAAACACGCATAAATGTCAGGCTGTGAAATCTTGCAGAAGCACTGCCTTTGCTGTGCCTCTCTTCTGAGAGTAATGTTCCTAATTAGCAGCCCAGACAACCTTATACTGACACTGTGGCTTGGGAAAGTTAGGCTGACATAGATTTTTCTGTGCCCCTTCTACTGACAGCAATTTGCCGTCATTATGTCTGCAATGCCATTTACAAAATATGACTTTTATTAAAAACGTCACCATTCAATGAGTTAGACACACTGGTGTCTAAACTTTTAACAGCCGTCCTGAGTGATTATTGCATATGTTTAAAAATGAAAAATCAAATGAAAAATATCCATCTATCTTTTTCAAATGACTCATCCTCAAATATCTAATTCCTTTGAATTAAATCAGCCTTCTCAGATATTGTTTGTAAAGAGTATAGTGCAAAACCTAAAACATACTAAATTTAAATAAGCACTTTAAAGCATCCAGACTTCAAGTTCCTCAAAAGAAAAGAAAGCTTTTCCTCTTGTTTGCTGAGTAACATAATTTATATTTCAATAAATTGGGTTACTGTCAAAAATACAGTTGATATTCTTCCAATCCTACAGGATGTTAGAAGATACTGCTTTAACAACCTATAAATGTGAACATTTAGACAACAGCAGTTTCCCCAAGCTGAATAGTTTTCAAAAATACGAGCCTAATCTAAATATTATGAATACTTAATGAAAGCGTCCCAACAGCTCACAAAGACACCTAGTCTCAGAGACGTAGTCTATCCAGTCACTCAGAGATTCAAGCGTTCAGCTTCCAACTAGATACAGAAGAGAACACATTTAGGCATTTATTCTGTATGGGCCTTTCTCTTTCTGTTCAAAATCAGACTTTTATCCTTCTACTGGATGCAGCCCACTTACCAAGGAGAGAAGATCCAACGCCTGAAACTTCACATGATTTAGGAGTTTTTAAAATTAGCAGTTACATACCTTTCAAAGGACTCCATGAAGACCGTGACATAGTCTGGCCTACAAGATCCCTGTCAGTCCTCACATCTATGAATTAGTATCTGAGCACTGATGACAAGATATTGTCATAGAAGCCAGTTTTGGGGCCTCTTAAGCAGTACAGCAGCGAGCTATGTAAGTTTGCTGCTCAGCTCCAAATACAATCTTAGCCCACCTGGTAGCACTGTTCTACCTACACCTTGCCTTGCAATAGTCCTGTTGTACACTTCTTCTACAAAAGCTAGACATTTTCAGGTTTTTTATGGCTTAGTTTCTTAGGCCACTATGAGGCATGTTACTACTGATGGAAGTCAGGCAACGGAGTCTTATTAAGACAGACATGCTATAGTACATTGGCTGAGGTTGAACATTGAGCCGGTACTGAGAGAAATGCAGGTTTAACGACAAACTTCTTCCTCCCATCGGGAACCCTGGGATCACAGAACAATAACAACAAAAAGTCACATCTTCCTCTTCTAACAAATCCCTCTGTTTACAGAGCACTCAGAGGAAATGTCATGATGGCGGACCCCAGGTATGCTTGGGTCTGTGCCTTTGCCAGGAATTTTAACGCAGGGTAGCAAAATCAGGTCCTAAATTTTTTAGCATATTTCTTCTTTTACTCGTGTTATAGAATGATTCTACCATACAATGCATCAAGTTTCTGGAATGAGTAAAACGGGTGATATTTTCTATTACTGCGTCTTGAGTCACAGAGCTGGCTGTGATGCCAACAGATTAAATGAGTAAGAAAGAAGTGTGAAACAATGAAATAAGGGCCTTATGAATGGCCAGATTGTATTGGGTCTAGCTGAGATGGAGTTAATTTTCCCCATAGCGCTGCGTTCTGTATTGGGAGCTAGAACGGTGTTGATAACACACCAGTGTTTTGGCTACTGCTGAGCAGTGCTCACATAGCATCAAGGCTGTCTCTCCAACATTGCCCCCCCTCACCAGTAGGCTGGGGGTGGGCAAGATCTTGGGAGGGGACACAGCCGGGACCGCTGACCCAAACTGACCAAAGGGGTATTCCATACCATATGACGTCTGCTCAGCATAAAAGCTAGGAGGAGAAGGAGGAAAGGGGGGCATTCGTTTGTTTACGTTTGTCTTCCGGAGCAACCACTATGCGTACTGAAGCCCTGCTTCCCGGGAAGTGGCCGAATATCGCCTGCTGATGGGAAGTAGAGAATAAAACCTTTTGTTTTCCTTCGCTTTCGCACGTGACCTTTGCTGCTGCTTTATTAAACTGCCCTTGTCTTGACCTATGAGCCTTTCGTCTTATTTTCTCCCCCTGTCCAGTTGAGGAGGGGGAGTGACAGAGCGGCTTTGGTGGGCACCTGGCATTCAGCCAGGGTCAACCCACCACACCTATCTTTTAATCCTGAGTGTTAAGATTTTTATAAGGAGTGAATTTTCTGACATCAATCTCATGTCAGAAACAAGTAAGAATAATTGAAAACCATAACGTTTCTAATTTCTGCATTACTGAGTTTCAAACACATTGCCCAGTGATTGTAAACTTGTAATGGGGTCCCAGTAGCCTGCATACATGCTGAACAATAAAGACAGATTTATAGAGGTACATAGCTATAACAGTCTCTTTTTTTTTTTAACTGCACATTCAAAAACTTCTTATAAATCTGCTGAGACTGTAAATCAAACCCAGTTATTTACTTCAAAGCAGTTAAGTCATCCACTGTTAAAATTAAAGCATAATTCAGCCACAATAGGCATCCCATCAAGCATGTGGACTAAGAGAACTGCTGCGGGGAAAACGACGTGGCTACATTAGGCTGTAACACTTGCCTCGTTTAACCACCTTCCATCAAAGGCAAAAGTGTACAACCTTCCACCTTCCTAGGACTGCCTGCTGCACGCATTATGAACTTCATAAACCATCGTCACACAAAAATAAGGTCACTTAAACATTTTCCCATAAAGACGCTAAGGAGTAGATTATTACAATTTTAAAGATATGTCAATAAAATATGGAGTTACTTTTGCAATACAAAGTATTTAAGGAAAATGACTTCCAGAGAAAGTTTCAACAGTTTCATACTAGAGGTAGGCAATGGTGCTTTAAGGAACGTTTCTGGGGGGATAATGTAGAAGTAAATTGTCTTCGTCAGCTCTTAAAGAAAGGGTTAGGGAACAAAGAAAACTCATATTGCACATTTTTTGTAGAAGGTAACATTCGTCAGACAACACTGGTTAACAGGATCTGGAGTATGCTGTAGTTTCTTGCAGGTAAAATGCAGGTCATAATTTTGTAGGATAATTTCATTTTGAGCCCACTATAGTTGCTATTAGCAATATATAGTCTAGACAATACGAATATGCAGTACATGACATGACCTCGTGCTATAAATCAGTTTCTTTTCCCCAAAGGGCATTATTCCATTCAATTTTAATCAGAAGGTACTACTGACCATAGAGTATTTCATTCTGATATGTAGATATATTAATATTGGGCACAAAAGTATTTATCTTCATCTCAAACATATTAGGGGAAAAGGAGTAGACATTACACTTCCCAAAAATTTTTTTTTCTGAAATAAATCTTATTACAGAACTTGTTCATAATATAATTAAAATCTGCATATGGAGTCCAATTTAAATCCAGCTTGAGAATTATGACTTAGATAATACTAGAAAATTTAAAAATATCTTCAATTATAAAAAATATAACCTGCACAGTTAGCAAATATATACCTTATTGTTCCACATAATATCTCTGAAACAAAACTGTATCATGTACTTTACTAGATGAGATAGCCTCTTTTTTTAGGATTGCTAAGGAAAGAAAAAGAAATTGCTTCTTATATGAAAGGACATTAAGCTGTTTTCTTCATCTTTTTCCCTCCCTCTAACAGAGGAATCACTGTCACCACCTGATGCCATCAGCATGCTTGTACTTCTGCAAAACACTCAAAACGACTGTACAGCACTCACTAATGTCACTTGCCTCATATTATAGTTTGAGCAAAACAAATAAAACCCTTCATGTCTATGAACGCTGACTGCCAACTGACTATAACAAATGCATATGCATGTAATCATTACCTCATCCTCCCTTTCTTCCTATCTGTCCTTTTCTTTTTCATCCATTTATTACATCTTTTCAGTATCAAAATAGTAACCTTTGAGAAGACTGCTATTTATTTTATGTGACCTGACCAACAAAGCAGACAACTGCCCAGACTTAAAACACAGGCATCGCTGATGCACCTAAAAAAAAAAAAGTTATTTTTTCTTGCTAACTTATTTCCAGTAATGCAAGAAATAAAAATAAAACATGGGTTTAGAGTTACGCATTAATTATTTTTCTATCCATTTTCAACCAGACATCAGGATACTGCTTTTTTTTTTATTTATTTATTTCTATCATCATCACTATAGTAGCGAGATCCAAGTATTGGTCTACCCGAGCGTTACCTTAAAATGGAATACCACCATAGATTCCATTAAACAGTCTCATAAACCACTCAAATAGCTGTTGCTTCCAGTAATATGGCTCAAACTCAACGCTCTTATATTTGCAGAACTTGAACTTTGCTTTCAGAAAGCTTCCAGCCCTTTCCAAAACTAGCCATTTTAGGAAGATATGAGGCCATAATCCCACCTCTTCTCAACCACAGAAGTCTTGTGTACTTTGTGCTAACTACTTCTACCTTGTGTATCCCCTACCATTTTAGCATTTCAGTTTTTAAACCTCACAGCATCCCTATGCCATATGGAAATACAGTTATTCTCATTTTTCATTTAGAGGGGAAAAGACAAGATTACTTGCTAAATGTCATCCTGTAAGTCTCAGGAAAAACAGTGGTCTCCTGACTACCAGCATATTGCCTTTCTTCCTAAATCACTCCTCCTTTCATGTAAACAGCAAAAAGAATTTCTCCCAACACTTGCAAAGACATACAGAGGAGAGACATGAATATGCATTGCATCCCTCCTCCAGGTCCCCTCTGCAAGCTATGCTCTTGTCTTCCTTGTAGTAATATTTTTTGCCTACCCTAATGTCAAATTACTTCTGCGATGAGTGATCCCACAGGCAGCAAGATATATGGTGTTAATGCTCTCTGTGTTTAAGAGCAGAGCAGGAGCACGGCCCGGTGTGCTGCCCAGGCTCTGCCTTCACCTTACCCAGCCTCCTTCCAGCCAGCAGCCAGCTCGGCCTTGCCCAGGCCTTGCACGAGGCTCTCCAGACAATTTGACAGTTCGCACAGAAGTGTACTTCAATTCTTTTCAGAGCAGCTATCTTCAAATATTTTTTTTTTCAGTCTACTTTATAAAAGAATAGTTGTCTGTCCAAGTATATGTTTGCAAAAGGAAAAACCCCCAAAACTCAAACTGTGACCAATTATTTTGGAAGATACAAAACATGGATTACAGTGCATTCACAGACTGTTATAAAATACATTTTCCCACTACTTCATCTTACTTGAGTTGCCTTTTCCCAAAGGGTTCGTTTCTGAAGCTAATGCAGTGGTTATGCCTATTTAAAACAAACCTGAATTTTGCAACGAGTTGAACAGACTCAATGACTAACCAATATATCCTCCAAAGAGTCTTAAAATGAAAATACGTATTTTCAGTATATTCATAACTAGAAGAGAAACAGCACTGATCTTTTTAAACACGTTTTACTTATCTCCTTATATATAAATATAAAAACTCCCCCATATTAAAAAATGGAGTCACATACTTAAGTAAAATAGCAACAAACAACATGCAAGCAAGTCCAAAAACGCCAAAAAGAGCGAGAGTCTCTGGACCTGCAAACTGTGGCAGGTATCCCCACACACTCCTCAATGAGCTCATTATTTTTGCTTATACAGTGTGACAGAGATTTTACGCAATTACACATGTAAAGACTATCCAAACTTTATCATCAGCTCGAGAACTGTCATGGTGAATGCCTAACCCAACACATCAAACTGCAGCTGTTTCGTGACAGGTTGATAAAATGCAGGGCTTCAGCTTTGCGTAAACAGACCAACCCTTTTGCATATTCTGTCCTTCTCTTCTCATTTAATTACTTACAATGATTAAAACGTTTTTTTCCAGAACTAAGAAATTTATATAGCTTAAGCCTGACTTTAGCAAAAGTGATTTACACCGCTTAAAAGATTTCTTACATGCAATTTTTCAATTTCAGAATAAGTGCCTCTCTAAAACCACCATTAAAAATTTTAAAGCAAAACCAAGATTTTATTTTATTCAACCTAACTGACAAACAGGGAGAAGGACAGGATTTGTTCTTCCATTTTATTTGTTTCATAATGCTGACATGATCCATAAGGTTTTCAGCATTTCAAGTTCTACTCCAAAGCTGAAGTCAAAAGAAAGTTTTAAATCAAATTTGCTTCATTCTAAGTAGAAATCCAGAATATAAATTTTGTGGATTCAGAAGACTAAAATATTCCTATGAACTGGAGATAATACTTTTTGAGCTAGTCATTGCTTCAACCATTCAAAGAAGTTAAAAACTGAAAAAAGCAATCATATATTAAACCCCCAAATCAGATGGTGGTTTTAATTTGTCATGTCCACCACAGCGTAAATAACCACCACAGTTTTATCAACTTTTGCAAACATGCAATTCCTCTTTCTGTAAGAGCTCCTCATAAAGTACTAAGTAAAGAGCAAGCCCTTTATTTTATTTATTCTGACGTATACAAACTCTTTGGTGTGTCTCCGTCATAGACTACAGTACAGCACAGAAATACCCAGGCTATAGTGAGTATGGAAAGCAGAACAGCCCACAGCCTAAAGTGGTATAGCTTATGTAATTTCTTAAAAAGCAGTGACAAAGATGCTGCAACTGTTTTTTATTTTATCAGAGACGTAGCTTCTGATTTCAGATTTACTTGGATTAATGAAATTTCTTATTCATTTATGAAACGCGTGATCTTTGTTTACCCTTTTCCCTGTAGCAGTACAAAGCATTAGATCGAAATATGAGTTGCAAAATACAACAATTAGTAGAGGCCACCAGCTAGATCACAACTTGCAATATTTGTGTTTTTATTCTAATACTCTTTTCATTGCATAAGATACATAAGCAGATTTTTTTTCTTCCTGCTGCTTTCCCCAAAACTTATAGCAGGCAGTTTTTTGTATTACTGTGCATCTGACATAGAAGGGCCAAGTCACAGCACATGTGATTAAGTCCCTGCAAATACTAACAGGGGTTGTGCCAATTCCCTAGCGGTCACTTCATTGATGTCCTGTAGACTCAGTTCTGTATGTAGCAGATACAGCACAGTGCATTCCTAAAACTTCTCAAGCTCTTTGCTGAAAACATACTGTTTCCTTCTGGTTTTAGCTACTGGATAAATCTCTGTCTGGGACGGACTTTGCTCTGTAATTGCTCAAGTGCTTCATTTTTGATATCAAAATATGGTACCGGTTATGACATTGGATATAAACAAACAGTATTTTGGGTTTACAGTTTTTCTTATGTCCCCTTCTTTCCTATAAAGACAAAAGTACTTTCGAAGAAGCCACAGACTTTTCTTTTTAAATTTTTTTTGCAATGTTGGTGCAACTTGTGTTCTATGATCTGTGTCTCAGAGAAAAGTCTTTAGGAGGCCGAAGAACTGATTTTAATTACATGATCTGAAGTGCATTATGTAGAAAGAAAGGTTTCTTGACTTCTTCAGTTGACTTTAGTAGAAGTATGTGGCAAATTTGTTGTCAATTAGTCTAATTGAAGCAAACTTGATTAGCATTGTATGTGACATGAATTTACAAAGAAATATCACCACTTAAGAAGAAAATATCAGAAAAAATGTGAAATATATAAATAAAATAATAAAGTACCAGTAGAATATGAAAAAAGTTCATGCATATATAATTAGTTGATGGTATGTAACACTAAAATATTAATCAGATATTGTATTGCCATTGAAGACAGTTTCTAAGAGTGTGCATCTGAAGCCTCAAGTTCATAACCAACTTTACTGAAATGGGCAGGTTACAACTATATGTCTCCTATATACCTCCTATATACATCCTCCTTAGAAGAAAGGCAGAAGACAAGCTTCTTTGAATACTGAGGACATCTCAAGAGCCTGAAAGCTATAGCATAAACAATAGAGGACTTTTAACAATTGCTGTAGCTAGACAGTTGCTTAGATCCTGCACGGGATCAGAAAGAGGTGGAAGTTTTGGCTGTAAAAGGCAACACCATTCTGTTCTTGTTTCACTTGCAGCATGTTACGAAAAAAAGGACTTTCTGGTTTCAGCAGACAGCAAAAAGACCTACTCAACCAGTGCTGGAATCAGAGGAATGAGGGAGCATCTTTCCTGATCTCTGAGAAGGCTCTGCTATGCAAATGTCTGTGTCTTCCTGGACATTTCCCCATTACCGAAGTCCACAGTGGATTTACAGAAGCAGAACAAGTTCAGTTTTTGTGAAAACCATTCTACAAAGAATAGTGCCAGTGGCTACCAAGTAAAAACCAAAACGAAGCCAACATGGTGCATATGGATATCAAAGGCTTATGGGAAGATGTGTATCTAATCCCATAAAGCATGCATTATTTAATTCCACATTTCAGAAAAAAAAATACTTGCGGGTTTTGTTGGGGTTTTTTACTGATATTTCATTATTCTTGTATCTGGGGATATAAATACATTTGTAAAATATTCACTACAAAATTGTGCATTTTATGTTTGCGGTAACCTAGTTATCTATACATTAGATCTTTATAGCCCCCACAATTATTTTATTCTATCTTCAAAACCTTGTTAACAAAATACAAATGTTAGTGTTTTACAAGCAGTATAATAATTCAATTTGACAGAGAGGAAGAGTCCCTCAGCATTATGCCTGATAAAGATAAATTTACTTGGTTACTGATACTATGACAAAGTGTCCATTTTTTATTTACAAAATCCTTCTGCTACTGTGGGAGATGGCTTGCTTGCTCTTGGATTTCCTCCCTGGTGCAGGAGCTCTTCTATCAAGAAGGGGTTGAGATGTAAGGAAGGCACAAAAGATACAGTCATGTCCCACTGTTAGGACAATAATGAAGCTAATTAAGATGGAAGTCCAAAAATGGTCAGCTAGGAAGCTGACAAATCGGGGAAAAGGGAATCTGACAATGCAGCACTGAGAATAAGGACATGAAGAGACATAGGCTTTGCAGAGACAGCATTCAGGAGGCTGTCCCAGGCAGAGCCTAGGAGTTGGGGGGGGGGGACTGGGATCAAAAATTTGCACTGAGAAATGCCATTGAGATGAGACATTTTCTCTACTCAGTCTGAGAATTAACTGTCCAGGGCATGACTACTGAAAAGTATATAAAAAGAAAATAGACAGCACACCAGCTTTGCTAAGAACAGAAGCAGGGTTTTGACTGATGTCAATGAAAAATCAATTGTGGAAGCTGGATAAGTAACAAAGCTTGAAGAAATAGTAGTATTATATCTTTGAATGACTGAAAAATTCCACTCTTGGCAATTAACAAGCAGTTAATAAATAGATCTTGTGTGAAAAAGGACTAAGTGCAGGTAACCTAACTTTGGAGGGAAATGCCACCAATTCAGAGCATCCGCCATGGAAGCTTGTGCCTCAAAATGACATAATGCAATGTTACAGGGACACTATTCAAGCCGGTAGCACAATCCGCAAGTCAAATTGAATGGACTGTATCCAAAAGATGCACCAAAAGCAGACAGATCCTTCACAGCTAACATTTAGAAGTTCCTAATACATGCAAGACCCTCTTAGGATCTCTGATATACAGATTATATCCTAACTTTTGTGCAAACACCATCAAGCATGGAGACATACACCCGAATATATGAATACCAGTCATAAAAAAAGATA
This sequence comes from Gymnogyps californianus, assembly GCF_018139145.2. Lineage (NCBI taxonomy): Eukaryota > Metazoa > Chordata > Aves > Accipitriformes > Cathartidae > Gymnogyps > Gymnogyps californianus. Next base: position 38,654,503 of record NC_059477.1, read on the forward strand.
ATGGATTTGCAATACCCACCATGGTCAAAGGATGAGATCCAACTGATCGTGCTTGTTGGAACAGAAAGGTTGAATGAAAAGATATGAACTACCCTTATGCTTCTAGTAAACCTGACAATGATCAAAAAGACTATGTATAACTAATAATCAAAAAAGACTAGCCAGGAGCTAAAGATAGAAGCATACTGATAAAAGGAAGTTTCTGTACAGGCCTAAGTCTCCAAAGGAGTCTTGTCATTACAGGGGGCAGAAAAACTGTACACAAAAGGACAATTATCAGATAGCATTGTTTCCTGCATTAAATAAAAGCCCATACTGCACCAAGAAAATACCTCATCAAGGCTGTATCAAATACTGAATCAAAAGTTCTGTAAGTCCAGGCACACCAGAATGAGGAATGAATGTATGGAAAGATGCAAAGATGATGCAAACAAAGCATTTCCCATATCAGGCCATGGAGTATGAAGGACACCCAAGTACAGATTTGGACTTTTTTGGCTGCTCTGAAGGGGAATATCTAAAAGCACATGGAAATTAAAACAAAATGTAAATATAGAAACATATGAAAATCCCAAGAGCCATTCAGGAAATCATGAGGGAAGACTCAGGAAAGATGCAGTCTTACACATATGACAGTGATGGACCCATGTAACTACCTAAGATGGGGGCCAAACCTAGTTCCCTGTTAAGCATCACCAAGTTCCACAGCAGTGGTCTGTGCTGGAACCTGTATGAGAGAACGTTTGTAAGTCACCTGGAAGATGACATGAATAACAAGGTGATAAAGTCCAATAATAAAAATAAGGTTTCCAGAATAGTAAAGAGGAGAGTCAGATCTGAAGAACTGCAGGACCTCAGGAGACTGAGTGACTGGGCAGTAAAAGGAGATGAGAAATTCAAGCTGAATAAAAAAGAAATTAATGAGAAAAGTATCCTAGTTTTGTATATTTAATGATGGATCTGTGTAGAGCACTTCAGAATGAGATATTGACACCATAAAAAAACAAAACAAAACACCTTTGGGCAAAGTAAGAAAGGTCACTATCCCAGAAACAGCATTTGTCCAGTCTTCCCAGAAATGCAAGAACAGCAATCTAAGATCAGCCAGGGCTCTAGCAGTGCCAAGTGGACACCATATACAGGACAAGTATGCTGTGATATTTCTTTAGGATACTCTTCTCACATCCTTTTCTGGCTCCCATTACTGTATGAGATACTCTGAACACTACTAAAGTGCCATTTGAGGTGTAAATGACCTTTGACATGAAGCCTTCTCATTTCTGTTCACCTTCTGGGAGGTCTGTAAGCACGGGCCATCTATCACAGAAGAAAAAGAAAAATAAAAAATCACATTTTACAACTATATGACAGCTTATAACGCCTGTCTGGAGACAAGCTCGGGGCAGACTTTATGTAGGAATAAACACCTCCCCCCCAGATCTTCACAGTTGTTCTCCTCCTGAGTAAGCCAAACTTTGCTTTGATTTCTCATGAATATTCACAGGAACTTCACAGTAAGGTTGCTGACAATAATCATCTCTAGTGCTTAGTGTTTCCTTCAATGATTGAGCCTCATCAATGCCAAGCCAAAACGACTGCAGCTATTCTGAACACAGCACTAGTAGTTGTGGCTAATCACTACTAGGAACTGTTTTAGGTCAGGGGGTGGGGGGGCAATTAGGGGGACCAAAACGAGGGAAGAAAACAGGAATGTAACCAAACAGACACTGTTGGATCCTGGTCAAATCCTCTGGGCTCCCTGTCTGATGGTCTTCACAGCAACCACATCCAAAAAGTGGGAGAGCCAAAAAGTCCGCTTTGGCTTGTGCTTCTGAGGGCAAGGAGAAGGTGCTGGGTTCCACAAGCAGAGGCAAGTACTCCTCCCCACCGGAGACTACCGACCCTCCATGACCATCACCTGTTTCCAGTCCTGGAGCAACTCTTCCCCTGGGCTGTGGTAGGGCAGGCTGGGGAAGGCAGCTAGATTAAAACTGAATTAGTATGGAAGAAGCAAGAGGTTTCTTTTCATCCAGATCGGTGCTGTACAAGCACATCCGCCAGCAGAAAAGCCTGTGTGCCTTCCAAGGCGAGATAGGATCGACTGTCTGGGGGTATAAAACACCACAAGGTGGCAAAGCTAAACACAAGCATTGCAGGATTTGTACTGCTGTACTGTGATAACTGAATGCCAAGAAAACCTGAATCAAATACCAGCCAAGCAGAAAATATCATGCTTTGAAGCATCATCCCAGAAGAGATTTTGTTATATTCTGCAGAAGAATAGTGGCTAGAACCCAGGCTGTGCTGCCTGGTGCTTGTTTAGAGAGCATGTAAAGTGCTTGGTACTTAATGATGAAGCAGCAAAATGCCTGTTAAAATGAGGAAGAAGGAGATTCTGTCACCCAGAAGATGCTGCTCTTGCTGCCCCCCCACTCCAACACACAAAAGCATTAGTATACGATTGCACATCATGGCTTTGGAAGGGCAGAAAATTGTGAGAGATTTTCCACATTCGTGCCATTCAAAAGAATTTTTGCTAGTTTGGTCCTAGAGGTAGCACTTTACATAAATCATCGTTCCTGAAAGTCTTGCTGTACTAACTGGAAGCGGACTGTGAGCTAGTGTAAAGTGTCAAGGAGCATGCCCGTTATTATGGGCAGTGGTTGCACAAGCCTCTCTTACAGCAGAATCGTCCCTGAAAGCCTATTTGGCTCTGACACTGTCTGCATAAATCTTTCCAAGAGGAAATTTTCTAGCTTCTCTTCCAAAAACTTCTAGGTCTTAAAAAGACAAAGATGAAACAACATGCCAATGCCTGGCCTTGGCTCAGACAAGAATGCCTATGCTGATATTACCATGCCTACAGAAACCTATCCTTATTTAAAAGGATAAACCTAGCAAACAAAACCTCTCCATGATACAATAACTCTTACAAGCCTGAAACTAGCTTAATAACTAAGCACAAGGAATGCCATCACTGGACTTCCACCCCATTCTCCTGCAGCAAGCAACACCCGAGTGCGGGATCAGCCTCTCCGCCTTCTGTACCCTTCTGCAGAATAAGGCACAGATGCAGACCAAGTTAACACTGCTCTTCAAAGGAATCTGGTTGTATCCATCTGGGACACATACACACCAAAATGCAGTCATATTGGACTGTCTTTTGAGGGAGAATGCTAAATACTAAAGAACTGTAATTTCTTTTCTTCTGTGAATCCAAAGCTTATGCTCACTACCTGGAGCTGGTACTATATGACCTATCATGAAAACAAAGTCATTTTCATAATCCCTGCTTTCCTAAATGTGGTCTTTCGTCTTAAAATATGATCTGCATTCTTTGTTCCTAACTACAAGACTTACTTGCCTTCACTAAAACACTTTGAATAAGTCCACTTCAAGCAGTCCTAATCACTTTGTATAACTGACTTTTCTACCACTTTTTGTGTCATACACAGATAAGATGTTTTCTTCCACTAACAAAAAGAACAGATTAGAAGACTGGGATTAAAAAAAAAAAAATCAAAATTCCACAAACACTCCTAAGAACACTTTTTCTTTTCTTTCTTTTTTTCTCTAATACTTTTAGGAATATCCTCTTTCTTGTTACACACAAACAGAAAAAAAGAAGTTTCCTATGAAGAACAGACCTTCCATTTCTATGTGAATAACTCCATGGGCATGATCATTTATTTGGCTTGAACTGCCAGAGAACGCAATTACACTTGAAAATGCTCAGGCTGAAATTCCTGACAAAGAGGTAAAAAGAATTAACTTGCCCCATCAGATGTAGTGCTATATGATGAAGAGAAACAGCAGAAGTCACCTGATGGGTAACAGAAGATGGAGGGAAGAAAAAGAAGAATTTAAAATTAAAACTCAGTTTTGCAGTAGCCACAAAATGACCTATACATGTGTGCAAGCATATATAATAGATACAGTAACATGAGACTCCTGCCATGTCCTTGCAGGCATAACTCCAGATACATGTCTGGAAGAGAAGATATCAATCAGGTGGATAACTTCTGCACTGAGTACCGGGGGAAAAAAACAAGCAACAAACCTGCAACAGATGAGTTCTGATTGAACCTTTGTTTGTTATTATTCCCATAAGGAGCAGCATGTTGTCTGTGCTGTCTCATGCCCCAGATGCCCCAGTGAACCAGTCTGTTGAGACCATTCACTGCAGAGCTGTGAGCAGAAGTGGGACAAGAGCAGCTTTCACACTACTTGTCCCTCTGAGAAGGCATGCCCAGACCATGGGGATTGATGCTGCTCTGCTGCAGCAATCCAAGAGGAGCATCTGTGGATGTATGTGCCTGGGAAAAACACCACCACAGCTAAATCTGCTAGATTTTGTCAGTCAGAGCTCCAAACCTGACTCCAAGCAACGTTTCTCTAAGTCTCCAAGCACTATTTCTCAAATCAAAATTAAACAAGAAGTTGGAACAAGTCTCTGCAGTCGATTCATGTCCATGGGAATTTCTATTCTTCATTTAAACAAGACTGAATGATTACAGTGAAGGTTCAGAAAAATATTAGAGACCACAGGCTGATGTGTACCAGCACTATGAAAAATGATTAGCTCATTAATTCCAGGCACTGTATTAATTTCAAACCCATCATACAGCCTTAATTTTGCAAACAGATGCGCTAATGCAGATCCGAACACCACAGAGATTAGCAATTCTCTTCGCATGCAGAGAACAGAGGGAGAGAAACGCAGGAGAGAACTGGTGGAGAACTACAAAACACAGTGCTAAGGTCCACTCTGATGATGAAGATAAGTGACAGAACAGACGCACATACAGTTCAATACAAAACAAATTTTGCTAAGGACTGTAGTTAATTTGATTGTTCTTACTAAAAGGAAAAGTAAATAAAATATCAATAACAGAGTGAATTAAAAAAGCACAATCAAATACTACCACCAAGAATTTTAGGGCTCTTCGATATCTAAAGTATGAAAAGCCCTCTAAAATACAACGTTAAAAAAAACCCTGAATAAAATACAAAGAAGGAAAAAAAAAAACCAATTATACTTTACATCTAGGATAAGAGACTCCTCTAAAAGTAGAATAGTCACAATGTGTGGTGAACAAAAAAAACAAAACCCAAACCTTCTTTTTGTTCTCTTTTTTTTAAATTTAATTTTCTATTCTAGTAAATATTTAATTAGGAAAATAGATTAAAACAAAACCCTTACTCTGCAGACATGACCACATCTTACAACAGCTATCTTGATAGTCTAAAGCACAATCTCTATGAAGAATTTATCACTTTGATGTGCACCTCTAAGAGTTATAACCAAATTTGTGATTTGAATATTCATGAACTGGATGGGCAGAGCGTTTGAGATCCATTCAGAGCTATTCTTTGATGCCCATCTCTCCTTAAAAGGATTTTTCAAAATCTTAGGTCCAATCTTAGGTTCCAGTCTTGAGTTTTTAAAAGCCTGTTATTAACACCACCACTGCACTCCTCAGTGCTGTGGTTTATAAGCTGATCTGTGGACAGCTCTTCTGTGAAAGATGAAGAAAATTGCATTTTTTTGACTGCATGCCATTTTGCAGTCTCTTCACATGAGAATGTGTAAGTGGATGAACACCTCCTTCAGAAGATAACAGCTTTCCACAAATTGAAAAAGCTGATTGAGAAATAATGCTGTAATGCCAAAGACTAATTCAGTATGATGAGTTTAGGTCTTTTTTTGAATTTTTTTCTTAATTGCAAAAAAGGGCAGCAATTTTTTTCCAGTAAGTCAGGAAATATTTTGTTATTTTCAAGAACTAACGTACCTATGGTAGTTGACAGCAAACGTGATAAGCATATGTCTCTTTAAATCATTGTTAATATTGTCCCAGTAGCAAAGAATAATTTTCAAGCTTTATGTAGCACTACTTTGCCAGAGAAAATGAATCATTTTACATTTCTTCTTCTGTTGTGCTGCCATTTTTGTAGCTTCCACACATTACATTCAGTCTATAAAAATGCACATTTTTAAAAACTTTGCATAAACATTGCAACTCATACTGAAAAAAAAATATATATAGGAGTGAAAAACATAAAAGTGCTTCAGTATGAGTTGCAATATTTAATGCCTTAAGACTATTTTCAACAGCAAGCCCCAAAATACTTCTGAAGGCTCCTGCAACAGTTCGCCAAGAGAGACACTACTGTTTTGCTAAAACACTGTTGAATACTTACTGTGAAGATACTGAGCAATGTTTATTATCCACTCATCTGTTAACTTCCCAGCTTTTGTTATTTTGGTACACTTCAGCTGACTTGAAAGATCTCTTGATTCAATCCAACAAATTGTGTCCTCTTTGTAGCTATAGTCTAGCGTCAAAATTGCAGATCCTTTTACAGGAGTTCGGGCAGACATTTTGCTTCCATTAAGGTATAATACCTCAATTGTTTCAGAGCTTGCAATCAGAAGAAGAGGAGGTCTATCAGCAGGCTCTAAAAACAAAGTGAAGAGAATTTAAAGGGTTAACAGACTGTGTATACCATATTTATCCTTTCAGTTTTAATGTAGTTTTTAGTATTTTTACCTGCATGATTCAAGAGATATAATAAATTGGTTTTGTTTTTATTTTCATAACTATCATATATTCCAAATTACTAGTCTATTTTATCCTGCTGTTCTAATGGTTCACATCATTAAAGAAAATTAATTACCCTAGCCCCACAGCTTCTGTTTAATTCCAAGTATCATTATTGCAACATTTTTCATGCCTAAGTCATAAAATGAAATACAACTTATGCAAATTATTTCTATCCAGATTCCTGGCATTTCTAAAAGAATGAAGGCCAGGAAAACCTGCAGAACTTATGAGTACACATGAAATGGTAAAGTACTTTTCATATTAGAGTCTGTAAAACAAGACAAAAACTGAGGAGAGGGTGCTGCTGAAAAAAATTAAAACCAACCTAACAAAAAACCCAATGCAGTGAAACCTGGCTACGTCATACAGATGATGGACCTAATACCATGCATTATAAAGGAGAAAGCATCATGCCATGGAGTTTCCTGACAGCAAAAAGGAAACAGAGAATGCGTAGTTTCCATTCAGTTACCATTAACATCACAATAAAAAACCCAACCAAACAAAAAATATGAAGAAGCAACTCATATTAAGATATTACATGCAACTTAAAGTGGTGTCACATTCACCTGAATCACTTTGCCTAGAAATCCTGCTAGTAACTTATAAAAATACTTGAGCAATGTGTGAATAATGAAAGAAATAATAATACCCCAATAGTGAAGAATCTGTATCTTAAAATACAAAATGTTCCAGTTCAAGTTAAAACTTTAAAAAGTTACGTTATCCAGATAGAGGAACAAACAATTCTCATTGAGACAAAATATTTTTAGCATTATGATGAGTGCTATTTGGCACAAAAGCAGCTGTTCTTGCTTTAGGTGTATCTTTAATTGCGTTACTGTCTCGAACATCCAGGGCTGGTTTGAAATTATGCATCTGACTTAGTCAGCTGCAAATGAATATTAGTCTCCATATGATGAGGAGTCTGTTATACACGGTGCCACTGCCGAAATTGAGTGACATCTTGTTCTAGATCTAGGCTAGTACTTTGAACTGGAATAAGGTCCCAGTTAATCCAGAACTGTCAGGGGGACATACATCTATATCAAAACCATATGCCAGCAGTTTCCCTTCTTTTTCTGGGGAGAACTCCTTCATTAGAAACAGTAGGGTAACATTGCTTTGCTTCAATTTATAATGAAGAACTGCTGTTGACATAAAGTATTATGTGAATTGGCTGGAAAAAACCATCAGACAGATGTATGTGTTCAAGACAGAGGATAGAGAAACTGCGTCCTGAAAAATCCCCTTCCTATTAGATGTTGTTCAGCGTTCAGAGTCCTGCTCCAACCAAGACTGAGCTGATGCAGGACCTTATGAGAAGATTCCCTGAGAGACGAAGATATGGTGACCCTAAAAATTGCTTCAGGTTTAGCTGGAATAACAGTGATGTCTAATTTTGCAATGAGGTATGTTCATGTGAATCACTTAATGGAAAGTTGTCCTTTGCAACATGGTCAACACCACTACAACATGTCTATTCGTCCCGTTCATTTGTTAAATTAAATAATGTTGTCAAGTGGGCAAACTTTTGGATGTTGTATTTAAAAAAAAATACCCTAAACCATAGAAACTCACACTGCAGTTGCAAGCATACGTGAAAAATATTTGTGTTGCCGAGTCAAGAGCTCTCACCCCAATGTAATCTGCTTGTATTCAAAGCAATAAATCAATGTTTAAATGCTGTATTGACATCTAATACTTTCAATCAACATTCTACCTAATAAAGTTTTCAAAATTTTACTAAGCAATTCCAGCTGTCTAAATGGAGAAAAAAATTGCATAAATAAAAGGATTTGACAAATAATACTTCATCAGCAAGTCTGATTAAAGAGAAAAAAATGCTTCAGTGAATATGGTACTCAGCGGTCTCACTCAAATCCACAGAAGTAGGCGTTAAATTCTGTTCTTTGGTACTATCTGCTTTTATTTAAACATCTCGTTTGCCGATATTTTTGTCATGTAAAAAACTTCTTTTCTATAAGAGATTAGCACGTATTCTTTCTAAAGTGGATTTCATTTACTCTTTGCCTATTGCTTCTTATTCCATAATGTATATTCTACCTTGTAACATACTTTTTCCCTCCCCAGTAAACCCCACACTGACATCTGCAAAACGACACTTCTGTAGCATTACTTTCTGAACTTACTGACTGTCCTCATTGGCCTCACATTCACTTCCACCTATACATCTGTCATATCCATGCATAGGAATTTTTTTAAATTTCAGAAGATATCTAACAACTGAAGGGACTGAACTAGTTTGTGAAACAACCCCTTGTGGTGTAAGCCACGAGTGAAGCTCCCTAGTCTTGCTTTTTCCAAAAGAGAAGGCAGTGGGGTTCTCATTAAGCAATTTTATTTGAAATCTGCCAGGCAGGTCCATTTGCAGTCAGCAGGTGCCTGGTGTATGTAAATCTCTCTTTCCCCTTTTTCTTATCAACTTCTGCTACCCATCAGAAGAAGAGAGCCAGACCTAAGAACTTCTGTCTCTATCACCCACTCACCCCAGAGACTTTCCAGACTGGTACAAAAGGTGTGTTTCCATCTGCACACTGCTAAGTTTTGGGATTTTTTTTACATCTAACAGCTCTGTGCTCAGCTTCTCCCTTCCCACAAAATAATACCACTGCCCAATTCTGGATCCAATCACTCCTTTCCCAACCAGCAGCAGTGTGAAAAATCCTTTATTATTATTATTTTTGCTCTTATACTTTGTGTTAAGTAAGATATTTCCACTCTCTGCAATCTATAAAGCCTTCAGGAGTAGGCAGCTACACAGGAGCTGTTTGCAGTTACAAAGCCAGCATGGTTGTTCCATTGTCCAAGGTTGCAATAGAGAACCATATCCTTTCTTGCACTGTTTTGAACTGACCTATTGAAAAGTGTAACGAGGATTTAATACCTCACTAAACTCCGGAGAAAGGTTGTATTTTAGTATTAATGTCTAAGACATAAGGGAATTCTGAAAAAGAATTAGTGTCAAACCTCCTGAGCAACAGTTGTAATCAAACCTGGCTGCAGACAAAGGAATTGGAAGGACTCGTGGCACTGCTAAGAGGTTCTGCTCAGCAGGCACTATTAAACATTAAAAATGCATCTGTGTTCTGGCAGAACTTATCCAGAAACTAGATTACTGAGCTTGAAATTATATTTTTCAAGCAGCCTATACATGAAATAATTCAATGGATTGAATCAGTTAATCATGTTTTTTCACAGTAGGGTAGGTAACCTGCTTATTTCAGTGTTGCTCAGATAAAGGCTGATTTCATAATTACTTATTAAAAAAAAAGAGTAAAATTATTTTAATGAAAGAACTATACAAAAATATTAAAAGTTCCTACAAAAACCACAAAAAATATTTAAAGCATCTTACTGTATTGTATAATGCAGATGAAAACCAAAAAAGATTAAAAAAAAATCATGTCTTCTCCCTCACAAAAACTGCTTGTCTCTTTCTCAAGAACAGAATCTACAAAGCTTAGAAGTTTAGCGGACAGATCTAGGATGAGTTACAGTGAGCTGACAGCAGCTTTTCAAATAACTGGACTTCATGTGTGTTATTTTTTCATGAAGGTTTTTTTTTTTTTTTTTCATTTTATAGGAAAGATAAGAAGTGAATAGCTCTCTAATCCAGGAAAGTTTTATGATTCATCCCTCTTGACTAAAACGAAAGCATCTTCCTTTGAATTATGTTTAAGATAGAGTAGTGGAAAAGATGAAAGACTTGCATTTCCCCCCTCCCTGATCTTGTCTAAAATACAGATCAATAAGCGATGTCACAACAAATCAGAAACTAAGGTATTTTGCTCCACCAACAGTTCTACTTCTCCTCTGGAAGAAAAGCTTCAGAAATGCCAGCAATTTTTTTTTTTCCCTACTACAATGATAGGAAAAGGATAAAAACCAGAGTTTAGTGTTTACAAGCAGCTTAAAAACCCTTCTCCTGAGGTATGAATTGTAAATTATAAGTACTTTGCTCTTAGCAATACATCTATTGTATAAAAGTCTGAAAAATATTTAGCAGTGTTGAATAAAATGCAGTCCAATTTTATTTTGAAATTAATTTTCGGTTTATCCACAATATACCCCACAAATGGGCTGCTTTATTACTAAAGCCCCAAAACTTAGTTATGTAAGATTTTAAAAGAAAACTGTGTTGTGAAATCAATTTAAGAGTGATGAGTGTTTTCTAAATATCAGAAGAAGCTTTTTGCTTTAATCATTCTTAGTTCATCTTGCTTTATCTACATGACAAATGTTGCTTATCGCATGGCATTTCTCTCTAGACAGGCTATGCAGATATAAAACATACCGGGAACTTTTGGAAGAAAGATGAATTTTTTTTCCTCAGCTAAAGATTTCCAATTCTGTCATTTTGTTTCCTTAAATATTCTTTCCATCAAATGCAGGCTTTGCAATATAGGCATACAAACTTGGTAAACAAAGAAGTTCTAAAACTCTGTTCAGCAAAGCTGTATTTTGTTTCATTTTCCCCTCAGAAGAAGTCATTAACTGCTTCTTTATTCATAAAAGAAAGTGTGGTTAAAAAGTGTGGAAAAAACCATGGTGTGCCTCCAGCTGTTTTGATACCTATTTTAATATCCTTCCCAAAGGTACTGTGCAGCTAAAAGTTTCCGGCTCCAAAGTTATTTAAATGAGCTGAGGAAGAAAATGCAGAATTTAATGAGGGATAAACCTTACCACCTTCACAGCCAAGCATTTGGCTGCCTGAAGGGCAGGAAAAAAGAAGCTTCTGTGAACTTCTTCGCTAATTGTACCATACGACATGCGGAAAGATGGTTGTGCGGAGACGGGCTCCGAGGCTGTGCAAGAGCTGCAGGTCATCTCCCGTGGCCACTGCACGCGTCCCCCGCACGGGGCAGGGCTCCTCCAGACCCGTGCTCACAAACACGTGTCACCGGCTCGGCACCTTCGGTAACTGGGGCCTCCACCATGTCCCCCACTTCTCCACTCGTAACTCCACTCCACTCTCCATTCAGAAACCTCCCACTCAATTTACAGAGACAACTAGGATGTGGGAAAGGGCTGATAGCTTGGTGTTGCGTATTGTGCCCTATCTAGGATCTCAATGTGGACGGCAATTCATATTCTTAGCAGATCTGCTGTTATTAACATTGAAGGTTTTACATAATGCCTAACCTAACCTAACCCTCTACTGCTGCTTCTTATCTTTCATAGCTTTTACACACAGAGCAGAATATTCCTTAGCTCATTTTCTTTATCTATTTGACAACTACTTTTGTCAAATGTAGACAAAGTGGATAGCTTGCTCTTTCCATCCTTATTTTCTTTAGTCTTTTTAAGGAAAAAGAAGTTGATAATTTTTCTAAGTGTTCTTTCTTTTTTTTCCTTAGACACCTTCTGTTCCTGGATTCTGTTCTACTGATCCACAGCTGCCTTGCGTGATGCCCCTCACTGGCTGTCATATCCCAGCTGAAGACTTCCCAGCATTGAGTAAGTAGTAGGATTACTTCATATGTCTTGGAAGTAATAATCCTACTTATACATACCAGGGTAGTACCTCTCCCCCTACGCAATGAGATGACATGGACTCATTTTTGACTTGTGATCCATTACACATTTTCGGTACTTTTCACCAGCCTATTTATACAGGGCCACACTTTGGTTTTGTCCCTGCTCGAACCTTATCCTGCAAGGCAGAAACTAGTGAAAACCAGCTTGTATGATCAGTGAAGCTATGAATGTAACGGTAAGGGTGTAGGAAAGCGACCTGCCGGTACCTGGAAACTTCACTATTTTCCACACTGTAAGTCGGGCCCAGTGAAGCAACTAAGCTATTACAAGCCATTGCAGCTCTTGCAGAGCTCTGTGATAAAAGCACCTTCATTACTGTGCCAGGTGTCTTTTTGACCTCTGTGCCCTATGAAGTATTTGGCCCAAATATTCATCATATTCATAATTTAATCCAGGATTAATTCAAGGAAAAGTGGTGTTTACACAAAAAAACAATGTAATGAGCAACACTCATTTCTTTGCAGCACCATGATCTTGATTTGTACTGTCCTGCAGTGACTTCTCTGATTAATGACTAGTGATTCCCTTCTGAAAATAACAGAAAAGATGAAAAATACCGTAAAATAAACATGATGAAGTATTGAGAAAGACAGAGCAGTAGTTCTTCTCTGTTAATCTGATTCATTTCATCAACACCACCAAGATACTGACAGCTCACTACAACACTCAGTTGTTACACAGTCTGCTGGATCTGAGAAGGGAAACTCAAAGATTCATCTCAAGCTCAGTACTGGTACCATGAGGATTTCCTGATCTAGAATTGCGTTATTGATTTTCATGTAGTGAGGAAGAATAATATTAAAATGACTTTGTATGAACTTTCTTATCTCACAATACTTCGCTGTGGATTTTTAAAAAATTGCTCAGCTATGTTGTGTGGATCAATACAAAACTCGGTACAAGCAGTAAAAAACTCTGTAACTCTTACTGATGCTCAAGTCAGAACATATTTAGCGATGCTCTTTAAGTGAGGAAGCCTCAAAAAAAACAGTAGACCTTCCCATTTTCTGGTGGCAAAATAACTACAAAAAGGAAGACTCAAAAAATGTGTAAAACCCACAGCTTTATACTTGGGCGTTGAATCATTGTGGATGTTGAAGAATTGCTTAAGGAATTTTTTTGGTTTTTTAATATAAAAGCTCTGTTAATTCAATTATGCTGAGTAAGAAAATACTGTGTATAGTATTGCTTCATTAAACACAATTCACTAATTTCCTCAAATACCCAATTCACTATGACTAATGAAAACATGCACTAAGCAACAAAAAGCCTAGTGTGAATATGTATATCACGAAATTCACCTCTTGGGATATTGCAAGGACAAAGCAATCTCATGTCTTTTTTTATCCTAAGGGTACAATTACCTCACAATCATTTCCTCCGTCTTCTCACTATCTCTGTTGTCTTCCCAGAGTAAACAGCCTATTTTGTTTGAGTGAGGAAAATCTTTGATTTATTTATGAACAGGGAAACTGGGAACTGTTCTAATCTTGGCTGAATTGAGTATTTCACTTTAATTAATAATAACCATATAATAACTTCTAATATTTCCCTTGCAGTAGTGTCGTAATATGTGAAAAGTTTTTCTAGGGTTGTTTTGTGGCTCTTTGTAGTAGAGTGAAGGAAAGTCCATCTCTTCTGTCTTCGTCTGTCTATCTTTTCATATGTATCCTCTAGATAGGTCCAAAACACAAGATATTTTCATTAAGGTAAAAAGATGTTAAAACTTACCATTTTTGGCCTTGCAGGATTTGTTATCAGGCTGAAGTACATAACCCTCCACACAGCTGCAAGTGTATGATCCATCGGTATTTACACACATCTGGCTACAGCTTCCATACGTATTACATTCATTCAAATCTAAAGGGACAATAACGAGATCTTGTTTAAGGATTAGAAAAAAAAGAATTCAACAAAAAATCAGAATTCTAAGAGAAAAGTTTAAGTCATTAAGTCATTATGGTATGATGCTTTATGGTTCTCCCTTCTCAAGCCATGACCTTATCACGGATGTTGGCTGTTGAAATTACTCCAGTAACCAAACAGAAGGCCAGGAATTTTCAAGTTTAATAGCTATTAATTTTGAAAGATAAAACCTTCACTTTTTCAAGTAGTATCCAATGTCTACATCATGTTAGGGAGACATTTGGGTTCTTGTTAGTACTAGAGACCACTAGTTATCAGGGTTGATGAATGAAGCAACATTTCAAGAGAGGAAATAATTGATTATCCTTCTCAACCTATTTATGCTGGCAATGTCTTATAGTTCCTTAAATGAACTGTCACTACTTCTACATTAAACCATCATCTGCTACATCAAAAACTATGTATTTCTCTAATAAATATAAAGAACAATTTTCTTAACTAGGTTATATAGGCATAATACCATAAAATCAAGATATACTATTTAACAGTGGTTGAGGGTTTAAGTAATAAATTGACATTTTAAAAAACCGCTGTTGAAATTATTTCCTCAGATGTATTTTTAATCACAAAACATGACAACCATACAGCAAAAGAACTTAAAATAAATTACGTTTATGAAGAATCTGGCTTAGCACTATTACTTGGAGAGAGGCGTGATTGGTAGTGAGCACATACATAAGGCAACAGAGCTCCAATATGATTATAAAAAGAGAAAAAATAAAACAAGAAACAAATACCTGGATAGAGAATTAACAAGTCATGTATTTCAAAAATGGAAAAGAACACCCATTTCAGTCTACAATTAATTACACCAAAATAACATTCCCAGCTAAGTTGTATGATCTCGGAGTGTTCATTTATCAAATTCTAATCTAGGTGGGACTTTACAGGCACGAGGCGAAACACTACAAGTTTTACAGTGTCTCCTGGTAGTGAGGTCGGGAGAGCGGCTCGCACAAATGAGCTGTAAGCTTGTCTGAGCAGGGGGAGACACTCCCCACCTCCTCCAGTCTGGCTGAGGATGCTTTCCTTCCAGTAACTTAGGAATAGCTACTGCTGGGGCACAGGCACAGGAGCACCACAGAGTCGGCAGGGAGGCCCCGACTCTCATTTTGGAGGGCGACTCTTTCCCCCTGCCTGCCCCGCAAGCCCAGGCTCATTCCTGACGAAGGCCTTGGCAAGATGGGCGAGGAAGCGGCTGCGCTGGCCGGCCTGCGGCGGGCCAGAGCTGGCAGCCCACCGCCAGCTCGCTGCCCCTGACAGCCATCAGGGAACCATCGGGAAACCTGGCTGTTAACGTTACTGCGTATTGCTTGTTTACCTGTGCAGCTTCTTCCATCGCTGCTTGTTTCATATCCATCGCCACAGTAACACCTGGTGCCATTCCTGGTAATGGCACATTTGTATTGGCAGTTCATCTGTTGGCATTTGGGTAGCAATTCTGTAAATAACATTAGTTAGAGCAAAATGTTACTAAATATTTTTATTATTCCTAAATTGCAAACTTCAGAAACTTTTATATATATGTAAGTGCATTTCTCAGGAAGGAAACACCACCAGCATTTATGTTAGCTGTTTTTGGAAATATACTTATGACACATAATATATTGCAAAATGCTTGCTTTGAAAATTGCATTTCAGCAAGTTAATAAATAGAAATCAGCACTTTATTTCTACCAAAAGTTGCTCACAAGTTTATTATCGAGGTGTACTGTTGCTCTGCTTCATGGCAATCAATGGGAATACATTCTGGCTCAATAATTTAACATTGGATGCGCAATGCTGGATAAACAGTGCACATTATATACATCATTACTACTGAAGTCCATCATAGAATCTATTGCTTAAATACATACCATCAGCACAAGGCATGATGCTAACAACCAGAAGAAATATGGTAGAAATATACACTATAATGTTTTTCAACATGAAACAGCATGAAAACAAACAAAAAACCCTCAAACACTTCTCAGCCCCAAGCTGTATGACGCGTATCAATAATTTTGCTGATCAAAAAAATAGTATTTTAATGAACAACATTTTTCCCTGCAGGAAAATAAGAAAAGGATTGAGGAAAACAGCTTAAGGAGTTGATCTGAAGATATTTTTCAAACTTATATGCAGATGTATCAGAAAACAACCTGCAAATGGACAGAGAAAGGTTCTCTTACAGGGTTGGCTTTAAGTAACTGGGTATGTCCTAATGAAAAAGAGAAATCTGTATTTTAATATGCGGGCAGTTTTAATCCGTCTGATCATTATTCATCAAGTTCTACTCAGGGGTAGAATGAAAAAGAATATGAAGAAGAGTCTGCATCAGCATCTGAGCCCTGGGGCTTCAATTCTGGAACGTCTGCCGGTGTCAAAATAAAGCTGAAATTTTGGGAGCAAAGTGGATGTGGCTGGCACCCAAAGTTACTACTTCCTATAATGTAACTATTCTAAACCCAAAGAGGTTTCATACAATTATCTCAGGGCACTCCCTAGAATTCTGTAATCCACACAATCTACAGACTGACTAGAGGCTGATAAACCATCCACCGTCCAAATCTGCCCATTTTCCAAATGCTTTGTGGGTTATTTCTCTGCCTTTTGTGCCCTTGTGAATAGGAAGATAATGCATTTTTTGGCCGCAGCTTGCTTTGTTGGTTTCTTGTCCCTAGTCCAGTCCTTAAATCTATTACACCTTTCCAAGACCAAGTCCCACGCAGAATGCAAACCAGGAAACTTCCCTAAAGGTAACTTGAAATGGGACTGCATGCCGAGGTGTGGAGCTGGAACCGAGGCTGATTAGGTGGTATCTGTTTATTTAATATTTCTATCTGAACAAAATCGACATATACGTTTCATTTTCTAAGCAAACATGGATCAACCATCCTTTACAACCTATAATTTTCTTCCTCAAATATTTGTCTGACGCTATACAGCCAAGAGCTTTTACCGGATGATAACTATTTGACTCACAGACGGGACCTGGCTTGTTTGTACTCTTTCCATAATGGATGCAGACAGCCAGCAGCTTAAACCAGAACGGTAGGACCTGCACACAGCCAGTAAAGGCTGCTGGAGAACAGCAACAATAAATTGGCAAGTGAGATCCATTATGGGAAAATTAATAAAACCAGTCTCCCTGCTCATATTTTTCACAAAAACTGTTGCATTTCATTGATTTTAAATGACTGCAGTATCACGTGGGTGGCTTTTAACAACAAACGGTTGCATTTTCCTTACAGTAAGTATAACTGAAGTGCTGTGGATAGACCATTTCTGCCAAAAATATTTCTTGTCACACATCTCAACCTTCATTCTTTCCGCACTTTTTTATTTTTCACGCTGTCTCTCACAACTTCATTGGTGTCCTCATCCCATCTGCTATGCTTTTAGAAAGGGCTTCTCTGAGGAGGGATTCTACTTATACCTCCTTCTCTTATGCAAGTCCTTACATTCACTTTATTGTGAATACTGTCTGATACTATTGGTCAATCAATGAATTCATTTCAAATTTGTTTTCTCAAAAGACATGTTTCACGGTAATGGTTTCTGACAGTTAAAACTGGACCAGTGAGAAAAACAAAGTATCTTCTCTCATTTTAGCCAGCTAGGAAAAGCAGCAAGCTATCACTTGCCTCAAGTTTTACACTAAAACTACTTTTACCTGGAGGGTAACGGCAGCCAGCTGGGAATTCTTCAAACACACCAGACTTTCCCACAAATCCATTTAAGAAGCACTGTTGACCGCCATATGTTTCTGACTTCAAACTAACATTTCCCCTCCACTAAATTATTCATCAGATTATTACAACAGTAATTTGCCTCCATTCACAGCTCCACTGAAGAGCTTTCTTATTGCCTGTGTGAGAGACACCTTCGTGCCCCAGAACATTTTTGCTCTATTGCTGATCTGCTAAACCTGCCAGGGGAATCCACAAGCGGAAAAGCAAAAAAATACAACAATAACGTCAAGGGTAAGCAAATATATCTTCTGTTTTACTAGTTCTTTTCTTTTCTTCATTTTAAGTAACTGATCCTGAAAACCTTTGGAAGAAAATGCAGTTTGCTTGCTTCTGGAAACGTCTGAAGTATTGAAGGACGCGCTATGGAAGACAGCGTATACGTTTATGGTTTGGTTAGATTTGTAACAGGCTTCTTGGGAAGAGGTGAGGAGGCAAAGAAAAATCATGAAGCAGTGAACACTGATATTTTTAATGCTCCAGATAGCAAATTTAAAGAGATAAAAGCCAGGGACCCTCACTTCTTGTTCTCTCCTACCTTGCTTTCGGATCAGAGTAAAATTCTGCACCCACTTTGGTCTCCCTTTCTCAATGTGAATTGGTTTACAAAGTACCTAGGCAGTGAAGAATGAGTATCACTGAGCTTTCCCCTTTTATCACAGCTACAGAAACCTCTGAATTTGTCAAAGCATGGTATTTCTGCTGCAAGATTTAAAGGAAGAAGCTGCACTGAGGGAAAGCAACAGGAGAGAGCTTTATAGCTCGCAAGGAGACCCACAATTCAAGACCTGGAGCTGCAGAGCAAGCCGTGAGATTTGCAGAAATACAGGGTAGCAGAAGTAGTTGTGAGTGCCTTTGGGATGATCTATTTTCTCCATGCCCAGGGAGTACTGACAATTCATCCAGCTCTGATTTAGGTCATTTTGTTCAGTGTTTTCTTTCTTCCACAGGAGACATGAAGGACAGGATTTTTTTCTTCCCTACATCCCCATGAGCAAGCCTCTCTAAAGTTGTGCTCCAGGTCTACCAAAAAAGCCACCCCGCTTTCTCAAAGACACGCATGTCAATCTCACGCTTCCTGACTTCCATATTCCTCTAACTCCCAGGTATCTAGTCCCACAGGAGAGTAGTCAGTCAGGTAAAGATGCTGCTGATCTCATCTCCCCTAATGCGATATACCTTTGACAATGACTCAGGAGCTGTAAGCTTCTTGGACAAACTGCTCCCACAGGACTTGACAGTAATAAAATCCTGGCTTCATTTATTCCTTCTGTGTTCAAGGAAATACACTACTTATCATAGCTCATGCAGGATGAATGCTATAAGGAACTATCATCTCTTGAATGGCTTTTTAATGAAAGGATTAACCAATTGATCTGACCATCCTTTTTGTCAGTTCCTCCTGAGCTGACATGAGGTTCACAATAGGTTCACACCAGGTTCTCGAGCTCAGATGTTTTGGCTGTTTCTATTAACGAGAGCAGTTCAGCTTGCAGTTTCTTAATACTGGAAACTTTTTTGGCTCTCGGGGATTGTCAAGCAGTAAAGTGGATTCATGAAGATACCTCAGTTAGCTTTGGCTTTCCTGCGAGGATGAAAGAGGACTAGATTCACACCCAGCGAAATGCAGCATTTAGATGCCATTATTTTTGAGCCACTTGGATGATAATAAGGCCTTTTGCCTGTAGTGGGTTCCAAATTATGTTTCATAAGTACATCTGTAATATATAAATCCTGTACTGCTCTTTTTGTAATGACAATATATGCTGGAGAGCACAGACAACTTTACAGTACTTTGTAAATTAAAATTTACTGATTACATAATGTTGATAATCATCAATGATACAAAGCTGGAGTAAATAAAAGAAAATGGCTGAAGTTTACTAGTTTGAAGTGCAAGATAATATGCCTAGGGAATAATAGTGGAGCTTCTGCTGTCAGTTCGGGACTTCACAATGTGAAACAACAAAGGAACTTTGTCAAATAGTTCATCAGAGAATGACTATGAGCTACCAGTGCAATGTTGCCTGGGAAAAAGGGAAACGCATCACTGAGAGCACTGGGATAAGTATTTCCCATAGAGAAAGTGTTGGTACCAAGGCCCAGGATGCTCGTGAGTCCTTTTCTTCCAGGAGGCAGCTGTTCGTGGCTGTGCCCACCCCGATGGATATTGTCCTGGTTTTGGCTGGAATAGAGTTAATTTTCTTCTTAGTAGCTGGTACAGTGCTGTGGTTTGGATTTAGTGGGAGAATACTGTTGATAACACGCTGATGATTTAATTGTTGCTAAGTAGCGCTTATCCTAAGTTAAGGACTTTTCAGTTTCCCATGCTCTGCCAGCAAGCAGGTGGGCAAGGAGCTGGGAGGGAGCAGAGCCAGGACAGCTGACCCCAACTAGCCAAAGCGATATTCCATACCATAGAACGCCATGCTCAGTATATAAACTGGGGGGAGTTGGCCGGGAGGGGTGGATCGCTGCTGGGGCATCGGTCAGCGGGTGGTGAGCAATTGCATTGTGCATCACTTGTCTTTTCTTGGGTGTTATTTCTCTCTCTTTTTTTTTTGTTATATCCCTTTTCATTACAATTATTATCATATTTTTATTATTGTTATTGTTATTATTATATTTTATTTTACTCCAGTTATTAAATTGGTCTTATCTCAACCCATGAGTTTTACTTTTTTCCCCGATTCTCCTCCCCCTCCCACTGGGAAGGGGGAGGAGCGAGCAGCTGCGTGGTGCTGAGTTGCTGGCTGGGGTTAAACTACAACAGGTATCTGGAGGATGAACTCAGATTTGAGCAGGATCAGAGAATGGCCTCAGGGATTAGCAGGGGAATGGAGAGCTGCAATCTGAGGAGAGACTGCAAGTTTTTGTGTTGATTAGTGCCAGGAGATGAAAACGAAGAGGAATTATGACTGCTGTCTATGAATATATCAGAGGATCAACAGCGGGGAAAGAGACAATTTAAACTAAAGGGCTATTGGCAGAAATACAAATGGGTATAAATTGCCCATTAATAAATTCTGGCTGAAAATGAGAAGGTTCTTAGCTATTACCGTAATCAGGTTCTGGAACTCCTCTTTGAATGGGAACAGCAGGGACAGAAAATAAATAAATGCTTTTGACATGGATCATGATAGATTCATGAAAGACAGCATATGGAAAGGCCCCTGAAATACCAGAAACTGCGTTTGTGACCCAGGAGGTTCCTTCTACTACTATATTCCTCAAGCAACGCACTAGCTTATGCTAAAACATCATTTTTCATTATGGAACTAAGATGAATCCTTTTTTCCTTGTCTCTGGAACATACCCAAAGGAAAACTTAGGGGAGATTGTTACTGAACTACTCTTCTAATTGTACCCCATACATATTATTTTCTCTCTTAAATATTCCTATTCTTTTTGGCAGCTTTGTGTTTCATGAATTTACTTGATCTTATCACTGTGTTATTCATTCAGTTTTTGTGATTCAATATTCATACACTGATGTCTAGACCATTCTTATCACACATATGCTGTAAGCCTTATTTTTCTTTTCTAGTTCATTTTCTGAGCTTTTGAAGTTCAATTCTTTTACAGATCAGACTCTTTAATGTAATCTACCCTAAGTTTTTCGTTTGTTTGTTATTGTTGATGTTATATACGTAATATAAAGCTCTACGGTTTGCTTCTCCGGCAGAAAAGGGTAGCTTGATTGATAGAATTCAATTGCTGGACTGAAATAACGCAGCATATTTTTATCTAACATTTGTTGGTCATTTTATTAGTTTTGACTATCGTACCATAAAAAAAATAAATGACAAAAATGTAATGAACTTTGTCACACACCTCAGCCCATAACTCTGTTATGGTAGATATACCACTGAAAAAGAGATATGGAAATCAGCGATCAGATTGATAACCTTATAGTCCCGCTATGGGTGACCTCAGGCAAAGTTCAGCAGAGAAGCAGAAGTAGTGAAATTTCAAAAAAATGCAATATATGGCAGATGTGCCACATTACACTCAAATCAGGGGGAGAGAAGGGGAACAACACCTTAGGCTAGAAAAAAGATTTCTGTTTGCCCTTAGACAAGTGCTTAGATGAACACGTCCTCCTCCTATTTTGTGTTTCCCATGGCCAGCCCAGGTCAAGCTGCAGCCTCTGCATCCGGGCACCATCCGAGTCACTGCTGCTTCCCGACTCAAGGTCAGGAGCCTTGGGAAAACATAGGACTAAAGTTGTTTTTTACTAGTTCCTAAAATAAACCATCCATTCAGAAAAATCAGCTAAAATTTAGATGCGTTAAAGACTGAGACATTTACAGTTAGGGTCTGCAAGCCAGCCTCCAGCTGCCTAGCCCCAGAGATCTGTTAGGCAGTACGGGATTTCTGTATAATGCACAGACAGGGCAACAATAACCCAGAATGACAACTGAAAAACCCTGCATCCTGAACGGCCTATAGCAAGTTAAAGCAAATTGTAAGTCCTGGGTATAACTGCAATCCTTTTCCTTCATAGAGCTTAGATGGCTAAGCCTGGACTGCTGTGAGGTAACTCCATTTGCTTAAACTCCAGAGTGCAGCATCTTTTCCTAAGGCTAGAGTGTTACAGTAATATTTCTAGGACATAAGAAGAGAAATGATGCTTGAGAATGGTGCTTTGTCCTGGGTACCAGGCTGCTCCTGAACTTGCCATAAAATAGTTACTGGATAAAACATAGTAACAGATTGCTGTATTTCCACCCTTTGCCATTACTATAATCATCAGGCAACGAGTCACACTCCAATGTGCATTCTCTGAGCCCACAAAACTCCCTTTTTCCTAACAGTATTGATTCAACACAAGAACACCTTACATTGCATAAGACGTAGTGACTGGTGCATCCTATGGGGGAACGGTTGATGGGGTGTGAGGTGTGAATACCCCTGAGGCTGAAGGCACAGCCGGGTAATCCTGGGTCCCACCTCCTCAGCAAGTGCTATAAGGACAATGCTGCCATGTAAAAGCTGAGCATCAGCTTTTGTCGTATTAGTTATCATTTATAAGAAAAAGTTGTCTTAACTATATTGTATCAGAGCTCATCCCCATCAGTAGGTGACTCCACATTAGGAAACCTTGGTCCATAACACCAAGTGATACAGAAAGTTTTACTTGAAACAGGGAAGGTGTGTGCTCGACGTAAGCATTTCTCAGCATGCCGGCACACGGATTGTGCTTCATAAATTCCACCTGATGTATCTCAACCCTCTATTGGATCTCTCTACACATCACTGTCATTGTGTTGGCAATCAGTTGCTGAACAACTTAATATATTATTTTAAATAGACACTACAATGTATTTTTCTCTTTTACGATTACAAGAAAATTACACATCTTGTTTAATGCACTTGCCAGTCTGCTCAAAACCAGAAGTGTCTTACTGTGATTATTGTTCAGTGAAAATGGGCACATCTTGCTGAGAAAGTTCAGGCTAGTTGTGAGTAACAGGATATTATTTAAAAAAAACAGATTTCTTTTTTTTTTTTGTCATTTCCAACATAATGAAGTCAGAAAGAAGAAGGAATGTTGGAGGAAGAGCAAAGCTTAAACAAGCAAATCAAATCTCCCAAATCCATACCCCAGTCAGCACTCCTTTTCAGATGTGAGTATATCCATCTTCAAAATATTACCTAACAGTATCTCCCTACCATGTTCACGGATAAATTTATTTTTCAAGGATGTACTATTGAAATTTCTTCCTGCCTAAATCTTGACCTACAATATTTGGCTGAGCTTCAAATCAATTTGTTTTATGTGGTGTTCTTCAACCATAGCATCACAAAACACTTTAAAAGATGAGATCAGCAGGTAGTAGGCATGTAGTAAAATATTAGCTTCACCAGTGGAAATGGCTCATTATTTTGACCTTTTGCTGTTTTAGTTATACCTTGGCTGCCATACACAAGCATAAGCATAAGCTATAGAGAAGTTCACATGGGAAAATTTAAACTGGGTAAGTGACTTCATGACTAAAGAGAAGAGAGTAATTTATCTGGTTATTAACCTGGATACAAGATAGAGATTTAAAAGAACAGATATCCTTCATATGAGAAGAATACACGTTTAGTTAAGTTTATATAAATCAGTTTACAGTTTCAGGTATTTTCACAGTATTAAATACATACTGAAGCAGGTTCACTGAGCTACAGAGAATCATCATTAAATTAAGTGTGTCTAATGAGATATGAAGCCTGACAATACTGAACATGTTCATTAATAATTCAGAAATGAAAGTAGTGACTAATAAAGTTTGTGAATGGTGACAAAGACTGGCAGAATGGATGAACTACAGAGAGGACCAGCAGTCAACAAGAGCAGACTACCCGGGCTTCTTAGTAGTCTGGACAGCATTTACAGAGTTAGCTCATGATTTCTCAGCCTTATAAGTAAATTGCATTTCAGTGCCTGAGGAATGCTTGGAGAGAAAAAATGTAACTTGGTCGCAGGAGCAGAGCAGGCCTTGGTAAGAAAAAAGTTCAGTAATGTTTTGGGGAGGTAAAGGATGTTAGGAAGCCTCTCAAGGGCAGCTTTGGAAGTCTAACTATGGTTGAGGAGACTGTGCCTGATGAGGCAGGTCCCCTCTCCTGGGTTGTCCCTTCACTAAGACTTGTCCTTTATTATTCACATTCCAGAGGTATGAACCCTTTCCCCTCCCACTAAAAAGTCTTTCTGGCATTTCCGTCTAAGCATAAGAAAACACTTTTTCACTGCAAGGGTGGTTGAACACTGGAACAGGTTGCCCAGAGAGGTTGTGGAGCCTCCATCCTTGGAGATACTCAAAACCCGACTGGACATGGTGCTGGGCAACTTGATTAAGGTGACCCTGCTTTCAGCAGAGGGTTCGTCAGCTAGATGGTCTCCAGAGGTCCCTGCCAACCTCAGGGAATCTGTGGACCCTACAGGCTGTCCCTTCCTTGCAAAGACCTGCTACCATCACTTCATCCTGCAGCAGCCTGAAACGTACAACAGGGAAGGGGCACAATTAAATACCATCTGCAGAGGGCAGGTGGCAATGGGAAGAGAATAAGGTCAAGATGGAGAGCTGGGGAAGAGCTTTCTCCTCCTCTCCCTTCTCCTGCAGGCGAGATGCTGGTGGGAAGGCAGCTTGGGCAGTGATTGCTCCCCGTGGAAGCTGCTATCGCCTCTCTCTCCCACGTCTCTTCTAACCCCTAACTTCCCTCCAGCAGTGACAGCTGCACAGAGCTGGCAGGACACAGGAGGCTGTTCATCCTTGCACAGTAAATCTCCATTTCTTCAGGCAAAGCATACAGCATGTCACCTTCGAGACTTCTGCACTAGTCAGCTATCTACTTAGGCAATAAATAGAGCCAGCTCTTGTATCCTAATTCAACAAAAAGCAAAGTCACAGGCTAGGGAATAGGAAATGCATGCTATATTCACCAAATGAAGAAAAAAAGGGATTGAAATTTCATAACTGACAGGCACACAAATGTAAACACCCATATGATGCTGTTGTACGCTATCGTACAAGTGCTGTTGTAAGACTCTGTACAGTTAACCTTTGGATGTGAAAAGTAGCAAGCGATTGTGGAGGAGAAATAACACACTGACAGGACTGATATGGCATACTCGTATAGCCCTTGCATTGGTTATTTTTTAAAACTGAAAGCAATTGGAAAATCTCGACATCTTAATGGGCTGTACAAGTGCTCCTCATGTGCTTTGGTGTGAGGTCAACCAAATTAAGTTAGAGAGACTTCTGTCTGAAAAAGTAAAGCTATAAATTTTGGAAGAGGTAATACATAAGCTTCCTCTCTGATGAAACAACATCTTCCACTTCAGCTTCTTAAATCTCACTTACTTTGACCATCAAGTATTTCAATGACCTTGTTCACTCTCATATTTATATACTCAGCCTTGTTTCACATTCTGATGATGATATTTTTTAATGTGCTCAAACACGCTGCTGTTGAATCTTTGCAACATTCATTTTTTAATAATGCTTTATACCTTTGGCTTTTTTGTTTGTAAAAATATATATGTTATGTGCACACATACCTACATGTCAGTAACTTCAAACATTTACTGAATGGATTTTAAGAAGTCATCTCAGAAGTATTGATTTTAAGCATTTTTTAAATACAACAATCTCCAACTAAAAACTACTGAGTGAGTCTCAGAGTGCTCTGGAAACATTAATTAATAATTGAAGCCCCACAGTATTCAGTTGTAATAGTTATCCACTACATGATTAGTGTAAATTCATCAGTGATGCACACTCCTATATACAATTCCACTTAGCTCCTCTAGCCACCGGATAACAATGACTTCTAAGTGGATGAAGTGTGACTGTTACTGTAGTTTTATACATTTTCCAGCTCTATTTAATGGGAAGCCAGCTCACAGTATGTCATCATCACTGTTCAATGTCTCTCTTAAAACACTCTCTTGTAGATGACTGAAACATCTAACTTCCTCATGCAGATCTTCTCATTCAAAACCAATTGTATTAAAGTCCATCTACATGAAGCAATACAAAGTTCACATGAATTTGTTGTATAGCATCATATAACATATGAATTAAGAAAAATCTCTTTTGTTAAAATGTGCTTCAGTACCAAAATCATATTACATATCTTAACACTTTTTATAGTCCAGAAAGCAATTCTGATGAGTTTCCTATAAACTTAAGGGAAATAGTTATGTTTTGAAATATTATAGATTAAGAAGCCACAGAATAGAATGAAAATCTTTTTATTAAGGCTCTAAACTAAAACTTTCTAACATCTCATCAATGAAGACTCATGACTGACACAGTTGTTGCCAAATTAATGTCTGTTGCCATTTTACACTAATCAGAGTTTTATCATAAAATAGACCAGAACATGACTCTGAAGGTTTATAGCTGATGTTTTAATTACAATGAAATTATGGGGGGCCTCCCATGCCAGTAACCTTTCTCCCTGCTTTGTGAACCCAAAGCAGCAGCTACACAGCAACACCTCCACACGTCTCAGAAAGAAGTGACCTCTGCGCTAGCTCTGAACAACTTGGTGTAAGGAGCAGCACTTGCACTGGTCCAAGACTGATTTAGATCCAGTGATCAAGGGAAGACACTAGAAAGCAGGAAACACTCTCCTATACTTAAATAACAGCAACTGATACTACGTGCTACATCACAGGCCCAGACCATCACAAGAGTTCTCAGTTAACCAACCTCAGTCAATTTGCTTGTACGAAATGCTTCAGCTGAAATTGTTAATACTGCAATTTTCAGCACTGCTATCTATATCTAATGAAATCAATAGGAAGTGTTTCTTTTAGTCCTAGTGGCTGCTAGGCTTGGACCTTACACCATCTCTACAGGCATTAACATTTCAACCACTCAGCAAGTTCAAAGAAAGTTATATTTTTTTATGGTTTCTACAACTTGGGAGCTCCATATGAGGTCACTGTAAGTCACCCGAATCATTTTAGGTTTCGATTGGCTCACCTTTGCCCACATTACAGAAACAACATCATTAACGGTCATGAATGCCTATTAATACCCCCCAAATCAGGCAAAGTTAATTGCCTGATAATCCTCAGCATCTTTTCAGCCTTTCAGCCACCACTGATCACTTTTTGATCACCTGTGGTGAGATGCAGGCACACAGTGGTACACTAGTTCATATATTATTTTACAGGGACACAATTTACAAAAGCGTAATCTATACGGATAACAATGATGTGTCTTCAAGACCGTGTTATACATTTATGCTGTGGGGCACTTCATTTGCTTGTTCCGCTGGGTACTCAGCTTAAGAAAAAAGATTAAATATCCATTAAGCAATACACTTTAAGAAGAATTACTTTTCCTATTATCTAACTCCAGTGTACTGGCTTCAGTGAAACCGACCTAGTTTCACTAGCAAATAAACTTTGTGGAAATGAGATGTCCTGCAAGTCAGTAGCATAAGTTAGAAAAAATCTCAGCATAGTTGTTTTTCAAAGATAATTCAGAAATGCAAAAAATACCACTGTTCAGGATTGATAATATCCTGGGTTATTCTGCGTACATGTACCTTTGAACAGTGGAGCCCAAGAGCTCTGGGATCAGGTATGACAAACATATGTCCAGTTCACATTTCATTATGCACTAAATCCATCTGGACAAGAGGAGATATTCTGCTCCCGGCTCCTACATCTCTGTTCTGTCTTCACATTAAATTGCTGCTTAGTCTTTCATTATATTATGAATCAGAATAAAAATATTTTAAAATATCAAGCCTCTATTAAAAATAAAATCAGTGAGTCTGAGAATAAAAAATAACATCAGTGAGTCTGAGAATAAAAAATAAAATCAGTGAGTCTGAGAACACAGACTGCTGTGAAATGGTGGTATTTACAAGCACTCCCTCTCACTAAGAGTCCCACATTTGGGAGAAGGTGCATGCAAGGAGTAGAGGGCTATTAGCTGGCACGTTAATTCACTACTGCAAGAAAATGGGATGGCAGTGTTGCCAGACTCACTCTTACATGAGCAAAGCAGGATCCATTGGGCACAAGCTTTAACAATGTTGGGAGTATTGTGCATGGTCACTCGTGCTCTGTGGAGTGTAGGAACTGTCACGTGTAGAAGCCCCTAGGCAATCTGACACCGTAAAGCAAGGAATTTGTGTGTTTTCATATATTGATATATGCCAAGTGTCCAGTCCAATGGCTCAGTAAGTTCAGTTGATAATCTCTATTGTGCCTTAAGCAGATACAGCCTGGCAGTTGCAATGCCGTGCTCCCCTTACGTGGCACACCAAGATGTCTTGGTCCTCTTCTGGAATGACAGTGTGCAGAGAGAAATGACAAGTTTAGCCTCTGTCTTTGTTCTGTTGCCTCAGCTAGTGCTGCAGATATAATGGTGCAATAGAGCTGGGAAGGGTGTGGGAGTTTTAAAACATTCCAGAGAGGCCAAAAGATTATTACTTTTCTTTTCCTGACACTGAAAAAAAAAAAAAGCTAGCATCTTTATTTACTTTGCTCAGTTCTCAGTTATGTGGAAAAACATAATTAAATCATTTTGAAATCATAAAAGACACCTATAATAGCTTTTTCCAACGTCCAATTTCATGCCTCTTCATGGAAGTAGTACCTCAGAAATTGCTTCTCTTCATGAATACAACTTCACTTGACAGATAAAATCCTCAAAAAATTGCCAAGCAGAAACCTCAGGCTCACGAGGCAGTGCCTTCCTGGAAACTCAGCCAAGGACTTGGAATCAATTACATAAAGGGATTGAATAACAACAGATCCCAGAGAACCAAACGAGCGATTCAGTAACTGAACTTTTTTTAAGTGCACAACTAAACCCAGTGAAGGGTAAGAGAAAGGACTTTAAGCTAGAAGAGAATTAAAAACTGGTAGCAAGGAAAAATTATGCTGGAGAAATAAAACTCTTATTCAATTGTTACTTTTTTTCCTGGGAGACAGACATATATACTTCTGAACTGTGGCAGGGGCTAGAATAAGGGATACATTTTTTCACAAGCAGCATTTACAGTGTCTGCCAGCTAAAGAGGCTGAACGTTTAAATTTTTCTCTGCAGCAAGAAGGATTGGATTGCGAGATGGCTTCTGGAGTGTGTTTGCTCCATTGGAGGTGCACATTTCATGACAAATTCCACTTAGAGTTGTATATTGCTGCTGGTGTCTGGAAAGACTCACAATTGCCAATTCTCAAAATACTGTTGCGAGTGGTTTTCTTAACAGCTCACTTAGCGGAGTGTTAGCGTGCATAAATGCAGACATTCAGAGAAGCTAGAAAATATGAACCTTCAAATCCCAAAGCCTAGAAAATCACTGTGATTCAAACTTACTCTCCTGATGTCTGGGAAGAGACGCACAATTGTATGTTTGGTGATTTGTTATCATCTCACCTTGCATCCAGCTAGGATTGTTTAGTGCTAACTGTTCTGGAAGAACTAAATATACTTAGAGCACCAGCTGAAAACATGATCAGGAATAACACTGTAAAGTATGGTAACATTTGCTGCCATTTTACCATGACTCATCTTTCCTCATTGCTTTTCTTATATTTTACCCAACTAATGAGACTTTAGCCTTTGGCAATGTGTAATTGATTCAGTGTTGCTGAGGTTGAAAGCAACAGAAGCATAAGAATTGTTTTTCATTCATTGCTTCATTTAGTTGTCAGTCAGTCATCTACCCAGTGCAGCAGCTCCACTGCTCAAAACTGTGCATCATTATTGCCCATTGTGCTGGTTTTGGCTGGGACAGAGTTAATTCTCTTCATAGCAGCTAGTATGGGGCTGTGTTTTGGATTTGTGCTGGAAACAGTGTTGGTAATGCAGAGATGTTTTTGTTATTGCTGAGCAGTGCTTACACAGGGTCAAGGCCTTTTCTGCTTCTCACCCCACCCCACCAGCGAGGAGGCTGGGGGTGCACAAGGAGTTGGGAGGGGACACAGCCGGGACAGCTGACCCCAGCTGACCAAAGGGATATTCCATACCATAGGACATCATGCTCAGCATATAAAGCTGGGGGAAGGAGAAGGAAGGGGGGACGTTCAGAGTGATGGCGTTTGTCTTCCCAAGTAACCGTTACGTGTGATGGAGCCCTGCTTTCCTGGAGATGGCTGAACACCCACCTGCCGATGGGAAGTGGTGAATGAATTCCTTGTTCTGCTTTGCTTGCGTGCACGGCTTTTGCTTTACCTATTAAACTGTCTTTATCTCAGCCCACGAGTTTTCTCACTTTTACCCTTCCGATTCTCTCCCCCATCTCACTGGCAGGGAGAGAGCAAGCGGCTGTGTGGTGCTTAGCTGCCAGCTGGGGTTAAACCATGACACCCATACATGCTATTGTCATAGGCACAAATAATACATCGGAAAACTTAATTTTGGACCACTTGGTAGATAAGGAATTGGCTGGATGGTCACACTCAAAGAGTTGTGGCCAACGACTTGATGTCCAAGTGGAGACCAGTGACGAATGGTGTTCCTCAGAGGTTGGTATTGGGACTGGTGCTGTTTAACATCTTTGTCAGCGACATTGACAGTGGGATTGAGTGCACCCTCGGCAAGTTTGCTGACGACACCAAGCTGTGTGGTGCGGTCGACACGCTGGAGGGAAGGGATGCCATCCAGAGGGACCTTGACAGGCTTGAGAGGTGGGCCCGTGCGAACCTCATGAAGTTCAACAAGGCCAAGTGCAAGGTCCTGCACATGGATCTGGGCAATCCCAAGCACAAAGACAGGCTGGGCAATGAGTGGATTGAGAGCAGCCCTGAGGAGAAGGACTTGGGGGTGTTGGTTGACGAGAAGCTCAACATGACCCGGCAATGTGCGCTTGCAGCCCAGAAAGCCAACCATATCCTGGGCTGCATCAAAAGAAGTGTGACCAGCAGGTCAAGGGAGATGATTCTCCCCCTCTACTCCGCTCTCATGAGACCCCACCTGGAGTACTGCGTTCAGCTCTGGGGTCCCCAGCCCCAGGACACAGACCTGTTGGAGTGAGTCCAGAGGAGGGCCACGAAGTTGATGAGAGGGCTGGAGCACCTCTCCTATGAAGACAGGCTGAGGGAGTTGGGGTTGTTCAGCCTGGAGAAGAGAAGGCTGCGGGGAGACCTTACAGCAGCCTTCCAGTGCTTAAAGGGGCCTACCAGAAAGCTGGAGAGGGACTTTTTACAAGGGCATGTAGTGATAGGACAAGGGGTAATGGCTTTAAACTGAAAGAGGGTAGATTTAGATGAGATGTAAGGAAGAAGTTCTTCACTGTGAGGGTGGTGAGGCACTGGCACAGGTTGCCCAGAGAAGTTGTGGCTGCCCCCTCCCTGGAAGTGTTCAAGGCCAGGCTGGATGGGGCTTTGAGCAACCTGGTCTAGTGGAAGGTGTCCCTGCCCATGGCAGGGGGGTTGGAACTAGATGATCTTTAAGGTCCCTTCCAAACCAAACCATTCTATGATTCTATGATTTTATGAATTTTTACTAAATATATTTTCCATAGGACAACGACATGTGTTATTTTTCATTGTGAATTCCCCAGCTGTTGTTTCAGGACTTTTTTTTAAAGCACTTCAAGCCTCTACAGCCCAAAATAAAACCCTTCCCTTAGCCCATCCTATAAATCAAACAACTGGTAAGTGGCATACTCCAGTGATGAATCTTTTCAGCCATGTGTAGTTTTTATGGTT
Source organism: Gymnogyps californianus (assembly GCF_018139145.2). Lineage (NCBI taxonomy): Eukaryota > Metazoa > Chordata > Aves > Accipitriformes > Cathartidae > Gymnogyps > Gymnogyps californianus. The sequence continues at coordinate 38,686,503 of NC_059477.1, forward strand.
AGGTAACGGTTATATTTCTGTGTAGCTGTATGTACCTCTGCAAGTACAGGAAAATAAAAATGCAGTTTTTCACAGGAGGTGTCATTGACACATTTTATTAGTGGGGATAGTGTAAATAAATGTCATCCTCGTATCCTGCCCCTTTAGCTTCGTTCTCCAGGGTATAAGCAGAAAAGGCTGATAAATAAGTTAATAAAACATGATGTAAAAATTCTCAATGCCAATTTCAGCATGCCAGAGCCTGAGATTCTTAGAGGCACAGCTGCAAAGGATAATACCGAAAATGAGCAACTCAGGTGACGTGCTTTAGAGGTTAAACTGTACTACAAAGATCAGCCCTATTTCTAGCTACCGAGAATAAATAAGGAATTGCCATGGTATTTACACAAGGGCTTCATGTATTACTTCAACATTTGACTACTACATTCTGGCACATTAAAAGTTAACTTGGCTCTTCCTTGGCTTCTGGAAGGAGAAACAAGCAAAAGGAGGGGGAAAAAAAGCATCTGTTTCTTTTTTCTCCAGTTTCCTTTTCTAAAGCTTCTGATTTTTTTTGAGAGAACAGTCCAACTGTGCCAAGTGCTTGGCTTAAGACAATGAATATTGCTCAGGTTTGGCGGGGATCGCTGCTTCTCTCAAACTCTATTTTGATATATTGTCTCCACAAAGTAGAGCAAAATTTTAGTATCTCTCAGTGTAGCTTTTCACAACATCTTCAAGTAGAAACACAGGAGATGGGTGTAACTCTAGTTGGTCTTGGCTCATTCCAAGTTTGGCAGAGAATCTGATTATTTTCCCCTCAAAGAACTATTATGCTCCAGCTATGCAGGACTCAGTAAGCAGAGCTACCTACATCCAAATTAGGAAGTAAATAAATAAATGCATCACCTTAGTTTATATTTGTAGCTATTTTTTTGCATCTCAGCATCACAAGAATGGATTTTTGCAAGATTAGATTACTCAGAAATAAAATTATTCAGTATAACAGTATAACATTAACATTATTGTAATACTGTTATCTCTATATTGTATATAAGTAAAAGTTACATTTATAGTTAATAGTTCTAAATAACTATTTGTAACGAATTGTTTATGTAAAAATATTGTTAAGACACTGTTAATTATGTACACATCCTAATTATATTCTATATATGAAATACAGAATAAATACTGTATAATATATAGTTAACAGTATTTTTTAAAGATCTAAGTTACAGGGTTCTCCTATCTAGTAATATCATCAGAAGTTACACATCACAAGATAAAGACCTTATCATTTGGAAAAATGAAGAACAGATTCATCTACTTCTCTGTAAATGCTTCTTACGGGAGACTATTTTCAGCATGCTGTAGATTTTGTGTGTCATTTGAAGACTTTGATAAGGAGTTGTGTTTTGCCTTCATAAAACATGGGTTTGAAATTGGACAAAATGTCTCATTATTAATTTATTTTCTGTAGTCTTCACCAGATTGAAGAACAAGAAGCAAACCTTTCTCCTGAACCATGTTTGTTTGTTGGTAGGTTACTAGTTATGCAGCCAAAGAAATCTATAGCAGCTTTTATCACCGTCAAGAGTAACAAAAATCTTTTAGCGGAAGAGCTTTCTGAAGGCAGGAAGCCTTTTACAACTGTGGAACATCTTTAGCTGGGATTAGATGTCCTTTTTGCTTGACTTAGTGGCGGAACTTCTCAGAGGATGCTCAGACTTCAAAGACACTTTTTCTCCACAGAGATAAGTACTCCCACCATTTCTGGAAAATTTGATAATGCTAGGAGTTTGAACAGCAATTACAAGAAATTCACAGCTACAGAATCACCTTTTTTGCCTTGAAAAGTAATATTAAAATAAAAACAGGATACAAGCATCTTGCCTCCAGTATATTTGTATTGTTACTACTGCACTTGTGCCTGAAAAATTATACTGTTTACATATTGGTGATGGCTATGTCCTTATGCACTCATGTGAAGAGACATGCACAAATGTATTTATAAAACATCAGTGAAACAAACTTGATGCATGGCTCTTAATTATCTTCTTGCTATTCCCTGTTACTAAGCCTAGTGGAAAAGCTTAGGTACACCCTAAGTTAAAGATGAGATCAGAGTAGCTGAGGGAAAAAAAAAAAAAAAAAAAAATCCTTTATTTATTTAGTCACTTTTAATAAAAGCCATTAAGTACATGAATTTCAGTACAATCTGTACAGTAGAAAATCTGAATAGATGATTACTGTGAAAATAAAAAGGCAATTAAAGTGGGAATGATTTAAAATAGTTGCAGTATAATTAAATTTTTCATGAAGAAAACAGAAATTGAAAATTAAATTGGGAAAGCATTTTCAGCAGTAGCTAAATTTAAGTGTGTACAGTTCACCTTCACTTTTTCTAACCACCAGGTTATAATAATTCTATTTAAATTTAGAAAAAGCCTGGCTTTATTTTGTAAAGCCTATCAGCACAAACTAATCTTTTTTTTTTTTTCCTGTTCCAAAGTGCTGGGCTACCTTGATACTATATAGAAAGTATTAGAATTGATCGGTCCATCACTGCTGCCAGGTAACTGAAGGGGATGGTCTATGTCAACAGCAAAGCAGCATTTCTGTGCTTTCCTTCTTTCTTAGCAAAGAAGCCCAAAACACACACAAATTTCTTTGGATAAAGTGATGCTTATTATTTCTAGGCAACTTAACTCTATAATACAGCTTCTGAGTAAAAGATTGACTCTTAAGTAGTCTGAGTTTCAACTCTGCTACTTGAACTCATTATTTCTGCTGCACGTTTGTATCTCCTGGATTCGTTTGCTCACAGTTTCTTTTAGCTGAGGGTAACATTTTCCTTCATCTACCCATGGCAGCTGCTGAAGACATACCAGTAACTGATTTACTATGGCTTGATTATATTCATATATTTACATTATGTAACATGATAATACAATATTATATGACAATTATACTGTTATATATAACATATATAACATATTATATATAACATGTTATATATTACATTTCTATATTGATCTTTGAGAACCTTACCTGGACCTCTCTTTTTCTGCATGTGTTTCAACAGACAGGTCTTGTTTTCAGCCCAAGGCTGGAGATGGAGTCTAAAAACTTATAAATACAACTTCTAATACAGAGTCAGCTATTACTTGTTTTCAGCAACAATCTGTTAGTTGCCAAACAAGATACAAAACAACACTTACAGGCCTGAGGGGTTTGATTTTTTTTTTAAGAAAATACTTCTTCTTTTCTAACTAAATCCTTCATTTGATCTAGTTCCTAAATTAAGTAGTTCAATTTCAGAAGCACCGAGCATTTTTTAACTCCAGCTGCTAGAAGGAATTGACTCAATGGGAGCTATAGCTGTTCACCATATCTCAGGAAAACATTTAATTTGTGCATCTAAATCTAAATTTAAGTGATTTATTTAGCTACCATCTCTACAAACAAAAAATAAGGCCTGCTGAAACAAGCAAAGTGCCTGTTTATTCAGTGTTCTTTTGCAGCCCCATCAACTTTCAATGGCATTTGGGTTGAAGAAATTCTGACATTCCTGTCTAGGGGAGGTTTCTTCTTTTCCTTTCAAGTTTCTGGGTCTTGTCCTTGCAGTAAGCAAGTCTTGCCCTCTTTTTGATATCTCCCAAGTTTTTAATTTTGCTGTATGCTCCTCATTTTCCCTCCCTCCAGTGCACTGCCAAAACTTCTCCATTCTGAACACGCTCAATTATTCTCCGAAAAGCACCGTTTTCTACTTCTTCCAAACCATTTAACTGTCCTCAGCCCAGCATACAGAACAAAGGACACTAGAAACAAAAGGCTTTTCTTTCCAACTGCCTCTAACAGACACAGTCTCTCCAACTAAAAAAATAATATCTAATACTTACACAACTGTGAAAAATAATTCTGCTATCACATTTAAAAGAAGAGAGGTTTCAGAAGGCAAAAATGTATTATTTTGCTGCATTTTTCCTTTCTTGTTTCTGTTAATGAGGTTGTAGGGCAAGTCAGAATAGAAAATTCACTATTGAAAGCTCCTCACTGTTACCTGACTACAACTGTACTATTAATTGAAGCTATTTAATATACTTTAAGACTGTAATGTATTTTTTTGTTTCATGCTTTAGCGATTACTGTGAGTGAACTTCCTTACCTCCAACCGTACCTGCTGCTGGCCTCCCTCTAGCAGCTATGGACACCACCTCCCCTCAAGGCAGGTTACCACCAAATGGTTCCATCCTGCCATCATCTGAAGCATTGCCAATGCACAGAGTTTTCATGAACTTCATCAGATTTTTTTCTGTATCTAAGTGACAGCGACATTTCAGAGCGATGAGGAGGCAGTAACTACCATCCCCTGCAGCAGCTCTTTCACAGTCCTTCCACGCATCTCTCTGTAACTCTCACCAAACTCAGAAGGCGGCGGCAAATCCAGCAGCCTTCAGTGGTTAAACTTCAGTTCACAAGCAGCTTTATGATTTCTCTGGTGTAGCATTGCTATTTGTTGTATGTGTCTTAATAGGAGAAAATTTGTTCTGTGGATGGCAACAAAAAATTGCTGCTTTCCTATTCCAATTCTGGTGCTAACTTGCTTTTTCAGCTTCATCTTGTTTCCCTTCCCTAAACTGATCCTTCCTTCCTGTTTTTTCCCCACAGTTAGTTACATACAAACACATATAAGTTGTATCCTATAATCCAGGCATGTACCATTTTCAGAAACATACGATAGGAATCAACTGATAACAGACACATGTTTTAAGAGAATACAGTAGATCACGAGATGGATCTGCATTAAGACGACAGCAACAGGGGGTTGTTTGGTTGTTTTTTTCTTTCCAGAATTAACTTCATTATTGCATAGCATGGCTTTTATACTTGTAATAATACTTAAAACATCAGGAAAAAATCCTCCATCTCTGTATACCATAAAGCTATAGTCTCTCGACCTCAGTTACAAAATTATGCCATTTACTTAGTCCTATACTATACTACATAGTGTAACTTAAGAACTATGGTTCCACATATGGTGTGGTTGTACTGTGTGAAAACAGCAGTTTAAACACAGTTTAATTATATGAACAGTTGAATATACATAAATTCATCCATGCATATTTAACACACAGTTCCAGAACTCCTTTCCAAGCCTTACTATCTAATGCAAAGAGAGCCTTACATTTGCCTGATGTAACCTGCAACGTCCATTGAAAACCGAAGCCAGAACACGACCCAAACAAGTAGACAGCATGCATCCTAGCAGTCACAACCAGTTTCAAGTTACGTCCTTTAAGTAGCTGATGAATGGACATTATTATAAAGATGTCTATAAGATAGGTCTATCAGAGGAGCCCTGAATAAAAGAAAGACTTCAAATACCATTAAAATTAATGAATTAGGTCAAGTCAGGTAATTCATCACCTGACTGAATTGGAATCCAATCTAAGGCATCCTTTAAAAAAAAGACACATTCAAATGAGGCAGTGTTCACAGGAAAGTTCACAGTGAAGATAATCATAATTTAAATGAGAAAGCGCCTGCATAGTTTTAGCAAAAGCTGACAGGGATTCTGTGCAAAAGCAGCATGGTAAGCAAAAGCAAATTTCCACAAATTAATTTGACCTTGATGAAAGGCACATATTTTTATCAATCAGACTTAACAAATATTGACTTTAGGCATTAACCAAAGACATACATAAACATTCAGGTTGTTAAAACAGTTGTCAAGTTAATTTTCCTTCTGAAATCACAGTTTGCTGATAAAGATCTAGCTGAACTTAACCTCTTGAAAAAAAAACTGTATTGCCTCATAAAGCAAGTGTCGGATGGATTAGTCTTGTCTGCCTATCAACTGCTAAAAAAAGATGTGTCGCACAGGCAGACTGAAATCTAGAGCCAGAGTGCTGGCTAGGATAGACATATAGATGAAACTTGGTATAATTATAACCACAACAGGCCCCGTGACCATGGCCCATCCTCCTACAGCAGCACCAGCCAGGAGGCAGGGGGAGAGCGGTGAGGGCATCCCTTTTGCTTGTGACCACCATTTATCACAGAGGTTTCATTTCCACTGGCAGGCCAGCAGGGCAGCATACTTCAAGGGGCATGTTATGGGTCATCAAGTAGAGGACTTTCCTAAGAAAAGAGTAATACATGGTAACTGTTTAATTTTCAAAAATACGAAAGATGAAAAGATGCTTTAATGGTACTTTCTACTCTCCATTCTTAGTGGACTACTGGCCCTTCCCAAAAGGGGAGGATAGCAGCTTGTGTAAACCGGTGCTGTCTTCTTTCAAGCCACTCCATCAGCAGTTGAACGAAGAATCAACCATCACTCTGAGAAAAACAAGATTCCCAATACGTTTCCCGAGTGAAGCTTGCCCGCTAGCACTTGCTGAGAAGGTATAAGATCTGTACTGCCAAGCGGGGCAGGAGCTCCAAGCTAATGCCGGGCGTCCCTGCAGGAAAGGCTCCCCGCTTGCGAGCACGGAGAGCTGTTGAGCTTCCTCTCCTCCAAGATCAAAACGTTCTCTGAACTGTCAGATTCCCTGAAAGAAGGGAAGAGCAGGGACCATAGCAGCAGTCAGGCTTCAGCCAAGCATTTTCAAACATTCAGTAAGGTGAGTGCAAGATTAGATTTGAGGAGTACACAAAGGCTTTTTCTGTACCACAGTATTCACACATCTATTTTGTGTCATATCCAGCCTTCACCGAAGAAACACCTTGAGGCATTTCATGACTATGTTAACATTTCAATTATGCTGCATTTAAATAGATTTGGTTGTGCTGAGTCTTATTTCTTGCTAAAATACTTCCCATTCTAAATATAGACTTAAAGAGTTATTTACTAAGTCAAATTCTGACAGGGAACACACCAAGGAAGCAGCAAAGCGGAAAGTCACAGTATTTGCCTCCCCTTTTTAAAAATTCTTTCTGTCTCTCTGCCTTTTTTCATCTGCTCCATGACTGGAGGCTGTGCACAGAGAGCGCTGCAATGATACAAGCAGAGCTCTGTAAGGAATCCTCAGAATGGATTCGGCGTGAGGAAAGGCAAAAGACGGTTTCTTTTCTCTGCAGCCTCCTAGAACTGGCTGTAAAATGAGCTGGAGATCAGCCTACCCACTGGCATGGCCAAAAAGGGTGCAGGCCAACATAAGAAATCCGTGAACAGCCTGGAAATGAACAGCTGTAAGTAACTCCGGGAGCCACTCAGCCAACCAAGTACACCAATACTTTTTCCTCAAATGTCCTCGAAGTTTATAGGAAGCAATAGTAGCAAAGAACTGGAAGATAAAAATTGCTTCCATAATTTAGCAGCCTCTCTGTAATGACTGACTTCTCTGCAAGCCATGAAAATGTCAAAGCCTCTGCTAGCAGAGTTTGCAGAGCTCCTTTAAACAGCTCATATGCAGCAAGCCCTTAAGAACCTGCAGGTTCCTAAAACATAGAACAGTTCCATACTCTTTGAAGAAAGAAGAAAAACTAAGAGTCAGTTAAGTTTCATAAATGTCTCCTCTTCTTCCTATTCGTGGCTAAAGAAAGTGAAAGGTGGCTAATTCCAAACTCTCTGGGTATAAAGGTTTACATGAACATTTTTTTCTAGCACAGGCTGCACATCTCTGTTGCTTTAGCTGTTCTGCAAGTGACAAATGTTATAGAGCCTGAATATTTTCCTACATGTATATTTAAGATTTGTACTAACTGCTGTTTATCCAAAGAAAGTAATGGCTTTGAATCCTGTCAAAAAATATACCATAATACTGGCAAAGTTTTTACTGAAGCTGGTTTTATGAGAAAGAATAAAACAAGTGTGCATAGCTATTCAGCAGTATATACTATTCACTTTTTTAATATGCCTAGAAATATTTGAGGGAATGTGAAGGTGATCTCTTGAGAATATATTCAATACCCACTGTTACCCTTAAAATCCCATGCTGAAACATCATTGCCAAAAATAGCCTCCTAAAGGTGACACTTCTATGAAAGATGTCGCAAGTTGCAGCAACAGCCACTAGAGTATATAAGCCGTATTTACAGTGCTACTACAATTTGCACATCTATTTCATGTATTCCTTTTCCTATTTGATATTCCTTTTCCTATTTTACTTGAAGTTTTTTGGTTCGGAGAATATCTTTCAGTACATGCAGTTATGCATGGGGCTTGCCTGAAAAATCTCATTATTATGGGAATGTGTAATATATCTACAAAACAGTGGTTTTGATTCAAAAAAGGAATCTAGAAATCAAAGAGCAAGAGACCAGTGTTGTACACCACATTGTTATTCCATAAGAAAAAAATTTACAAGGCAAAGAAAGCAAATATTCCAACCAAAAATATCATTTAATAAAAGAAGCAAAAATTGAACCTCTTCCCACATAGCTTCATATGAAGCCGGTAATAAACAGATGTTAGCACAGGTACTCATGCATAGGCTTTCATCTGTATGTACATTTTTACAGGTCAAAAATACGTAGAATTATTTACACGTATCCTTTTGCACATGGGTCTTTGGATGATCAGTGTAGAAATGATTTCTCACCAGCTGCCTGCCTTCCCCCAAACCATTCATGCACCGACTGAAACAGAGGAGACAGTGAAAGCAGACTAGAACAAATCCTTTGGAAAATTCCCTGGAGGCTGACTGTGCTCAGCCTGGGCTGGTTATTTCAGCACAGGCAATATCCATCTCTAACCTGGCTCGTACGGCTGTGCAGAGCATGGCAGCTTGTGACAGCACCAAAACCTGCCCAGAAAAACATGGGAATGACAGGTCCCAGCTTCTGAGACCTTCTTCTGGCCCAGGCGCATAGATATCAGCATAGTAGTGAGCTAACCTGAAGCCACCTTAGGCACATTTTAAAAGTCTCAACCCCATCACAAGACTTTATTGCAGTATCTCCTGAAAACAGGCTTTTCAGTACAGAGACCATATGTTGCTGCACTGACTTGTACATTTCTTAGTAGAGCTGAGGCTCCAGACCTGATTCAGATTTTGGGGTATCATATCGGTAAAAAAGTAAAATCCTATGGAATATTTACATAGAAAATAATAATTATTACTCAGGTGACATAAAGGTTGTTGTGGGACCTAGAAGTGATGCTAATTTTAGGTCATATTGTCGACTGTAGTGAATAGCTTCTTTTATTTCCTATTTTATTTCACTTCCGTTTGCTCTACTTGTCACCGTAGTAGGTGATTCAGCTACAGGATGCAGATGAGCTGCAGGATGTTAGCTATTGGTATAAGAAATATTTCCACAGTTTTACTATAATGCTTTGCACTCATTTCACATACACGACCATTATTATAAAACATGGGGAAAAAAGCAACCCTGAATTGTTGAATTAATAAGAAAGGAGTTGTGTAAATTAAGTACTATTAGCATATCCCACCCCCTACTCTTTTTGCAGGGAGGATAATACAATTTTTTAACTGCTTTTAGTACAACCAAGGAAAATTTACATTTTAAAAAAAGCTTGAAGAAAATACCGAAGAAACAGAAATTATAGCTTTCCTTCAAACACAATTTGCTGTATTAATAAAACACAACTATGATCCTTCTAGAAGTCCCCCCCAATACAAAGTTCTTTTTTTTTGAGATAATGGGAACGTTTATTAAAAATGTCAAACCTAGCAGGTTTTTTGTTCTACATTGATTTAAGTTTAGTGAAGTTAATGGCTACCTTTTGGGAAAAAAAAAAAAAAGTCACAACCTAAGATTGAAGTAGAATTCATACATATCCTCTTGACTCTGATGTTAAAGTTGATTAAAATTAGATATAATCAAGTTCTTTGTTTTTAGCATGGTTGGTATAAAAACGAAATGTATGGATTGTTCTGAGGGGATCCAAGCACCTCAGTGATGAAGGGAGAAACATCCCACTGACTGAGCAAATGAATATATATTTATACTCTGCTGATATGCTACGGTAAATTATATCTGTTCACTCTGAGGTTATACTGCAACAGTTTATGTGCTTTATATACCTGGGGATGTGATGTTGTTAGTTACTCTCTGTCCCAAAATATATATAGGAGCAGACTACCACTTCCCCTTCATCAGTTTACTGAAGGATAGGTAAAGGACATGTAAGGTTTGGGCTTCCACCATTTTTAGTGAGGAGGCACATATTCCTACAGTTCTTCTCTCTTGGTAGAGCTCTTCTTGTAGAGAAGGCTCCGGGGAGACCTTACAGCAGCCTTCCAGTACCTGAAGGGGGCCCACAAGAAAGCTGGAGAGGGACTTTTTACAAGGGCATGTAGTGACAGGACAAGGGGTAATGGCTTTAAACTGGAAGAGGGTAGATTTAGGTGAGATGCAAGGAAGAAGTTCTTCACTGTGAGGGTGGTGAGGCACTGGAACAGGTTGCCCAGAGAAGTTGTGGGTGCCCCATCCCTGGAAGTGTTCAAGGCCAGGTTGGATGGGGCTTTGAGCAACCTGGTCTAGTGGAAGGTGTCCCTGCCCATGGCAGGGGGCTTGGAACTAGATGATCTTTAAGGTCCCTTCCAAACCAAACCATTCTATGATTCTGTGATTCTATGACAGTTACACAGGCATGAAAACTGGGATTGTGAGAAATTACATCCCTACTACCATTTGTTACTGTGCTATCAGTACAGTATCAACCCACTTGGTTGATGAGGGAAGAGACCTTGGTTGTCCTCTAAGGTTCACTCTAACATATTTAAACAAACTGTTAATCATTATAATAATATTGGCTCCTTGGAGTAAGCATAAAATGGACAGGAAAGCCGATCTCCTTGTGAGAATCAGACACAGCATCAAGCACAGCTGTGCCAAAATTCAGACTTCATCTTTTAACGGCAAAACCAGATCTTTATTTCAATACAAATGAGAACAAAACTGGGATTATACTCTGATGTAAGGACTACTAACAAGACTCCCAATTAAAATTATACCAGCAAAATCCAGCAACGTGTCAACCAGTAAGAAATCCAATTGTTCTGCAGACCCCGGCTGCCTACCAGGCTTAACTATCAGAAAAATACAACTACATCCAAAACTATTTCCAAAAATTCGCATGGAGAACTTTTAAGGGACCAATATTATTTTTACTGACTTTTTACAATGTATAATGCTCTCTGAAGTGCCTTTATTAGTTCATTCAGGGTTTTAATAAATTGAGAGACCATCTAGGATCAGAGATTTACTTTCTCTCAAGCAGTACCTCCAAAACCCCTTCCAACATTCAGAAGTTCAAACCAAATGCTGACTATCACAGTGTGCTCTTCCTGACCTGAATATTTCCAATTCAGGGTTTCCTAATGAAAATCTCCCATCAAACACTTTTTTATTGACAATGGTCTGCTCTTCAGAACAAAGAGAACTACACCTTGAGAATAAGAAATGTGTATCTGCAACCCTCCATATTTTATTGGCTACAAAAGTTCTCTGACTTCATGCTTTCTCCATACAAAAAAAATGACAGAGAAAGCTGTGCCATTAAAATCATACGAGAATCAAGACTGCACTAAGAGCCCATTATTGCTGCTAATGAGGCTGATACCGCTGCGTCGAGTTGCTCTTTTGCTACTGCTGCTCCACAATTCAGGCAGTCTGATGAACTCGGATCTGCATTGTCAAACATCAAGAAGGCAGCAGAGGAAGGTCACGAAGTCTGTGTAGCGTTAGGCACATTGGTAAAGTCAGAAGAAGAAAGATTGTTTAGAAAATAGTGAGTATGCAAACGCCCTGTCCTTTTCATTAGCAGAATGTATCTCTAGCACAGGAAACTGCTGCTATTAAAAAAAAGGAACACTCCTGCGCTCCACCCAGGTAGCTGCAGCTGCAGTATATTACAACTTCCTACAGCCATTGCAATGTAACAGGAGGATGACTTAAAGGAGCTTTCTGAGCAAAGTGTCACCGCTTTCCGTGAGCAACCTGAGATATTGCACACACACGCATCCACATCCACACGATTTGTGCAGCTTCCAACTCAGCATAAAATCATGCAGTTTAAAATATGACAATCATAACTTCACATTTTCAGATGGTACCATTTGTTACAGGATGGTTGTCTGCTGTGTAGTTTATCTTCTACATATGAAAAATTTATAGTCACTCTTGAAAATGTTTCTGAGAAATTCAAGGAACTCACTATCAACTTTCTGTATAAAACAGCTCACATAAAAAATTTCTTCCTAGTGATGCTAACACATTAGTGCTCAGTGTTGGAAAGCAGGACTCCCAGAAACAGCAAATGACTGACTTAACTCATAAAGAGCATGCACCAAGTAAATTAACCAAAGGAGGCATAATCATATGGGAAAGGCTATACTGAACTCAATATGCCTGTTTTCATTGAAAGAGTAAGACAGGAGGCACAACAGTCCAAGTATTGCTGTGTCAGGCGGGTCAATGGACTAATAGAATGGACTATTGGACCATATGGACTATAAAAATACGTCTATTTATACCCAAAACATGACTCAAAACTGAAAAACAAAAAATCCAGAAATATATTAAGTCCATATTTAAGATACTGATGTCTCCCAGACTTTTGGCAATCACTTCACCTTTGGTTGTATTTTCCACAATTACATGGACCCGTGCTGTGTACATTGATAAGCAAGTATTTATTAGCTACATTTACCATTTAATTCCATATTTAACTGATTTAATTTAAGTTCAGATGAAATTATTTAATTTCATTCTTAAAGATGGAGACAGCAAATATAAAAGGTGGATATCGATAAACATCTGTGGAAAAGCAACTGAAAACTGGAAAAAAATGAATAGTAGAACACCAAAAATCCCAAGCGAAAAGACCTGGTAAGATGACAATTACAGCTGAAAAATAAAAAGCTAATGTATTTTCATGATCTCCCATCTCTTACAAGAATGACTATATCCCTAGATAAAATCTTTTTTTTTTCTTTAATGAAATGACATTCAAAAAGCCCTTCAAGAAGAACAACTGGCAGCAGCTGCAATATTCTTCTTTAGATTTGTAAAAAGAGAGAAGATGACCTGATTGAAAAAAGCTGGTCAGCAACAATAGCTTTGTCCCATCTTTTTTTCCAAAGGAGAGAAGTGCTCCCTGACTGAGAAAAGAGTGGGCAGAAAGCATGCTCTCCTAATCACTCTCAGGTAACAGGTCCCAGCTGAGCTCTACCAGGCAACAAGCTTTCTATTTTCTTTCAAAGAAAGGGAGGTAGACCTCATTTAGAGAATTTAGAAGTTGGATGCTTTTTTTTTTCCTCCCTTGTGAATAGAAAAGGCTGCAAAATTGGCTGACTAATACTGCAGAAGCTCTTCATAGCCATATTGGTTTTATTGTGCAAAAGAAGGAGAACTCAGTACCTCTTCTGCGGGAAACAAACACGTGTGGATATCCACGGGCCCTTCTCAAACTAGCCAGTATTCCTAATTCTACAGCGAGTATTAATAAACCTGTATCTTGATCTGTTTCAAGCTGTTTGTAATGAACCATTGAAGTATTGCAGAACAGATGAGAGATACAGTTCAATCCTTATTTTAAATAATAAGATCTGCAAGGGAAAAAAGGAGGAAAAAAAAAAGGGAAAAAAAAAGGCAATGGCATAATTTGGGCTAGTTTCCCTTGACCCTGACAAGGAATGACACAGAACACAGAGCCTGAGGTTAATTTGGATTTCATAATTTAATGAATGGAGCCTGTCAGTCAGAGAGGAAATGTGTTAATAAAATCAAATCAGGTACAAGGGGGGATTAGAATTCCTTTCTCTGCATGGGACTACAGTGGCCAAAGGCTATCGTTCAGAATATTAAAACGAAAAGATGCTGATAAAACAGCTTAGCATGTTTAGTAGCTGGTGCACAAACACAATAATCATTTCCACACTGAGCACAGAATCAATACAGCGAATTACTTCCAAATGCCTAACAGAGTGTTTTCAATGTCACCAAGGAAAGTTCTGTCTCAAATCTCAGAGTCTTTATCTCTTGCCAATACATCTCCCACTCACTTCCCTCTGCGACACTTTTTTCTAACTCTGAACATCTTCTGCCTTGTCTTTTGACATCCTGCTCTTCTGCAACTGCACAACTTCAAGTTTCAAGTTGTATCCTCTCCACCCTCACGCACTTTGAACACTAGAGGGACCAGCAGAGTTAGTTATTTCTTAGGCTGCTCCATCAAAAAAAATGAAAGAAAAAAAAGGGAAAATTTTGTCCAGAAGACTTTCTAATTCTAATCAGTTAAGCAACTTTTTTTTTCTTTCCCACCTCCAATTTAATTAAAAAAAAAAAAAAATCCGTGGACAGTTTCTATTTCCTCTCTCTCCAGCTTTGTAATTCAGTAATTCTTTCTTTCATAATTTTGTCTTCCAGTATTTTTTTTTTTAACCTTTTAACCTTCAGTGCTTTGTAGTTACTAACGTAACTCCTAGGTCCTCTTGTTATTTTGACTTTCTATGGGTCCTTTATTGTCGAGTCTTTTTGGCTACCACATCTTCTGAGTTTTTAAAGAATTTCTATTATGCTTTTTCATAAATATTTTTTTAAACTGAATATGCTGCACTTGACAAATCTACAACTCAGTGTTTTGTGCATCCCAAAGCAAACAGTACCAAAGAACTTGTCGAACAAATAAGAACTGTAATAATTACAGAATTAATCTACTTTTAGTTTTGATTTGAACTAAACTAAAGAAGAATTAATGTGGTAAAGAATTCCACAAACATGTCACATGAACAAAATCCACTTAAGTAAGACCAAGAAATAACAAAACGAGATATTAGAACAGAATGAGAGACTGAGTGGAACACACCACTGAATATCTATAAAAAGAAAAGCAACCAGAGATAACAAACAAGAATGAATGATATCAGACTTAGTAAGATCTTAGACAGAAAGCACACGAAGAGCTGGAAAGGCCTAGAGGCTTCCTGAATGATGGACTTAGGACAGAAAAATGTGGAACAAAGCAGTTTTATGCTCTACTGTTCTTTTCAGTATCATGAATTATGTTCTGCTGTCTGCTGTGCACGCCCTTTCCTTTAACATCCTCTGCTTTTTCACGATAAATTTTTGTGGGCAATAATCTATATAATTTTTTTTCTGCTCCAACCCAGTTTTCATCTATTTCAAAATCTTTGCTTCTATGTAAATGGTGATACTTCTAAAATGTACTCTTAAGTCTCCAGGGCATCCAAATGAACAGCAGCCCTCAGATCACTGAATTACCAGGCTAACTGACAGAGTCCTACAGTTCAGTGATAGTCACTGTTTCGTCTACTCAATGTTGGATATTACTTTATGGATATTTCTACTTGATTACACAAACTCTAACTGTAAAATTTCTTCTTGATAAAAGCAATGTTTTATATTAAAATGATATGATTAGATTGAATCCCTGAGTCTTTAGTGCTAAATGTTTAAAAAAAGGGGTTTAGCACCTGAGCATGGATACAGTGCAGACACCCGTTACTTATATCCAATCCTTTGACAGAACAACTACCATGATCCATATTTCTTCCTTAAAGAAAAAAACCAAAACCCTTCACCTCTTCCATGCTATGCTTCAATATTTAATTGCCAACTCTAAACTATTTGTAACAACTTATTTCTTAACTACAGGGAGGAAAAAAAAAAAGAAAAAAAACCCAAACCATATACTATCAGGTTGCAAGATTAAAATTTCTTTTTAAAAATTAGATATAATCTCTGGTAAAAATCTTTAAGACTACTGGATAACTCTAAGAAACTCTCTTCACATGACCATATCTTTTAACTTCTTGAGAATTTTTGTTCTCTTACATCTGAATCATGCTGCGAACAATACGCATACAATTTTGTGTGAGTAGCAAAGAAAATCAGGAAAAAATTACACAGAAAACCAATGTATAAAGAAAACAACAGTATTTGCAGAAATAATGTAAGTTCTGGTATCTAGATTTGAATATACTTTTTAAAGATGGAGAATATGTCTGCCTCTGATAAAAAGCTTCTAAATCAGAGAAAGCTTCGAAGTAAATTGAATATATTTGTCCAGCTCACTTATTGAAGTCAAACTATGGCCAACTGCCCGTCAGTTAAACATATAAGACTCTGCAGAAAGACATCTCCAAATTCTTTGGAGTGTGGAGGCACATGCATACAGCAAATAGCTAGCAGAGAAAATAATAGACGTCTGTCATTATTTCACTTATCAGTTATTGCTCTCTGTGGAGTCAATCAAATGCGTGAGCACTGCTCATCTGCTTCAGAGCAAAGCCAGCCGGTAGAGAGCAATAACATCCTACCCCTTCAGAGCTGTTTCACCTCTGTGTGTCTGCCCACGGCCATGTATTCATATGTCCTGGTAAAATGAAAATCACTCCCCGCACATAGGACAATCTGTGCACGTATGCTGGTTCATGTGCTCACCACCTTTCACATGTTTTGATCTTCCAAATTTTTCTTTAGATTGTTCTTTGCTTGCTTAAACATCATTTATTGAAATCTATCTAAGATCACATTGTAAGAGTTATCCAATACCACAGAGTAATAATTATTGTTGAAGATACAACAGTGGTCCTGGCATACGAGTAGAAATTAAGAAAGAAAGAGACCATTCTCTGTGGAGATCTAGTACACAATTTGAGTTCTAGTGTGAAAACGACCGTTTCAGTGACTCTTCAGCCACTTACTGTGCAAATTTACTGTTAAATCAGTGTTTATTATTGGTATAAATCTACTGCTCTACAACTCTGTACAACTGAGTTTTTAAATCAGAAGTATAAAAAGTATGATTTCACAGCCAGCAGCTTCCCTCTGTTAGGAAGTTTGCAGGCTCCTGAGCTTTTACTGGAACAGAAGAGATTTTGAAGGTTCTGCATTGTAAACTGTCTCATGAGGCAAGGCAGACAGCTCATGTATTTTCCAAAACAGCTATAATTTCAGTATTACATCAAGAGATTAAGATTGCAGTAAGGTTTCTTGTTCTCTGCCAGAACACCCTGCCCTTCATGGCTGGAATGGAAAAATGGCATCCACCATCTAGCACCAGGCGTCAGTTGGAATATTGTTACAACCCTTAAAAATGAGAAGCTGGACAAGCCTGTGGAAAATGCATGGACATAAGAGGTTGAGGTAGAGGTGGATTAGCACTGGGAGGAAAAGAGATTTAGAGGATAGAAAGGACAACTTGAATACTCAGAAAAAAATGCAGCTGGCAAAGGACGCATTTTATATATACATGTAATGGCTGTGTACCCTACAGTGTACTGATACTTGCCCGAGTGCCTCTTGATGACACCAGCATATCATAAAGAACATCAAGAATCCTCATAGGAATCTCCATTCTTAGGTTTTTCAGGTTTGGGACAGTAGAAATGCTCTGTATGACAGCTTTGTTCTTCTGGGAGCTGTGCAAAAAGAAAACCTTGAGAGAGCAGCAAATTGGCACGGACAGGAGCTGGTGCTGAGCCCACCTGCAAAGCCACAGAAGTCGCATAATGCAAATTAAACTAAAAACCACAATTCCTGCAGAGTGGCTCTTTTCTGTATCTTGCTGATGATTGTCACTCATCTTGATGAGAACTGTTATGCTCCTCGTTGCAAGCTGTTATTGAATTTTCCCTGTGTATTTCAGGTATGCTGAATGCCAAGTCTTTTACTGCTTAGCTACTGTTCTAAGGATCTTATCCTAACTTTACGTTTTTCTGAGCATTTAATTGTTTCTTCAAGTTGTTCAAAATGTGTGTTTTGATCCAGGGAAGAGGGAGAACAGTTCCTTTCAAGTCTAATTTTGAAACACTATAGAAAATTAGAGGAGAATAAAACTAGGAAATATATTCCCAGATTATTTAATTCTGTTTCTACAATTTGAAGGATTTGCAAATTAGTTTGTAGGATTTAAGAGCAGTAAATCAAAATGTTGTCTGCTGCACAGTTCCCAACATTAGGCCCACACATTAGTTCTACCAGCAGTCCTCGAGAGAGCGGATCAGGATGTGCTGTTGACTTGTCCGCAGGAATGAGACATAAGGGTTTGCAAGGTCACGCTCAAAGTCTTGTTCGGAGCAAAAGCGACCACACCATACACATGGAACAAAGAATTTATTGTTAGTCCAATTCTTGTGTATAGAGTAAAAGTTCACTAGTCCAAATTATATAATTAACACAGAAAAGCCTCAATATTAATAGGGTACTTTAAAGCTAAGCCAGGTCCGGCAATATTTGCTTGCTCACTGCACAATTGCTAAAACGAGGTACAACCAGCTCAAGCGCAGGCAAGCTGAGATGGGTGCTGAGACTCGGCTTTTAGTGGGAACAGTTGATACCTATGTAGGTTGCTCTTTGTCAGTGGATTCCAAATGAAGAAGGATAAATCACTAAATACTATTAATGATAATTTTATTTTTTTATTTGATATTTGATTTTGATAGCTTTATTGTACAGCCCTGTGTTTAATTGGTATTTGAGCTTAAAAAAAACCCACAGAAATATTCTTTAAAACTTTACTACATCATGTTAGAACTCTTTTTACTATAAAATATTTTGCTTATATTTTTGCTTGTGGTAAAATATTTTCCCTGCTAGTGTCACTAGAATAATTATCTTCTAATAAGACAACTGTCTTTTGTTATGAGATGGTATTTTGGTTTGAGATTCAATAATTAATAAAATGTGAGATATGCTGGTCACATAGTTTAAGGTCTCAGATTGCATTAAGGTCTCAGATACTGTGGTGGTTAGTGTAGGAACCTCACCAGCACAAAATATATTTTCCTACAAAACAATATTATAACTCTTTACCTACATTTCTCTAAATTTTAGTTTGTACTTTGACACCAATGAACACTTTCAAAAATTAATTCTGTAAATATTTTAAAATGTGTAATGTGTGCTACCCTGTGGCTACTCAAGATAAATATAACCTTATTATACAAATCATTATTTTTTGCCAGTAACTAAGGGCAGAATTCCCTACAACTGTAATTTATCTGTTTTCTTGGTGATGCATGAATAGCTCAATTTCTTTTACTGGCTGACACTGAAAAAATAGTAGAGATGTGCCTCTATTAAAAAAAGCAGCAGGTATTTTTTCTTGACTGTATTGAATGCAGGTAGGGGGCAGATTTAACATGTAATCAGATTCCACTTTTACAGACCTGGATTTCAGAACAAACCCCCTTTTTAAGTTGGTACTATCTGATGATGCATATTGGATCCACCAAAAACTGAAGTATTAAAAGTGTTAATTAACAAAAGTGATGTTAATGAAATATAAATATTCTAGTGGCTTAGTGATAAAGAAAATTACTTTCAGATCACTTTTGGATCATGCTTGACAGTACTACATAGAATAGAGCTACAGTTTAAAATTTCCCTTCCGCTTGCCTAGCTTAACTAGTAGCTTACATCCAGTGAGAAAACATGATTTCTTATGCTCTTCTTACTTACATTTTTTGACAAGTTACTTACATTAAAAGTTCCTTTCTAGTTTGGTGTTTGGAGCCCAGAAACTGAGAACTTTGGCCAAACCCCCAAATGGTTAGGACTAAAGATGAATGAGTAAAACAGGAAGAAACACAACCAGAAGAAAACCTAGTAGGAAAGGAGACAAGGTGGATATTTTCCCTCTTTTCTTCTTTCTTCCCATGCACACAAAAAAACATTGTGACATAAAAAGAAATCATAACAACAAAGAAAAGGGCACTCATTACTTCTGAGTAATGAGACCATGTAAAGTTGGGACAAATGAGCAAATGTACTGCATTTCATTTCATTGCACTGGAAGGGGACTGTCTAATGACTCTTTAGGAAGGTCTTCTTTTATATTAAAAAAAAAAAAAAACCAACCAAAAACAACCTTGCTAAAGATTATAGAAATGTATATATCACCTTGTTTTTCCCTTTGGCCCACAATAAGCAGTGGGCTGAAGAAATCAGGCTTTAGAGTGAAACCACTCCAGCAAGTTCACTTTTCCAACTGCTAAACTTCTTGCTCATATTTTACAATCTAAAGGAAAAGTGTTTGTTGTTTTTTTTTTTTTTAATATACTATTAATGGTTACTTCATTTTCAAAGGGAAATTGTGGAAGGCTCATCAAAATTATATTACAGGGAGCAATCCTTAACTAAAAGAGGGATGACCAGAAGATATAACATAAATATTTCATCTCTAATTTCTTAGATTCATTGATAAATATCTCTGTGAGTCAATCATAGTAATTGTTAAAATAGTGCTTTATAAATGAGAAATAGACTGCTCAGTAGCACTGTGCCCATAATACAATAGCCAAAAATTCTCCACCCTTAGCTCAAAACCTAGAAATTGGTTTATGCCTAATAGCAATTAGTAGGGAGAACTACAGGCTCACATCCTACTTGTTCAAAACTGGTCACGACCACTTTGAGTGTTCCAGTGAATAAATATTTACCTCTGTACTGGCTCTAGTAGATTACCGGACGAAAAAACTGAATATTTGATCAATTTCATTTTTTAATTGAATATTCGTTTTGCATTTTGTCCAACTCTTCAGCAGACAGACTAAATCGAAATTCATACTGGAGTTCTACTGAGTGTGTCTAATTGATAATGCCAGCTAATTAAATTTACAACTTCTATGCATATTAATTCTCCATTTTTATTTTGGCACTCTGAAATTCCATCAAGCTTCAACTAATAAAGAATGCAAACATACGTAGCCATTTCTGTTGCTTAGTATACATCTGGAGTTTCAAAGCACAAGACCTACTACTGCTAATAAAAAAGACACCTTTTGAACTCACTTGGAATATGAAAGACAACCTCAAAAAAGCCAGACTTTTCTGAACCTATAAAGATCAAACTTATGGTTTACTTAGGAAAGATAGCTATTTGAAATTTCTTAGATTAATATACATATCATCATAAATTAAAAGCCTTACAGATCTCTTTTAATGTACAATATCAACTTACATTTTCCTTCCCCTACATAATTCGCAAGAAAATATAATGGACAGTTTTCACTAGCAGTTAATGATGGATGCTCTTTGGATTGATCTAACTAAAATCAAAACATTTTGTGAATTTGCCCTCCAAAGTCTGTTCCCATGTGATTTTTACTCTAACTTTGTATATCATGTGATTTGGAAAATCCTCCCAATCTGTGGATTTGTCCTTAGAATGCATGCACAAGTGTTAGAATTATATTTTTCCTTATTGATATGAGGCTTCTTATCCACACAAGAATTCAGTGAAGAGGGCCATATCTGTATTGCTATAATTGTCACAATCACTCTCATTTTGCTGCCACTTTCATAGTTCTGACTGCATAAGTTTCTATTGAGTAAAAAGAAAACATTTACTCTTTCAAAAGCTTATGCTTCTCTGATATCAGCATCATGTCACATCATCTTACAGGAAAGTAAAATAATAAAGACCAGAAAGAGACAATGAACTCTTGGGTTCAGAGCACTAGCAGGACTCCCACTGGTGGTGTACATATGTCCAACCAGCAGCATATTCCAAATCCGGAATTACATTACTCACATGAGTGGTTGACATGTTTGACAGCAGTTGAGGAAGAAAATGAGTTGTAGGGTGAGTGGGAGATTGAATTTTCCTTAGAATATTTTGTTCTTTGATTTACCTTTATATTTCAAAAGAAAGATATTTTCTGTGCAATTTGAAATCCAAAAAAAAAATTATAAGTATTAGAGCACCACAGAGCAAAGAGATGTTTTCAAAACTGACTTAGACCATTTAATGCAATAAACTAATTTATCTGAAGTCATAGAAAAATGGTGTTGACAACCAATAATAAAACTTGGATGTTTCAGAATGTTGTATTAAAAAGACTTGAACTTGATGGACGAATTTCACTGACCTCACCGTAAAACTTTTACATTACAGAGATGTCATAAACAGCACTCAGTAAGAGTAAATGCACTTGTTGAAGGAAGGAACTAATGTGGATACATTGGCATTTATTAGGACATCATTGTTTTGTTAGATTACACTTTTATTTTTGAAATCGTAATAGAATTCAGGTCACTGATAATAACCACCATTCATTCCTGAAGGATTTTTTACAATGTAACCCCAGTGAACTTATGCTGCCATCTGTTATATGCTCCAGATGTGTGCCACTAAATAAGCTGAAATTTACAGCCTTCAGGAGTAATTAGTAAGTGGAAAATTAAAATTAATAAACGATGTATTTTTCCGTATGATAAACTATAGCTAATCATAGGAAGACTTTCATTATTGCTAAGAATCTCAAAGAATATAGCAAAATACGTGACTGTTTGCCAAAAGAGCTGTCAGCTATTGCTTACTTTATCGGAAAGAGTCAGATCTACCCTGTGTCAGTCCCTGAATTAGACAGCAGTAATAAGTTATGATAGCAATCCTTCTGAGGGTTGCTAAAATCCACTCCTTCACAAGTGACACCAAGTAAAGACAAGGCAAATGGAGGAGGAAGATTTTCACTCTGGCTCAGAGCGAGCTGCTGCCTGCTCCTCTGGGGCCTTCCACAAATCCTCCCCGACCTCAGGGATGACACCAGGGCAGAGCACAAGGCTTGATCTCGCTCATCAAACTCCATCTATCAGGTTGAGCGGTCTCATGTCTTAACACAAGAAGTCTGATGGAGGTTGTAGATTCTTCAGCTGTGAAGAAGTTTAAGACATTTAATATGGATCTCTTCTATGCCTGTTCTTGTTACAATCATTGATTGTATTACTAGGAGCTAATAGCTAATAGACAAGATCATGGCCATACTGTTATGGAGGAAAAAGTATAAAACATTTCAAAGTGGATGAACGAAATTCATAAA
Organism: Gymnogyps californianus; assembly: GCF_018139145.2. NCBI lineage: Eukaryota > Metazoa > Chordata > Aves > Accipitriformes > Cathartidae > Gymnogyps > Gymnogyps californianus. Next base: position 38,709,248 of record NC_059477.1, read on the forward strand.
ACTAGGCAGAAAAGGGTGATCCAGATGCAACGTGACTCTGGAAGATGCTAATCTTCCCAAAACAGAGGGCACACACACCTAGTCTCTCCACCAGCCCTATTTCTAGTATTTTTCCCAAGCACTGACTCCTGGCTTGGGGAGAGGCCAGATCCTTGGCCAGATGGACTTTTGCAGAGAAGTTCTTTGGGGGTCAGAATTACAACAAAAAGTTTCTCCCTTTGCCTTATAATCCCCCTTACATTTACCTTTCTCAGTTACAGTCCATAAAGCTATTGAATTAGCCAATAAAGGCCAAGTATTAAAGCTATTATTTCTGCACATCTGAAGTTACACTTGAGAATAGAAGGCTTGGAAGAAGGTCTGCTTGATTCTTAGGGGGAGAAAAGGCTTATTTATAAAAAGTAACAGATGTAGCTAGATGAAAAGAAGCCAACCATACCAGCTTAAAAAAAAAAAGAGTAATACTTCATTCAGCAAAAATGGATACTTGCAATATGTGAACACGGTATTAAACTGCTTCTGAAATTTTCAACTTAAGAATGCATTTATGCATAAGTAAATTGAATTATTTGGAAAAAAAAATAATTCTTAAAATCACTGAATCATTTGTGCAGGATTTTTCAGAGAATCACGAACATGGAAGGCTTCTCTAGTTCTATCAATAAATACGTCTTTCTCTTTTTATTTTATTATAAATCTTACATTAATTAAATGAGCTTCAGATGTCACAGCTTATATTTGAAAATGGTTATTCTGCACCAAATAATTTGCACTAGTAGGCCAAGTTAGCGCATGCAATTCTCTAATGTGCCCTTACAATGTATGTACAAGAAGAATTTCGGCTGAATTCAAACGATGGGGAAGACACGTGAATGACAAATGGTTACCACTCCTGCTCTCTGTGCAAGTTTACAGCCTGATTTGAAAATATAGTTCTTTCTGCACAGGGCTATACAACTACCATTGCATGGTAGTAAGTTTTCTAACAAGAGCACTGTGGCTTATAAACCTTAACAAATGAGGTATGTTTTAATTCTTTCATCTAAAAGCAATTCTCCCAGGTGGCTTATAAAGACCAAGATAACTTATATTTGTGTGACAGAGAAGCAGAGAGAAAATGCAATATTTTATTGATGATTTGAAAAAGTCATCAGCAAGCTGCATTTTGTATTCTAACAAACATGCTATCCCTCGCTGTGTTGCCACCATCCCTTAAAATATCTTATCACCCAGCCAAAAGTATCCTAACTTTGGTTTCTTAAATTCTACCACAGATTCGTACTATGTAGAGCTCAATAGGCCTAATCTAACACTATTTTTGCTAATAATCTCGTGAATAATACAGACCTAATACAGCAACATCTCTACAGACTGTGCTGGTGGAAATTCACGGTGCTAAGGATTAAAACAGAATGACAGTGATTACCATAGGTATGTTTTGTATTTGAAAACTGCTTTTTATGTTTATCTCCTTACAGGAATAATTAAGCTTGTTCTTAAAAGGACTGAATAAAAGCCAAAAAGGACATAAAGATAAATACATAAATAGCTGTGGGTTGCAATTAGTAGGAACATAACAGCTATGTCACTTGATTCTTAAATAAAACCATGTTGTGTAGCAATAGAAGAAAGTAATATGAACTGCAGGACCACAGAGTTGAGAAAAAAGCCCCTTCTATTGTTTGTTCCAGGATGCTCAAGCGCAGGAAATGCTACCTATGCTGTCTTCAGTGAAAGTAAAAACCCATTTCCCTACATTTAAAACCAATATGCCTTTCAGTAGTACTTTTTTTTTTTTTGGTAACTTAACAGAAAAGCATCTAGGACACTTGAAATACAAACATCCTAAAACTTCACAGAGTAGTAATGTCATCATAAGCCTCCAGCTTCCTGCTCAGCTTTGGTCCTGTGTGAGTACTAACAATAATGCTCTTCAAAAGTAAAGAAACAACCAAAACCTTGGCTGAAGTCATTACCACTCTGAGCCTCTTTGATCAGAAGGGTCCCAAGGATATTATTAGCACAAGGTTTACGTTTTTGTGTACAACAATTACTCAGAATTTAATATTTTTCTTCTGCATATTTACAATTTAGAATTGATCTGGGTGCTGGAGGTTATTTTCTTCTAGTACAAACAAAATAAAGAGTACAGTATCTACATGTACACCCAAGGGAATAATACCTTCAGTAGGGAACCCCAGGCCCATCCGTTTTCTGTAATAGCTGAATGGGAATGACTACTTAAAGTAATAGGTTTTAAAATGTTTTCTGAGATAAAGCAGCAGTACTCCAGCACCTTTTTTTTTTTTTCATTGTGATTCTGTTAGGATACAGGTAGGCAGCAATAATTCAGTATATAATTCCATTTACACATAGATCTGAACATAGACTTGAGACTCCTTTGTATAATTCAGGACTCTGGAATTGTCACATTCAGTGTATCTCACTAAAGCCTTGTATTATAGTTTGCAAATGCAAACCAGTTGTTAAGTCTCCCATCCCTAGGGAAAGTGCATGCATTGCAGATTTAGCGTATTCTGTCTGCAGGCGAGAGCCAGCCAGAAGCTCCGTGCATCAGCTTTTCTCTTGGCCAAGGAAAAAGTGACCTTGTTCCCTGTCCTTCTTAGCAGGTTGAAAGACATGGAAGAAACTGCATGAGAAAGAAGTAAGTAGCGACAGAGGAGAGGAAGTGGTTATATTATCCTTTCGGGCTGTAATGCAAATAAGCTCTGTAAGACTGTAAATATATGCGTGACTATCTTCCTGTATGCTTTTTGTTGTATTTTTTCACATTCACCTTCTCTCTTCTGCCTTTCCTCTTAGGCAGGCTGTTACTGTCTATCACCTCGCCATGGGACCAGGTGGCACTGACACGTAGGAGAAAGCAGCAGCAGCACAGATAAAGGACGTGGGAGCCACACAGATAATTTTGTGTGGTGCTTAAGAGGAGGAGCAGCAAAACAACTGGCATCCAGCTCCTCTGTGTCTGTTAGCAGGTGCAGCAAGTATCCGTGAAACTAAACTGCACTGGGGGAATACAGGGGGTGGTTTAAAAATAATCTGTCAATAGACAGAAAGTCTATGCAGACTTCAATTTGCTTATCTGCTCCAGTTGCGCTTTTCAGCTGGGCAGGCTTTTATGTGTTACTGAGCTAATACATATTCATATACATGTATACATACACATAGGTGTATATATAAGAGTATGTTATATATCTTGCACTGATCTCTATTGGATGTACAGTCAGCTTTGTCTGCATCTATATGTTCAGGTCAACCTCCTGTCCCCGAGTCCCGCTGAGATGCTCTTGTCCTCTCTAATAATACAGCTATCATCAGAGCAAATGTTGTGTGTCTCATGATCTCTAAAATCAGAAGGCATATATAAAAATATGCAAGAGAAATGCTGGAACTTGACATGACATCTTTTCACGGCAAAGCCATCGGACATTCATTTTTGTTCATGTATAATTCAGAGTGGGAATTCAACCTGAAAGGAACACATTGTATGTGCAGTTATGCACTCACAATAATGAAGAATTTAAGAGTAATGTTAAAAAAAGAAGAGCATTCCTCTTCAAAATACAGCTACATTTTTCAAGTGTTTTTCCACTTGAACAGTCAGTTTACCATTTTTGAAGCTGTTGGCCTATTTCAACCAAACTGAAGGTTGGGAGTTTTAAAGGTATTAAATTCTGACAAGATTTGTGAAAATCGATAGCTTGGCAGGTGAGAAACTTGTTTCCCTGCCTCTGCTAACAGGGAAGCTGTGAAAACACTCCCTTCCTGGTTTGTCCCAGCGAGCTTGGCAATCGCCTCGCGTACGCTGCCAATGAACACCGGGACAGCACGGAGGACGTACAGCCCAGAGGGCTGCCCACCGGGGCGAGCAGCGGGGGGACAAGCCGGGGTTCGGGGAGCACTGCAGGGAGGCAGGCAGGGAGCCGGAGAGCAGATATGGGGAAATGGAGACTGTGGTGGGAAGGATGGCAGCAGAGGCAGGTCTGGAAGGAAAGCTTGGGTTAGCACAGGAAGGGGAAAGGCACACGTGTGGGTTTCAGGGAAGATTACAACAGCCTGGCATTTGGGGGAGGGGGATGGATGGATGAAGATGCAAGATACTATTCCATTTTTTGATATAATTTATGCTTATGAAACAACTCTTTTTCTCTTGGTCCTTAGTGAATAAGGATCTTTTCACTTTCTGACTCACTACTTTCTCGGTCTTTGCACTGTTTCCAATAGTTGAACCCTGCGTTTCCCCCTTTCCAGGAGGCTGCTGCATTCTTGCCTTACTTTGAGAATTCAACAGCAGCAGCTCTTCTCGCCGACTCTTGCCTTTAATCCCTCCAATCCTCCTGCAGTGCTTTGATTCACATCTTATATTCCTCTCTCTGGTTTTCAGAGTCCTAGCCCCACATCCTCCTACAATACCTATCCCAAGTGTTTTCGTGTCTACTGCAGAGTGCAGGCATACAGTTTTCCTGCCTCTTTCCCTCCATCTTACTCTTATTTCTGTCCTCCTGCTCTGTAGCATGAAAGACAGGACCAACATGGTGCCATCAGTCTCTTCGTCTAACGGCAGTTTATAGCCACCTCTAGGACTTGCCGGTCATCAAACTTCTTGAATAGCCTGCAGCTGATTTTCAACTGGTTTTACAAACATCTTGAGGTGTTAAAGTGAATACAATTTCCTTCAGCCTGAATGGCTTGGAATCAGTTATTTCTCTTCTATACCAAAAGGCAAATGTGTATTTGACGTCTCTGACGGCTGTCTTTGTTCAGGGATCTATATGTCTCTGCTTGTAGATTGTTGCGGCATGATAAAAACCTAAGAAGCATTAAAAATATTAGCCGTATTTCAACTGACAGCACATATATCTCAGTATTAACTATGAGTATATAAAGAAAATCAGCTTGTTTTATGAACAGGCTCTGCTGCAATTGTAGTAATAGACCTGGTGCTATTAAAGAGTGACAGTTTGTTGTGCTTCCATTACAACTGTCAGGTTTCAGAATTGTACAGACCTTACACAATTGCCTGTAGTAGCATGCCATGCCTACGATGAGCATGAGAAGCAGAGCAGAAAGATTAACCGCAAATCAAACTGAAAGAACTACACAGGTGAGGAAAAGTTTGTAGAAGGGTAATGGCTCTGTGCTTCTGAGGAAGATACAAGCTGTGAAGGGGCAAGTCTATTTTCCGAGTCCAAGATGAGATCAGGAATGTCAGAGATTTAACCACAGTCCTGCAATATCTGCTCATGCAAGCTATTAACTTGCCGATACTCCAGCAGGATGTTGTGAAGCTCGATTAATACTTGTAAAATGTTTGAAAATGAAATGCTAAGAATTAACCTTGCTATCATGAAAATCAGTGGGAATTATGCCAAAATCCTGGTTTTCAGCTATTCATAATTTCTCCCATAGATTCTCTTTTATAAAAGAGTTACAGTCGCTTCTTGTTTGTGATAGCCTGTTATCCATTTACCAGCTCCCTTTTAACAAAATCTTCTTAGTAAATGGTTCTCGTTTTCCATATTTAAAACTGTTAATTCTTCTCTCTCTCTCTTATGTTGTATTGCACAAATCCAAACCCCAATTAAAAGAAAAAAGGTAATTGTGTTGACAGATTATTATCAATATTTTTCAGGGAAAAAAAAGACTTAGAAATGACTACAAAGTACAAATATTTTTTACAATTAAAATGCAAATTCTAGGCCTTTAAGCTGAAACTCAGTACATGAATTCTCTGTGACATAAGCTGGTCAAAAACGATATTACATTTCGTTTATCACTTCACATAAACAGACAAGAATAAATCTGGTAGCCAAATCTTTCTCTCTCAGATATATGAAGTATTCTGCTGAGATCTGACACCCATCAGGACGCCCTACGAAAACTTATTGTACTGCTAAGAATGATTTATAGTGTGCTATGAACATTGTTGTTTCATATGGTGAGGTCTTGTTAGAATGCTGATGTATTAAGACAAAGTACCATCACCTCCTAAACTTAGCTGTGATAATATATAAAACCTGTCTTGGTGGCCATCTAGCTTCAGCATTGCCATCCATAAGAAACAGTATCTTTCATCTCCGAGGAGCTTTTCATAATGCAGCACCTTCCCTCAGAGCTGACAATTTCTGATCAATCCTGAGCATCGAAAACCACATTAAAGAAAGACATCTCATACTTTCATCACTAAACAGAATCATCCCCTCGCCCCACCACTTAAAAGAGTGTGTTTATTGTTAGTCCAATTCTTGTTTAAACAGTTCTGGTTTTACAGTTGGTGGCATTCCAGGGGCTTAAGCAATGAACAATACATAGTTTTAGTGTTGTGACTCTGCAGTGGTTTCCCATTTGATAATTATTTTTTAATTAACTCACAGAGCCTTAAATGTAGGGAATTCCTCTTATGGCAGCTAAAACTACATAATATAGCATTTTGGCCAATTTGTCTGTTTGAATTGTATTTTCATGACGGTTTAAACACCATATAGCAAGAAGAATTAACAGCAGAGTAACAAACTCTCTGTAACAAAATATTACAAACATACTAGTGGCACTGCCCAACGAAATTTCCCTTCTCCAATTACATGCATCTCTGATATCTCATAAACAACTAAAAACCAACATAAATCTCCCTCTGATGCACACAGGACAATTACAGATTTCAGTCTCGTTGCATAGCAGATATCAGAACGCAGATCAGCACAAACCTGCTGAACTGAATCAAGAAAGAGTGGATTTTATTCCCAAGAGAGATGTTATGCACATGTTGAATGTAGGCCCAAATTTTTGTCTAGCTGACATACAGGCTTACATCTTAGCCATGGAAACTGTCTGAAAAAGCTTATAGAAAAGAGAGAAATAGAGAAGCAGTCAAGGTGCTGCTTACATCCATTAGTTCGTTAATCAAGGAATGGGATAATAAGCTTTTTGTTTTGTTTGAATTTAGCAATCAGACTGCTACAGCTTATATATGAGCATATATTTAGCAAAATTAGCAAACAAAGTTAGCAATCAAGTAGCTGAAAGAGATCATCTCATGCATCCAACAAGGCACGAAGGTTTATATGTGAAGAAGATCAAGGCAGGGTCTTTGGGTTTGTCTGCATTGCAGTAGAAAGGCTGCTGCAGGGAGAGAAGCGCTGATCACCCAAGTCTGCAGTGGCCAGCTGATCAAAGGAACGGCTAATTGACAGGGAAGTCATTTGGGTAATTATGATTTGGTTGCTCAGATCTTACACATTTTTAGTTAAATAAATCTCTGCCTTGACAGATGGCCAGTAGCCTGGTATCTCTTGAAGCTGAAAGGGTTGTATCTGAACATCTAATCGGGGGTTATAGGAGTGAAGAAATAATGTTCCCATCTGTAGCTCTCAGTTACACAATGCAAGCATTAAGTATCTAGTATCTCTGATACAGAGCAGGGTCAAGATTCATTTTTCATATGGAGGAACTTTTATTGGATGAACTGTTGAGCAATATTTCCAAAATCCCATAATTTGATGAAAATGAGTTTGACTCTACTATTAGTACCCTTTGAAGTAGCTGATGAAAATGCCTTACTGCCAAAGTAAAGTAGGGAATAAAGATATCAATATATGATTGGTTCTAACAAAGAAGAAAAAGGTTATAGTCAGTGGATCTTGCAGTCACAGGGCAAAATCAGACATAGCTGAATACTTTCACTACTAATTTACAGACTGGTCTCTTACATACTGACTATTCAAACTGCACAGTCATCTTGCAAAAAAAAACCATTATCACAGTTAGGTAAAAGTTTTACAAAAATGAAAGGAAATTCTGAATAAGAAGGATCCTACATCTGATTTTTATTAGACTGCTAGCAGCTAAAGATGGAAAGACTGGAAGGATATTTTTCTGTGCACTGGTTGGTAGAATGAAGGGATTTCTTTTGAATGTAGGCAAAAAGGTGGACCTTTGCTGACTTCACCAGAAGAGAAGGAGCTATGTGCTAACTATTTCCCTTTCTTATTTAAGATCACCTCATCCAGATGGCTTTATTCTATCAGAGCTCCTTTGAAAGGCCTTGGCAGCACACCCTTAAAATTCACCACGTTCCCCTTTGCCCTTGCAGTCGCTTTCAGTGGAAGTTACAACTACTGTTGTGCAGGATTCGACCCACTCTGACTTGCAATACTTGGGGAAATTACCATACATTTCTCTCTAAAAGCTTTTGAAGCCTCAATTTCCATCAGTTTTGATGCTACAATAAATAAAGCAATAGCAGACAACTTTACGAAAAGATGCTATGAAACATGAAGTGCAAAGAAAAACCAACCCACCAACCTTACTTGCACTGGGATTTTGATCCATTGAATAAGTATCCAGATTTTAATTGAACATGTTAACAAGCTCCTAAGTATAACCTGTTTTCCTAGCCAAAAGCGTAGTTAACCAAACTGCACAAACCAGTAGGAAGTGATAGTAATTTTTACCTTCAACAAACACATAAGAAAAACAGCTTGGTTTAGTAGAAGCTATAGTAGGGAACACGATCATTTGCTCTCTCTATTCTTACCTTCAGTAGACAACTATTTGTGTTAAAGAATAAAATTTAGTGACAAGTGCTCCATACATACATATCCAATTATATTCTACTTTGAGGACTGGGTTTTATGTATTTGTTAAAAGAAATGTGTGAGGTAGACTGTGATCTTTCTCAGATGCAGCAGATCTGATTGCTGTGTTTCTTCAAGGCCATGTAGCTAATTCAGCTTTAATTTAAGGCCACAGCAAACTAAATAAATCTCATTATTTCAAGTTAACTATAATCTTTTATTTACTTGGATTTGACACTAATTATAGTAGAGCTTTCATAGTGATAAGTATCTTCTAATACCTTTATCAAGGACAAAATAACAAATACTGTAATAAGACAGTGACTTTGGGTCAAATTCTATTAATTTACACTGATATAAATCAAGATTAATTCTTTGAATTTATACCATAATAGAGAAAAAAAACAATCTGGTTTTATGCTTTATATTTTTATGCTGTGCCTCTTGAATGAAGTTAATTTAGACTCCATTGTACATGTCAAAGTCTCTATGTGTCATTTATATTTTTTAATACAAAACTAAGCATTTCCACATACATCTCCAAAACAAAACATCTCCGTGAAACAATAAGGAAATCAAGGTCCTCATTGTTTGTTGCTCAATGCTTCAAAATGTCTTTTGAAAATGGAATTGTTAAGTACAGCTTATAGATCTGTAACAAAAATAGCTTATGCAATTGTATGCAACACTCAGATTTTTAGCTGAGTGTGCTCGTAACAATCTGGCATTGTTCAATCTTCTGCCAGAGCTCTCCTCATCAGATGTTCACCAGGTGTGTTGAGATACACAAACAGGCAGCATTTGGGACAGAAGCCTTCCATAGCAAATAGTCTGGTTCTTGGCTGTGTCATAAGAGGTCTTTTCATTTCTTACATCCGGCAGCTCCCATCGCAAACGAAATCTAAACCTCTGGAGTGAGATTTGCACGCACCCTTGAAACGCTGTGTCTGGGTGTTTAGGCCAGAGGTTTTGCACTAGGACATGCTGTTTGCACTAAAATTTAAATTATCACGTTACAAATGCAGAGATGTTTTTTATTATTATTGCTACCTGTATTTTGAAAAATTGCTGAAGACAGCTATAGCTGGGGGAAAGAAGAGGAGACATCCTGCTCCCTTTGACTCGACTTTCAATGCGGCTCAAGGTGCAGGAAGCCACTACTCCCTGCTCCAAAACCAGGACTTTTAGGTGGTTGGATCTGAAACACCTTCGAGGTGAATTTCCAGCAGGTGCAGGGGAGAGCTGATGGCAGGCAGGCAGCAGCAAACGGGCAGCAGATGGGCAAGTCGGTGGGAAGGTAACCCCAGGCTATCGGTAGACTGCCAGGGCATGGAGGGCAGCTCTGTGTAATCAGCAAGTGGATCAAACAGCAGAAAGACTTCACCTCTTGGTTCACCACAAGTCATTGATCACACCTGTTGGGTTTTGTGAACATCTTTTTTTAAGATGTTTTAAAGGCATGGCCAGCCCTTCCTCCTCACTTCAGTCTGTGGGATTGAACTGACATAGCACAACCTGAATATTGCACATTTCAGCAATGCCTTCTTAGAAATGTATATCTTACTTTTGTTGGGTTACATGAATATCTTATTTTAATCCCCATTTGAAATAAAGATGTGTTTATTGTACAAACTTGAACTAGGAAAGTATCGCTAAAGACTATGTAGTCACTGTGGCTGTAGCGGCCATTGAAACACCAGCTATAAGAGCTAAAGAAAAGGAAAGCAATGAAAGAATGTAAAGAAAACATACAGGTAACATTCCCCTATCGAATATCACTTGTGAGGCATACAGTACAAAATATTAATGACATGAAGCCCTTAAACTTTAGGTTTTTAAAATTCATTAAAACAGCACTATTTTGTTACAATGAAAATCATACAAATGCAATAAAAGAGGAAATTTATCTGAGGCACTTCAAATCCTAGTTGCTGGTTGTTGGTTGTTTTTTTTTTTTTTTTCTGTAGCACAACATGCAGATGATTCGCACTGGCTCAAAGCACAGCAACCTAAGGAAAAGTATGCCCCAATATAACACTGAATTCTTATGCATGACTTTGGACTATAGCTCCCACCTCATGTCGCATTTTATTTTTCTGTAGAAATGCAGCGCTGTATTCCCATTTCCACAAATGATTAAATCTAGTTTGGGTTTTTTTTTTCTTACTGATACTTTGGAAAACTGCATAGCACACATCAATGGCACTTGGTCTGTTTGGAGACCAGTTATTAATTCAGATAGTAAGTATCCAATTTGCATTTCTATCAACATAGAAAAAGACAAGAACACTGCCACCAATTTAGCACCTCCTCTTGCTCCAAACCTGCTTTTCCTCTCCCACTGCCCTTATAGACCTTTCTCGAGCACAGCTGAAATTAGCCTATCTGCATACACAACATTGACAGACATATTCAGAGGTTCTTCTAATTTGATTTTTATCAGCTCAACAGGGAAAATGTGAATCTTCACTGCATCTCATTAGGGACCAACCAATTACACTTGCTTGAACTCCCAAGCAGAGATGGATAAATAATTATCAATTTACTAGATGATTTAAGATCCAATTTTTACTCATAAGAAGATTGCCATTTTTTTGCAGATATTTGTATTATTGCCTTTGGAAATACCCTGTGAACTATTTCTGTAAATAATTCTTGATCTGTAGTTTCTAGTTGTCTTAGGGTTTCTCTGGGGCATTTGTTACTCAGCACTTACAGGCTGAGATAATTGTCTGAAACCACAGAACACATATTATGTTTCTGTCATGTATTTGGATGGCTGCAATAACAATAATTATTTTCTGATGTGAATATTAAATTTCTGCATCTAAAGCAAAATTTTCTGCAATATTATTTTAAAAACTAAGTTTCTATAAGCATTCTTGTCACTAAAACCACTAGACGGTTTGAATACACCAAAAAGCATGTTCATTTGAACTACTAAAATCATGTGTGTAACAGTGGTTTGCAATCTTTCTGCAGTGTCATTGGAGAGTAAGATATGAAATAGATATATCATTGCATTTGCTGAGTGTTGCTTCTGTTCTGGTACTCTTCCAGCCTCAGGGGCGAGAGAGTCAAACACCAGTCTCAGATCTGGAGTCTGAATGAAAGTAAAAAGGGAAAAATCTCAATAGGCAAGTAACCAGAGCTGGGATCGGTAGGGAGGAAAAGGAACTATGTTAAGAACAGAAAAAGATATGGAACTGACAAGGAATGAAAGCAAGCATCCTCTGATAACAACGTATAGAATATTTAATGGTTTAGTTCCAGGCCCTAAACAGCTCTCTACATGAATAAAACATGCGCCTCTCTGTTTCAGACGTTATTCTTCCTGTTTTTAATATTTTTCACAAGTCTTTAGTCTGTCTAGAAACCAACAAAAATAAGAGGAAATAAAGATATGGATAGGCAGGCATGTATAGGTTAGAAAATATGCACATATATAAATTCAGAGAGCTTTCAACTTAGAAAGCAAGAACTATCAATGAACGGATTTAACCCATACTTAATTAACTCTATATTTAATTATTAAAACACCACAACTATAGCAGTATAAAAAATAGCTGCCTGGACACTATCCTTCTTTCCAAACTGTATAATTACAAATTCCACAATATTGAATTCATCCTAATACTACTAAAAAAAATATTTATCTACTAACAGAACATGCTATGAATATTGCTAGATAACCGAAATTGTGCAAAACTATTCACTTGTCAAAAGAATTACAAAATATTCATGTACACAGCTCCTGTTAAAGAAATGTGGAGGCACACATTTTTTTCATAGGGGAAAAATAGAAGAAATAAAAAGATATACTAACACATCAAAGAAAAACAGTGAAATCCTTCTGGAGAATAAACAGTGTTAAGAAAGGAAGCCTCAGCAAAAAAGTCCTTTTTTTAAGACAAGCTTTTTTCCCCCATTTCTATAGCTAAAATTAGAGGGGGAAAAAATCTGTGGTAAATATACATTAAGAATGAAGCTCAACAATTCTTTTGGCTTCTTAACATTCCAAAATAACTATCTCTTGTTTTAAATAATTCTTTAATTTCTTTGAACAATTCTTTGTATGCAGCCTATTTATAGTGGAGTTAAATACTCAATAATCCAAAAGTGAGCTGCTTTGATTATCAGCTCACTATGTTCTGCTTCTTGAGTGGATGATAGGTCTTAGAATTAGCTGTCTGTGCGAATTCATGAAAGATACTGGTAAGAAGCCAGTAAGCTCCTTTGTGGAACCAGGTAGCTGAAACAATTTGAGACTTCCTTAAAATTCTGGCAACCGTCACTATTCAGCTTGATAGGATACGCACAGGACATTTGGGAACAGGAGTTTCACTGAGTATTATTTTGTGACCGTTTTTCTATTAATGAGAGAGAAGTAGAAAGACCAGTGAAGCAGAGAAAAAAAGCTGCAAATAAGCCTGGGGCACAGCCAAAGAGGTTCTGGGAGCTCTGTCCTTAAAAAAAAAAAAAGCTAAGCAGGAAAGCTCCTGGGCTGAATGCCGGAGACATCATCTGTGTCACCATTCCTGGCCGAGAGAAAAGAGCTTTGGATGTTCTTTGTGACTAAATAGGATTGTGTAAAAAAAAAAAAAAAAAAAAAAAAAAAATTACTTACAGCATCATTTTTTTTCTTTGTACCTGAAATAAACTCCAAGAGCCTGAATTCGGTTAACTGCTTCAAAGAAAAAGGCGCAATGCAAATGTTACATATGGAATTCAGTTTCCAAGGAAAGTAGCTAGGCATTGGTCCTCCTGATGATCCATGATGTAACAAACAGTGTAGGTACTTTCATAGCTCACTGATATTTCAGAAAATGAAAAATATGATTTAAAACAAGGGCTGGACACATAAAAATGAATTAAAGCAGTGTCTGAAGGGTTTCTAGAAAACAGCTGAGGGATGTCTTGCTTTTGAAGATCAAACATCTGTTAAAGTAACAACCAGACCGTCTAGACAGATTATGAAGTCCATTTGTCTCACAATGGTAAGACAAATCAGGACAAAGTGACTAGTAATGCAATTACTACTGACAAAAATATTTTTCATGGTAAAAGGCTAGAGAAGTTAAAGGAAACTTGCAATTTCTTAATAGAAAAGAACCGCAGCAAGGACTTAAGCACCTGAGAGAGGACTGGAAAGACTGCAGAATGCTTATTTGGTAATATTTGGAATATTGACAGAAAAAAAGCCCAACCCTATTTCCAGCAACCAACCAATGGTGCTAAAGAACTTAGAACTTATGTCACTAATGTGACTTGGTTATCCCACTTCAGTGTCTGGTCTTTTTACAAGGTTTTGTTCCAGCCATTCGTCAGATAAGGGTAAGGCACAGTTGAAAGCTAAAAGGAGATACAAAGAAGAAACTCTTTCCAAGCTGACAGAGGACCTTGGGAGACTTGTCTTCTTGGCATAACAGATTAATTGCTTCTAGGATAAACCAGAAATGACCCGTTTTATAGCTCCTATGAAATTTGTCATGGAACTTACAGTGATAAGCAGGAGAGGAAACATCTACCAGGGCAGGGAAAGAAAGCTGTTTGCAATAGTCCCCAGTACATCCTGATGTCTAAGATGTCCACAGGACAGAGGGTTCTCATCTGCTCCATGACATTCCTGAACAAATATGATCAGTTTGTAAAATAAGAAAAACAAGAAGTAGTGAAAAAAATGAGGAAAGTAGCTTAGGGAGATATATGTAATACTATATTGGCTCAGGCACAAAATCCATCAGCTCAGTGTCCTGTTTCTGAAAATTGCCAGAAGCCAATGCTTAGGGAAATATACTACCAACAAGACATGTGCAGAGTCATCTTTCCTCTGGTTTATCTTCCCAGGTACTGATAGCCAGTGGCCAGTGAACGTCCCGAGCTGATGGTTGTATCAGGTGTACTAGCTACTGATCAATATTACCACCAGGAATGTGACTAATCCCTTTTCTGCACCTACTTTTTTTTTCAATTGTAGGGATAATTTAACTATGTCCTGAGTAAAAAAGTTGTGAAGGGAATGGCCACAAAACCCAATGCACCACAACTATTAAGAAGTCCAGTTACATTGCAGACCAAGCACCAAACATAAAACAGACATTAGTTGAAAGTCATTTTCCTGTTGCGAGAAAAAGAGGCAACGCAACTTGGAGGCCCCAGTCTGTAAGTGTAGTTTACCTCTGGACCTCTGTTTTTCTTTGCTCACCGCAAAGTAATAATAATGTTAGCAATGCAATTATGTACAGGAATAGTAGATACTTACTGAAACTTAACAGTTATCAGATCAGACATGCTGAGACAGCCTGGGGAAGATTAGCTGCTAAAGTTCTTGTGGATCTGGAGGAGAAGTGCCGTACCTGTCATTGCCTGCTGAATGTTTTAACTGTCAGAAAATGGTAAAGAAGGAAACACTGGTGCAAACCTGAAGTAGAAGCCTTAGCAAGCAGTGAGACAGAAGAAATCACAAGAAGGTGGCACTTCCCTTCAAATGGGCAAGTCCATTTTTAAGAGACTTTCCAGTTTGGGACAGCACTTGCACTATGCAATAAAGACAAACTTAACTGGTCCAGCCAAAAACTGAAATTGGAAAAAACTGAAAGAAATATTTCTATGAGGCTCTACTTGAGCGTTTAGTAAAGAAGGAAGAAACTTTCCAGGCCGTTTGGTCATTTATCAAAGGTATAACTGAGCCTTGGGCCATTTTGTAAGTTTTCACCCAGTGCCAAAAAAAACCCCAAACTTCATTCAGGATACACTCCAAGGGAGCAGGCATTACATGTTGATCTTAATAATTGTATGTATCCAAATATTTCTTACCTATACTTACTGATGTATTATGGTGCCTAATTTTTATTGGGTGATTCATTTTTATATATGCTAATCAGTATCAATCCTTCTTGTATTACTAACTTGCATAATTTCTTACATTTGTTTTATTTCCTGACCAACAACTTAAATAACCTTTCTGGGTTATACAGTAACTTGTTTATATCAGCATTCCCACAGTTCGATCCACTTAGGTCAGGCAGGAAAACTTCTAATTAACTATGTCTCTCAAGCATCTAAATTGCTCTGCTTGAATTTCTGCAAAGTTAAAAATCTCAATAGGGTCAACATCATTTTAAAGGATTCTTATTCACTAACATCCTAGATGCAATAGAAAGTTCAATCATTTTTTCCACACCACATAAAAGGAAGGTATTGGCAACTGGAAGTGGATCCGAAGGAGAGGGAGAGATTGCTTGCAGAGCAAGCCAAGGCCTGTTGTAATTTGAAGTCATGGCTTTTGAACCTGGCCATATTTAAAAGGCTAATGGTGGTGACAGTGCATGACCTGCCTCATCAGTTTGTTTGTTATATTAGGCAATCGATTATTCTGTTGCATGCTAAAACCTTTGAAATGTATGAACGATGTGTAAATAATTTTGCAAAAACCTAACCTACACTGTGAACATAAGCCATGAGCGAGAATTTCCTCTCAATAAATGAAAACGCAGACACTGTAGAACTGTCTATGGCCAGACACTCAGCTGCAGAGTGTTGACTCCGCTCTTTAAAAAAAAAAAAGGAAAATCTTGTTAATTTATTGATTTATTTGTTAAGATAATATATATATTATATATGCTGAAAATAACTGTATTTTAAAGTTTGCAAAGTTTTGGCATTATGACAAAATCTGCCATAAAAATATACAAAGCTATTGTCAAAATCATAATTCCCAATGGAGTAAAGCACAACAGTAGTGCCAATTTTTAAAACTGCACAGTTAAGACACAGTCTCTAGATCTCCATAAGTGAAAGACGAAGTCAACTGAACTACACCTTTCAGCTAAGATCTGATTATCATCTCATAAATCTCACTCATTTGAACATGTATTATAAACTTGCATTGGGAATCAAGGCTGTTCTCTGACCTGGTCATGAGCCGCTTCTCTCCCCTGTGGCGTGCAGGCAGGGCGGTACGGCTCCTGCGCAGGTTAGGAAACTCTGCTGAGATGCTGGGCCACATCAAAATACTTTGTATGGGGCCAGCTGAGAATGTAGGTGGAGAACCTGTAAGAGTTGTCTAGATTCCTAATGCTAGGAAAGCTCATCGTCACATGTTTTACGTGTGCTTAGTAATACATAGTGTTTATTACAACTATTTTCATGAGTTATTCAGCAAGCTTATAAATTCCCAACTTTTTCTTCCAAAAAGGCCATATTTGATAAGCTTAAGAAATATACAGCAACAGCTGAACACGCTGAAATTCCCAGCACTACTGGGACGATGAGCAGTATCTCACCTGCCAAACCCAAACATGATGAAAAGGTCAACTAAGAAAGGCTAGCATCTTAAAATAGGCAAAGGTGTAGTATATTTGAAAGGCAAATAAAAGGAGAAATGAAAAATTAATAAAAAATAGAACTGATGGAAATTTCTTACTAGCAAACACAATACTTCCTTCCCTTGCAGCACACAGTGGACCCTGTTAGAATTGGAAGCCAGTGAGCACTTGCACTGCATATTTAATTCAGCAGGTAAAGTCCTAACTGTTGAAAGCATTAAGTTCAGATGTTGTATGTTCCACTGGCATAAAGGAAACAAAACGCTTAACCACATAAACATCCACTCTGAAAGTTTAGCTGTATCTGGCCTATAATATGTATTTAATATAGCAATGCTCTCAAGAGAGTTCTGGTGACTAAATACTACTTTGTAAAGGAGATCACATTTCATTTATATTGTGCACTCCTGAAAAATTATGTGCTTCTCTTACACAACATAAAGGTCAAATCATTAGCCTGGAAAATTTCTGCATTCAGAGTTAGAGAGAAGAGCTATCTGCAGCTTTCTTATTCAATGTCTGTTCAAATGTTTGGCTGGGTATTTCATAGGATATCTCAGATATCTTCAGACTGGTAACATGTACTGTTCAACTTAGTCATACAATGCTCTCTAGAATGCAATATATTGATTCTTACTTTGTTTGCCATGAGAAGTTTTAGGTTAAGCACAGTTTCTCTGTTCCAGCACTGTGAACATGTCTTTCTGTATTGCTTCTATTGATAGATTATCGACGTACAATGATTTTAATGTCAAGGTTAATTATGTGCAGGGTCATTGATTGCTTGCACCTTTTTCTTCTCTTAAGAACCATAAAATTTTGACCTACCAACAATCTTTCCACTCTTACTTCCACCAAATCACCTCAGCCAGAGAAAAGAAAAACAATTCTGGCTGAACCGGTTCTGTCAATTCTTTAAAATATTATATCACTATCTGAAGTGATTTATGTGGCACATCAGATGAATGGGAGCATATATCAATTGTGTGATCTATGATGCATGTGCGTCATGTATTGTGACCAAAAATTGATGGCACAATAAAATGTAATAGGTGCAGTCACAACAGACCAATATTTTTGTTAAATGTTTTAAGGATTACTCCAGAGCAAAATATTTCACATATTTTAATATTTACAAAAAAATTGAACGTGTGGAAAAAGATATACAGGACAACTTGCTCCCACTTAACTTCCTTGATGTTGTGACATATTCAGGTCTGGCTTCCTTCATTTTACATGCTTTGCATTTTTCAGGGTGGAGCAAGAAGGACTACCAATACAAGAAATCTTCATTCTTCATCTGCCAAAATCAGAAGCCAGCCAAGGCATATATGTTCAAGTCATTCAAACAGCTTGTACCAGCATCTGGTATTCAATTTTTTTAGGTTTGTTCCTTCTTAGGAAAAGAAATAGCATGTATATATTTAAATGGGGATGTTTAATCTTACATAAATCATGTAATATCACAAATATAAAAGTATTTTGTCAAATAAATGAGCTACACACACTAATCTGTGGATGAAGGGACATCAGTATCTCACGGAGACTAGCTACAGATCAACAGAGATAAAGCACTTCAGGTCCTTACGGTAAATGATTCCTGTAATAACAATATCTCTCCAAAACAAATTACAGCCCTTGCATAGGGCGGGCACACCTCACAAAGGATCTGAGGGAGACTTATGCCTATGTGGAGTAACAGCTCAAGAGTGGGTATCCTACAGCATGTAAAAACTATCAGACACGTTTAGTTCTCGAACCTCTATCTTAATGGTGTATGGATTCTCTGGCAGCCTACGGAATGTATACAGTGTGTACACATAAAATGATATAGAGTTTTGCATTTAACAAAGTGGTCTAAAACTCCACTCTTGCATAACTTTAATAAAGAGGCAACCTCATATATGCAAATCTACACTGCAAAAATAGTAATTATGTTTTCATTGCAATTTAGACAAAGAAACAGGCACAGTATTTTAGTGGAATTTGTTTTAATCTAATATCTGAATTTCCATCAAACAAAAAATATCTGACTTAATTTAATAAATATGTAAGATCTGGTAAAGATCTTTCATGATAAAAGGAAAAGTAAATAAAGGGGAACAAAACCAACTTAGTAGATGTCTCATCAACTCTCTGTGTACTGTAAACTGTCCACTCCTTACCATTTTTCCTGATGTTTTAAAAATCCTATTCTAGAATTCCTGCAGTCATCCACAGGGATAAATAAAGAGCTAAAAAGAAAAAAATTGTGTGTGATCTCAGTTCCTTCCTAGCTCATGCTTTGACACAGAGCTTTTTTATTTTCATTTAGTTTCCTTAGCACTGATGACTCAGTTCCTACACTGTCATTTCCATCAGTGCGGTTGATACCTAAGCTGGGGTTGATACTCAAGCTGAGGCTGATACACTTCAGCAGTAGCTCAAAAGAGCAAAGGAGCCAACACTCCCGGCTCCAAGGAACATGTAACATCAGAGCTGCAGAAGCAGCTGCAAGGTCTCAGTCTTTGGCACCTCTGTCTCAGTATTTTAAATATCTAAGATTGTTAGGTTTCTAAAGGAATGGGAGGAAGAAGAAAGAAGTCAACTAACCATTCAAGCTCACAAATTTGATGCTACAGAATGTAGGTATTTACAGGATGACTTTACACCCTTGCTATAACTTGACTATTGCTTTAGTTTCGGAATTAATTTTCTTCTGTATCTTGATTACATCTCTGTGTAGTCCCTTAATCTCGCTGTGTAATTTGGAACATTATCATTTCCTTTGAACTGACTTCTCCCAACTGTTTAATGTCATTAGCAAACTTTAGCATCTCACTGCATTGTTCTCTTTAGAAATTAAATGCAGAAAAGAAAACCACATTGTCTGAAGACGCCCCTTCAGTCACTATCTTGCCTCAGAAGACTCATCTGTTATCAATATCTTTATCCACTGAAGTCCCTCCTGGTTCCACTGTTGATAGATTCACCAATTAGTGTTTTGCTTTATACTTTATCAAAGCTTTCCAAAGCTCAGATTGCGCAAGTACATTTACATAAATGTTACTGCCTGGAAAACACACTTTATGATGACCAGCTCATATACCTCTTTCATATGTGCTGTTTTCTAACTTGTTAACAAGAGTCCCATGTAATGCACTCAGTAATTAACGTAGCTACACACTCAGCAAAGATGGGCTCCTGCTTGTCTGAATAAGAAGGAAGAACGTATAATTGCTAAAATTATGGTCCCAGTGCTCTAGTTTGGGATAAAATACACAACAATATAATAATGAGAAGATTGAAAACAACTATCAAGCTCAGCACTAATTTTGTAAATAACACTGTAATTGCAGGAAATACGGAAAAGAGAAGAGAGTAAGGCAGAGATCGACACATAAAACTACTATCATGTATCGTGTTTGACACATGTCTTAGAGCTTCCCTGAACGGGAATCAGAATGATGAGACAACTAGCGAGAGCTGTGCCGCTGCCCAGGTGGGACTGGACATACCCACGCAGACATGAGCCCACCTCAGCTGGTTCTACACCCCACTTCCCGAGCCCTCCTGTTAAGGAGATTACATGCCTGTGTGCAAATGAGTCTGTCCTCAACGTGGGAGTAGAGTGACCCTTGAAAGGTACACTGGAAGGATCCTGCCCTTCGCACCCTCCTTTCCTTCACACACTTGCAGAGCAACTCTGCAGGCAAAACAATGTGCAATGTACATTGCTACTCCCTCCTGGCTTAAGCTGAACTAACTGATTCCCTAGGTTTGCTTTTATGTTTGAATGTAACTTACTACACAACACAAAGCAGTGTCACCATTTAAAATCATTGATGAGGTGGCCTAGCACATTCAAAATTTTTCATTATCCCATTTAAAAGAAAGTTTGACCAACAGGAAGTATTTTATTTTAATAGATGTTGATTTTTTTTTTTTTTTTAATTTTTAAATAAGCTAGAAAACACTGTGTTTTATCTACTGGAATTTTTAACAGTTGAGATCTTAAATGCCAAGCATTGTGTTTCTAATGGAAATGCTTACACGCATTTAACTGTTGCATTGTTAGTTGTGCTGATATGATAAAAGCAACTTCATATATCCTGTGATTTTGCCCTGACTGTTTGTGTCAGTCTTGTAAAAGCAAGGAGGGGCACGGCGTGCTCTCCTGGTCTCTAAATGGCAACATGAATTGTGGTCATTAGAGCATTCATGACCTGTGTACAAAATAAGGTATCAGTGTTAGCACAAACTGAAGGATCCTCTGGGACACAGATAATTGCTCCTACTGCTATGTATCAAACTCTGTCTCCACTGCATGGGTTTATGAGTTTCAAAGATGAGAGATCTTTTCACTTTGAGGTTTAGGAATGATATATGGTAGAGTATACTCTATTTTCTTCTAGAAATGAGATTTATTGCTAATCCAAGGATAAAATAAGGATGATACCAAAAAGAAAAAAAACAAAACCAAACAGAAATATAGTAGTTGGAATAAGGCCTAGATCTGACCACTCTTAAAAGCAAATACATATCAAATTATGTCTCTTTCTTGTGATCAATATGTCTTATTTATTCATGAATACACATCTGCATGTGGAACCAATAAGACTGTATATAAGTTTAAAAGAGGCAACGGTAACTATATCTTGTTAATTCTATTTCCTTTGGAAATCCCTTGAGCAAACTGAAAAACAGGAATTAAAAAAATGTCTGGGTCAGCCAAAAATGTATATTCTCAAGTATTGATTCATTTATTTTTGGCAGAACCACCTTTCCCCCAGCTATTTTCTAATTGAGAATTAATAAGGAATTTGGCCAATGGTGGATGCAGCTCCTTTGCTAACACTGACCATATCTGATGCCCATGGAAGAGTAAGAACAGGGCAAGTATGTGACACTTCCCCCTTAGCAGTGTCTCAGACTCTAAATATACTCATGTCAGGGATTTTTCTAAGGGAGCTATATTTGCTATATATTCAATAACCCTCAGTAGATTTTTCTTCCATACACTTATCCAGTTTGTCCTTGCACCCATGTAAACTCACGCATTTACAACATTCTTTGGTGAAGAGTTTCATAGGCTTCTTATCCAACATGTTGAAGAAATACCTTCTGCTGATTGTTCTGAAACCTGCCACCCATTGGTTTTGTCTGATGCCCCATAATTTTTGTTATAGAAGAGATACTGAATATCAATCCCTATCTATATCACTCATGCTTTTATAGACCCCTAGAATATTCCAATATGGACAACCATTTTTGAGGATGAAGAGTCTTAGCTCGCTCCATTATTCCTAAAAAATAGTTACTTCATCATCCTTGTTCAATAAAACTTGTTGCCCTTCATTAATTTCTCCCCAGTTCTACAAAGTATTTTATTTCTATTGTGGGCATTTTTAATAAAGTTAGCCAATAAAACTTAAGGACAAATTTAGACATTTATTATCAAAACAGACAGGAAGAAGCTGTCTTTCATTCCCTAACTAGTCTTCTTGATACCCAGTTTGTGGGAGATTGAAACAGAGATCCCACTTGCCTGACTTGAAATTATGTCTTCCCAGGAAAAATCTTGGTTAGGATGTTCCACTTTAAGAAGTTAAATATGTATTTTAACAAAAAGTTAAAAAGATAATTACTCTAGAACTCAGTGTTCATCCTCCAGAAGCATACACCTAGGCTCCATTTTTTCACTAAAGGATATGTCAGTAATTTAATGAGAAACCAGTGTCAACAGAGGTTGAGAGCTGCCCACATAAAATACCTTGCAGCATGATGATCTAGTAAACTGCGTTAACCGAGGCAGGACGAAGTTCATGTTGACCCAAGCAGACAGAGTTTGAAACAGTGTCTCTTGCTTCCTGATGAAATTATTTAAGCACAGATGTTTTAGCAAGGGCCCTTCACCCAAAATTCTGTGCATCTCAGGATAATATGTTCTGAAAATGTGATTAAAATTCACCATCCCTTTCATATTGTTCAGTAAAACCTGAAATGTCAATTAAAAAGCCACCAAAAACATTCACCAAGTCCTAGTTTGTTACCAACTTTTGTTTCCCAGAAAAAAGTACTATTTTTTTAAATTCAAATCAACCCAGTAGATTTATTCCCTACAATGTTTTAGACCTTTACATCAGTCAGTAACATGCAGCATTTCTCTTCACGTGCAGGAACATAATGTTTTCACAGAATGTATTTTGCAAGGCAGCAGCCAAGTGTAGTATGCAAACAAACACACTCCCACAATCTCTAGACCTGAACAACACATTAAATCTGAAATTCAGAAAGGGAATAAAATGTCAAAGTTGAGTTTTGAATAAAGCGTGACAAAGAACTGATGGAATAAGCAGGACAGGCAATAATTACTTAGTGATGAGTGAATGGAAATAAGAAAATGAAGACATATTATCACTAAAAGAGATGTGAAAAAATGGGTTTGCATCGAGGCAAACATGCAGTGCGATGTCTCCCACTGCATGGGTATGGTTTTCAATTTTTCACTTTTCCTCTAATTAGGCTAACAGCAAACTGACAAGTGCACCTTTATGAGGTAGAAGACATGTGTATCACTTTTAAGCTCTTTGTAGGTTTTCCATTTCCGTTCATTTACCTATATCTATTCTACACGTCAAAGGACACTGCGTGCAAATGAATGCTGAAAGTCTCAGAGCTTAGCAGGTGTTTCACATTTGTCTGAGAAAGGTATTCCCACCGTCTCTGCAGTCAATGAACAGCTTCCTTATGTCATGTTTAGTGGATGCTTGAGGACAACTCTCTAAACCACTTAAACCACTTAATTTTCTTCTTTCCTCTACTGAAGGGAGGACTATTCTTGCACTAATTTTGTAACCATGAAGGAAGAACAATATTCAAAGGCATTTTTAATGACTGCTCTTCTGAAACCATTTTCAAAATTTAAATTCAAATGCAAATTTAATTTTTAAATTAAAACAAATATATTTCTAACAGCTTGTTTTACTGCTAGTAGTCCCCACAGATCAATAGAGAGATTCCCACAACTCACGTTTAGAGGGTCCCTGTCCTGCAACGTTTCAAATTTCAATGCACAAAACAGGCAAGGATTAAGAACATGCATTACGACTACCTTGTCACTGGGGGAAAAATGGCATTGAAAGTTTAAGAGTTTTACAATAAACCAAATATTAAAAATATCAATTTGGATGAGAAAAGAAGGGAAACTATCACAGTTAAGGTTCATCACTGGATATGGGGTCCTCATCAGTGATTTAAGTGATTTGTCTTCAGACACTGCCTGCAATCCTACCATAGTTCATAGGACTCTTTCAATAAGGGACTATTAATGTCTGGTTACCCTGCAATAATCGCATGTGCCTTTTTACAGATAGCTTTATAACTATAAAATATTACATAGGTATTATTTCAATTGTGTTATTATTAAGAAGAAAATATGAGTTTATGAATTGGCTTATCTCCGTTTTGGAAACTGTAAAGGAAGACGAATAGAAACAACAAGTGTCGCAGGTTTCCCCTAAGTAGGGTTTTCAATTGGAGATGCGCAGTTGTTTGTACAGTCCTTTCAGATCCTCAAAAGAAAGATACTCTGAAATATACTGCTGTTGTTATGGCAAAGGTCACCAGATGGCAGTGTTAAACATTTAAAGATTTAACTGATAAAGATTTATTCTTTTAGATGAGCAAGGTTTTAGTCTTAAAAGAAAATGCTATTGTGTTGCTTTTTGGATAGAGAATCTTTGAGGAAGGTTTCTGACAATAAATTAGGAAGTTCTCTGTCCATCCCGATTTCTCTAACTAGGTTAGAGAAAGGTTTAGAGACAGGTTTCTCTATCTCTGGTTTAAGTTCTCCAATGAGAGGCGATTGCCTGTGTGGGCTGCTTCTGGCTTCTTTGTTTCGAAGAGCAACGTATGTAGTGTAAAATATACTCATTACACAAAGAACATAAAGCTCTGGTTACGTAGTACTCATCTTTTTCATTTGGAAGCAAGCCACAAAATTTTGATATTTGGTACCACTTGTCAAGAAGTGGAAAATTATTATTTACCTTGGAAAGGGGAGGTGGGGAGAGTCCCCCCATTCCTTAATAAAGATTTCCTTCTATTTTTCTCCATACTTACAAGTCCCCGTATTTTTTCTGGAGTGTTCAGGGAATCTTTTGTAATAACAGAAGAACATACTTTGACAGAAATTTCTTGGCAATGCTTTATACTAATTGGTAGTTATGGTCTAGGAAAAAACATACAGATGAGCTCTCAGTATTACTCTGTTCTCATGGGAAATTCACAATCTACCCCACAATGAAGATTTCTTCTTCACAAAGATCGGTGGAGTTCCATCAATTTGTTAACCTGAAATCTTTATTTCAAGCACTGGAAGATATATTGATCAGCACTCTTTCACAGGATATATATATCATATTTGTCTACTTAGATCTAATAGTAGTGGAAGGAGTGGGAATGTGTACAAACTTGCACATAAAAAGATAAACAGCATAGTCATGTTTGACATGAATTTTATCACCTGGCTAGATGCTGAAGAGATTTATGAAGACAAGTTGTCTAACTGGACCTGAAACGACACATAAAATCTCACTAGCTGGTCACTCAGGCAGGGAAAGCTCTGAGGAATTTTAGACCATGCTTTTATATTTAGTGAATTTTCTTGTCACTTAACATGTTAGTATAAATAATACTGTATTTTTAAAACTTCATCCTCGGGAGTATAAAACCGTCAGCATGTATAAATTGTTATAATAATGTATGACAGCATAGTTTGGGCGAGTCAGCAAAACTGTATTTAGAATTAACCCAGTGATTAATTTCATTGGCACCAATTGAAAAGAGAGTCAGCAAATACACTACTTTTACAGCGCCATAGTAATACAGAGAGGACCTATAACCACATGTTTCGGGTGCTTTGAAATTTCATTTTATTTCCTGGTAAGGCAACAGACTTCCTGATAAGTCACTTAAACTCTTTTGGTTTTCCTCCTTCTCTATAAAATGGAAATAACAATATTGTCTGACACCTTTTTAGCTGTGTTTTGAAACTATGGTCTGCCTATAATCTCATTCTAGCCAATGACAATACCAGTGAGAATAATGAATTCAGGCATTTGGGTATTTTAGGGTATCACTATTTTCCTGTGGTTTGTGGGGAGGAAAAACTGAGAGTCTTGAAACCATTATAACATAAAGCAGAAACCTTCCTGAAATCTCAAAAAGTACCATCAGAATATTAACATGACCTTTTGCACTGTCGATGTCTCTAGACTACACAATTAGTAAATAAATAACATTATCTTAATACCTTCCATATTCTGGAACTTGCTATCTCCTTTTATATTAAACGCAGATGTGCTTTAGGGAAAAAAGTATATTTCCTTCATCGTAAACTTAAATTTGCTACAACAATTAGTCTGCTTATGTCTGGAATTCTATCAAGAATTTAAAGAAAAATGGCAAACACAATCAACTCAATATTACAGTACATTTGACCATGTAATAACACTCCAGAAATCAGTTCAGAAAGAACAACATGTAAGTCCAGTTCTTTCAACTAAAATTCCAGGTGCTCAGAGGCTCTGCTGTCAGTCTGAAACAGTTATACATTTATTTTCCAAGTACTTAGAGCTACTGTCTTTCATACTGTAGAACACGTGGTAAAGGCTGTCCGTCTATCTCTCTTTGCATGAACAAGGACACTAATTTCTATATTTGGTTGCATTTTACTGAAGAACTCATCTAAGAAAGGCTTGTTTGGTTAGGTTCAGAAATCAGTTCTGACAACTATAATTCAAATAATCTCACTGAAATCAAATTAATTACACTGATTCAAAGTTGCCAAGAACTTGAATTTAAATTCTGTTAAAATTTAAGAATCATTGAGAGTGTTACAGATTTAATTTTTATCCCATGGAGTCTTCCTGTGTATAATTTCTTTTAATCAATGCATGGCTAAACTATAAAACCTGACGAAAGGAAAGAAGGAAGACAGAATGCTATTTTAATCTATTGATTCAAAGGAGACGTCTGTATTATTTTCCTTTGCATCTTTAATCAGTTAAATGACATTAAAATAACTAAAATGCACAGACTTTTGGCTGGGGAATACTTGTCAAAGGTGTAACATCTGTTAAAGCTGTGGAAATGAAATAAATTTAGCTTATACACCTGTAAATGGCACTTAGAGGGGGGAAAAAAAAAGGCAACCCCTCCCCAACCCAAAAACTGAGAAGCTAAAACAGAAAATTTCTATGCAGGATATTTTTGTTGTTGTTGTTCTTGTTCGGTCAGTTTCCTTACTGTCATGGGTGGTATTTATTTATTACACACTAACAGGAATGAAAATGGAATTTAAATGGCGATTTCTGTAGGGGTGTCAGCCTTTGTTCCACAACCAAAGTGTATAAACTTAATCTGATTTTTAACATTAACATCTGCATTAAATACATATTTGCTGCCTCCCTTAAATGAATTTACCGCTATTGCTGGCTCTTATCAGCTTCCAGTGTCAGAAATTGATTATCATGGACAAGAAAAATTCCGGAACATGAAGCAAAGCTGACCAAAACAAAACTCTAAATATATCAGCAGGAAAAAAGAGAAGAACAAAATGGCATTGGAATGTAAGGGAAAAGGCAAATCTGCAAGAAAAATGTTTAAAACACTTTCTCACATAATGAATTTGATTTAGACTAACAGGAGAAAAAGTCTCCCAAGTGGTAGTTATTAACCAAGGCATCATTACACATACGTTTATACACACAAACACATAAGACCACTAGCAAAAATAACTTCTACTTTTAAAATTTTGTGCCAAATTTGAAAATGTAACTTAATCCAAGTGGGAAAGTAAGCACCATATCTGCCCCCCTACCCCCAACTCAAGAGAGCACAGTTTAGCAGTAAGTCAGCAGCTTTTTTAGACTGAGCATTTTGGTGTGACACAACACCTCCCCAGCAGACAGCGCTGACTTTTTTTCAGGTCCATCGGATGTACCCAACAGAAAGACTGGAAGTTATCTGAGCAGATCTAGGATACGAGAATCTACAGAAAATGGGTGCTCACATAAGCCAGCAGGTATCCCACTGATTGTGATAGTCTTGAGGCTTAAGATCTGAGGCGAAATTTACCTGTGTGCATCTATGCATTTCTGTGCTTCTGTTTCTGTTTATCACAACAAACTAAGATGAAGTGTCCTCTTGTCATGTGTATGACAAGAACAGAAGAAATACACTGTTGCCAGGAACTTGTTTGATGCTTATCTGTCTACATTCCCCTAACTTATTCAACTCAGAAAAGCCGTTTGCAAACAGACCATTGGATGGGACCTGGAGGACAGACGGAAAATATGAGAAGATTCTCAATGCCGTCTTTACACCATCACTCAGCAAGTCTCATGTACGACTGGAAGTCTGCTTATAATCACTGGCAATTTTAGAGAGCGGAGCAGAACAGACAAAGGCAAAAGACTTAGAAATTGCCTTGAAGTGAAAGGGCAGTTAATAGGAAGAATTCTGCTGTTTTCAGTGGTAGTTAATGAGAGACTACTGGGAATGATCTAAGAAGAAGGAAGACTCTGAACATGATTAAATGGAGAGAGGTGTATACAAATTAACCTCCAGTGGATTACAGTATGGAAGTTTCTGAGCTATGAAACATTAGAGCTCATCAGGAAAAAGACAGGACAACTTGAAATGTGGTAAGAGAAGAGGATGATCCACCTAAAAGAGGAGAAAGTAAACAAAACAGGTTTGCAGATATTTAAGTTGGGACATTCTCTAGAAAACATGACAACTCATGCAATTTCAGTGCTAGCTTGAACACACTGCGAGGAACATACTTTTTTAAAGATATATAGCAAAGAGTACCACTACAAACAACAAGGAGAGGTGAAGTACTTGTGATGGGACTGATAACAGAAGCAGTAATTGCGAAGGTGATATGCTGGATAAAGGAATCAACCCAATCTATGTATGCATTTGAGAGAGGTCAAAAGAAGCACTCCAAGTGTTAGGACACTGCAGTAAGGGGTTAGAAAATAAAAAAAAAAAAACAACTTAGAAACTGGAACTCTCCCAGGAGGTAAAACAGATATTAAAGGAAATGTAGTAATAGGATAGTGACTAATAGTAAAAGAAGTGACTGTGACCATATACAGTCACAGTGAATATAGCACAGTGACTATAGCACTGAAGTATACTTCAAGTGTCTTGAAGTGCAATGAAGATGATGTTAGAGATAAAGAGGACAGGGCAGACTGTTTATCTATGATGCAGTCAGGACTAAATGAGAGTATATATAAATGGGCTCTGTTTAGTCAAATCCACTTTGGAGTTCAATGGTTGAAGAGATTGAGGAGAATATCAGGAGTCTGTTATGTGGACTTGGATGTAACTGACAATGAAAATTATGCGTTAAAGCTAGCAGAAAAACAGTCATCTATTTCAGGGCAGTGTACATGCCTAAGTGGTGCTGGGTAGTGCTGTGGAAACAACTACAACCTCCACTTAAAACCAGCTCCATTTATAGATTGTCATATCTACTTCCACACAGGCACATACACTACCTGGTTAAACAAGTCACTTCTGAATATGACAAGAAAGCATAGATCAAACGCATGGCTAGGAGACACACTGGCATTTGCTTGGGTTTAAGTACACAAATCTGCTTTGTAACCGACCGGAAAACTTAAACCACAATGTGTTACAAGGTGTTTTTCACCGTGAAGAAACGTTTGGCAGGATGGCCAAGCAACTTCAAATCAGAATTGCTGGACAGTTAGCACCCAGTAGGCACTGCCTGGAAGTGTGAAAGTAACACCTGGAATCACGTCCAGTTTGAGACTAGAGATCATGGACTGGAAAAACCTCTTCTTTTCAGAAAAAGAACCCAGCATATATACCCTAGTAATAAATAGTTCTCTCTTCAAGAAGACAGGCATACTCCAATGAGTGCTCTTAGTAGCGTACTTTATCCTGTGCCCTTGCTCCCATGAGTTTCCCTTAGCATGAGTAGCGGATTGCAATTCTTCCCATGTAGGTGGAAAATCAGCAGCAAACAGTTTTCATTTTCCTTCTAGAGCTCCAGCTTTGTAGAAAAAACTGTTAGAATTTGTAACAGAAAAGACGCTGCAGCTTGTCCTTAAAGAAAGTACATCTGATATGAGTAAGTGTTGGGGTGGACACAAGAAAAATGGAACATCATTAAAATAGATTCTAATTTTGTGCAGTATGGAATATTAGAGCAGCACATTCCCCATTTGTTCTTGCCTTCATGCTAGAGGGGTCACTCACAAGGTTAACACTCCTGCGCAGGACAGACGGTGGCTGCCTGCTGGTTTCACTGCGCCAGGGTGAACCACACAATTATGTTGGTCATTCAGGGGCAAAGAAGGGTTAGTCAGTGTGAAATACTGAATTGCGAATCTCTTTTTGAAAGTAGACAGTAAGGAAGATTGACAAAATCAACATCAAGATTCTCAGTTGTTTAACTGCTTTTCTTATGGCACGTAAGTGTCTCTGGGAGACTGATATGCTTTTACAGGTTGTCATGTCACCTTAAATTTTGGTGACTCAAGCATCGTAAATGACTTCCCTGAAGTACATAAAAAAACAGCAGGAACAGTAGAAGTAGCTAGTGAATACCTCTGGATATTCAGCACAATTTAGACTCCATGAAATATAGATTTTTCAGAACAACTTATCCACGGCAATAACATGCTGATATTTACAACAATACATTTGATTACTTCTGAGTATTGCGTTAAAAAAGGAATAAAAAAACCAGGAAATTTGACAGCAGAGTGGATGGTGGCTGCTTTTGATGCCTTGGCTGCTCTCCACTACCTTCATTACTCAGCTCAATGGGGTGCAAGATCAAGAAAGTCTGCTTCCACCTCTAGGCCAGGGCGGCATAACTCTAGCACGGTGCAGTGTTCTTTAGGGAAGCATGTGAATTGTAATCACAAATTACAAACCCCTCTTCCGTACAATATTATTCTTCCAGAAGTCAACACCAAGGAGGTGGTGGAGAACGCAGAAGAAGGGATGAAAGCACAGACAGCGCAGTAATGAATAACAATTTTGTTTAAAAAATGTGTAAAAACAGCCTACTTTCATTTATTGTCTTCTTAACATGCACAGTTGGACTTCTCTCATATTTATGCACTTTTGCCGATACCAACTTATTTCCACTGAAACAGCACATACCTTTGTTGTACTGCTTCTAATGCGTAATTTATTTTGGCGAGAATAATCCTGTGCATTAGACTAAGTCAGAAAACAAATAAAACCAACATAATGAAAGTAATTTCTTTTCCATTTGATTTCCATGCAGAAGATTTAAATGTGTTTTGGGAAAAAGCACGAGGACCAAACAGACACTGTTGTTGAGAAGCCACTGAAGGAAAGGTGCACCAACCTCAGAGACCTGCATGCTGAGCCTTCCCCCCTCCTACGCCTGCCAAGGGCTGCCAGGAGGAGAACAGCAGGTTCCACAGCACACAAACCCTACGGCTGGCCACAGGAGCAATGTATCAGCCTCCCAAAAATCAAAAGTATGGGCAGGACATTAGGATTTCATAACTGTTTCTTATAACCACTTCATACCACAGCTCTTTGGTGTGGGAGGTTATGCTTTTATTCCTCTATTCTGCTTCAAAGTTCCAAGCACTTGTATTAACACATAAGAAAAATATTCAGGTCAGTGCTGAACAGTAATAATCTTCCATGCAAAAGGATCATAAAGTAATTGCAAGCTAAGAGTTGTCCTCAAACTGAAATGCACCCATGTCTGGGATGGAAGGCAGGGAATTTGTTACAGCCACCTTAGTCCTTCTAATAGTGATAACTCCAGATAAACTAAAATACAGCATCTAATGAAAGTTAGGTCTATACAGACCTCACAGAACAAATATAGTCAAGATAATGAACGCAGCACACCTGGACTTTGGAATAAAATACCGCAGGAACCAAGTGCTTTCCTAACCTGAGACATGGAAGTCTAGTTCTGTTTTCAACACATTCGGAGTAGTTGCGAGGCAGAAGGAGCAGTGCCAGGCCCATCACTTGGTTATTCCTGAGGCCTTTGGCATGACCATTCTTCTCCGTTTTTACTCACCTACCCACTGTACCGCATTTTCACCTTTAGCCCATAGCCATTTAGGAACACATGCAGTGTGGTGCCCTTTCTACAACCAAGGACATTGATGCGAGTTACATGTAGGCTAAAACTGGAACACACATGATCCTGTTCAAGCCAAATTGCCCTCTCTGCTACACAAAACACTCTGTAGACAGCTTTTAGGAAATAAATTGTGTAAAATGGACTGAATCTGACTCAAGCTTCCACTGTATGAACAGGTAAACGGCTCCTAGACTAAGTACTTGAGGATCTGCATTGGCTGATCAACATTCATAACTTCTGCCATAACATGAAGAAGATAAAGCACAAACAAGCTCTGAAAAGAAGATAAAAGAAGAGCTGTTAAAAGCAAACATTCGTCTTTCATTGTGCTGTTAATTTTCTCTTTAACAGATCACATTCCCAATCCACCCTGGGCAAGGCAATAGTCTCAGTGGTGGTGTATTTTGCAGATCTCTCAGCAGTAGCACACATAAAACCGTACCTATATAGGACACAGCTGCTTGAAATTTCCAGGCAGCCGCCAGATTTGTTTTCGTTTGGGAGGATATCCCCTCAATTGATGCACAGATGGAGAAGGCAGTTAACTAGCAACAATAATAATCATCCTCCATGACAGGCTTAGAGCTGAATTCAAATCTAAGGTGAGGAGCTGCGGGAGATTTTAAGGCTTGGAGTCAGTGCCCTGATCGTTAGTGAGAACACTAGCACACAATGTAAGAAAGGCACAAACTCTCTGTTTCAGTTGGGGATGGACTCTTCTGTTTAAGCCTTTAAGCCTAGATAGAGCTATTAGACAGAACGATTTATTAACATGCCTGCTGCAGTACAGGATACAAACCAAAGAGAAGCCACTGTTTCAAACAGCTATTAACCTTGGTGAACAGGTGAATTCTGTAATCATAAAAATGTGTTATCTCGGAGGCTATCAGAGCAGGGAAGGACAGTCTCTCTCATCTCCTAATCTCTCATGTGATTCCAATTTAAATGATACAAAATCCCTCGGAAGTGAAAGGTTTTGTTATTTCTTTTTTCTACACAGTCCCATTATCCCAAAGAAAAGTTTATCACACAAATGTTAGATCCATTATCTGATTAATTATCATTATCATAATACTAGTTACGGGTAGAAAGATTGATTAGTTTGGCCTGGGTTTAGATACACATGCTAATATATGAATGCCTCGGAAATCTAATTTGCAACTTAAGATGAAGTCCTCTGAGGCAGGCTTTCCAATACTTCTGGCTCCACACTAGTATAAAATATGAATAGTGGGTGAAAATTACACCAATGCACCAGAGTAACCCTGAACTCTGGGGAAGATTAGAATTCAAACATTTTGGAGTGCACCAAATTCTTGTTTTCAAAATGTTACATCAGCTTTTCCCTACATACTGGAAATCAGGGCATAAAAATGTTCCCCTCCCTCCATGAATAACTACTCTACTATATTAGTTTTTTAGTGCATGGAATAGCCTAAAATGAAAGTAGTCTTGTACTTTCTATCTATAGCACCAAATTAGAAGAGGGAAGGTGTCGCAGATATTTTGCAGTTAAACAAAAGCCAATTCATTTTTCTGTAAATAACTACTGAAGCAATAATAGAAATATAGAAATATACATATATACAATATATCTGGCTTATTAGTTTTAAAACAATTCAAAATACAATTTCAGCAGTCCCCAAACTGCAGTTTATGAGATTTTATGATGGACCATCAGACATTTCGGAGATGTCTAGTTCACCATGCTCCTGGCCTACCTGGGTAGCTCTCCAGGTTGGACTGTCTCATTGTGTTTGGTCCCTTGCCAGCAGTCACGGCTGCAACCACAGCAGAAAATCAGCTGAACCTAACTAAGATTTATGCTCCATCCAGTTTCATTGCAAAACAGAAGTTTGGATTGTTTTTTATTTTATCCAAATGGTTTCAACCACCCTTACATTGCAATTGCGTGAGCAAAGGACAAACAAGGTCAGACAATAATGAAATTATAATTCAGTGACAAAATAACAAGCAACAAATGAATGCATTGGTAAATCAAGCCCAACAATAGAACATTAGTCAAACAACAACAAAATGATTAATAGATTTAAGCATTCCTGTCAATGATTAAAATACCTAACTCTGGTACTTATGAACTTCATCATTTTCTCTCTGTGAGTAACAACAGCCATGTGGTAATTGCTGCCTTCTTTAAGTCACCAGTGCAGATTTAATGTGCTCAAAGTAAAGCTATCACTGCTTTAAAGCCATGCAAAATGATTGCAACCTTTTTTGGCACCTATCAATAAAAAATGGGTTTGTGGTGATATTAAAAGATGAAAATCACTTTCTTTTACTTACTGAAAATCACTTTCTTTTACTTACTGACATCTCCTTTTTGAAGTTAACTTTATGACTAAAAAGAGAACAGCCACCTTTTGTCACTGTTGAAAGATGGATGGATTAAAAGGAGCACATATCACTGCTGCAAATAGGCTACAGATCTTCATCAATATAAATCCACAAAGCATTTGACTGTACCAGGGAAACATATTCTGAAATTTTCATTCCATGAAGAGATTACAGGAACTTAAAAGGCAAATAGCCATTGATTCTTATTACACAAACTGTTAAAGGAAGGAGAAAAAGCAAACATTTAAACTATTCCTTTAAAATCTCTTCCTTAACTTGCGATTCTTCTTATTTAAATGCTACGCACTGTTAGCAATTTTGTGGAGTCTGTGCTATGTTTTCCCCCTCAAACTTTCTTTTAGTTTGCAAATCAATCAAATTTCATAGAAACTCTTTTGTTTTTTTCATTGAGGCACAGTAGGGAACATTTTCTCTACTCTTGTTGGTATGTTTTTTTTCATTAGGAGGGCCTGTTGAGTGTTCTGAATATAGCAGTCACGTTGTTTGTATTTTATACTATTGTACCCTACAGGCTCATTGATCCTGACTCCATGTAATAACCAACTGGTTTTCCCTTATGTGCATACTTATGCGTGTGATAATTGCCTCTGGAGTGACTAGTTATAATTATTATAAGGTAATAATTATTACCTTAGTACCCAGGTGTTCAAGCCACAGACCAGATTCCCTCTATCAAGTCAGAGTTTTCTCTGTGACAGAAAACTTCCAATCCTTGACAAACCAGCTATGCAGGGGAATAGGAAGGGAAATAATGAATGACAGCAAATACGATGGCCAGTATGAGAGGCAATTGCGTAATGTGCCAAGGACTCCATTTCATACAGACTAATTAGACCTTTTCGTGTCATTCCAGAACATCAATACATCTCTTGATTTTCTTAAAGATATCAAGTACCCACAATTTTTAACACAAACTTTATTTTTCAAAACCTTTTTGACAAGAAATATGAATGAATATTATGAATTCTAACTAACTTCAGAACAGTAATAAAAGCTTTATCCTGCAGTGTTTTAGATTATGTATCTCTTTTTTCCCTGAAAACATCCATCTTTAGATGACTCTCTGAGGAGACTAGAGAAATTTCAGCGCTATATTCTAAAAGTAAATTACACTGCAGCTGGTGACACACATCTCTAGCATATATGGATTTAAAATAGCATATATGGAATGAAGTAAAAAGAATTAGTAAGCGACTTTACAATGGCATGGCTATTTATTTCAGGTAACATCAGATGTGCTTTCAAAGGTTCCTACCAGTCATACTCATCTATCAGCATCAGTGGTTATTTCCTGCCCACTGAACGGTCCGTCCAGAGCAAACGAGGGGAGGACACCCCGGGAAGAATAATGACGCACCAGGAAGAAGATTCCCCATTTGAACTCTGTGATTTCAGGTAGCACAGTGCTCTCCTCCTCCCTGGGGCGTTTTCCTGCCTGGACCCACGGGTCTCCTGCATCTCAGCACCACCTTCACGCCCTCCACAGCCAGAATGTACTTGGATCAACTGTTATGTTTTCCCAAGTTCATCAATTAACTGTGCTTTGCAAGTAGCACAGAAGAGAAGAGTTACCATGATAATATTGCAGAGACAAGGCACCTCTGATCCAAATGCAGGGAATCTTCAAATTCTTAAAATACTTAATGTTTTGTGAGATCTTAATTTCCAGTGATTATTTTAAATCTTTATCACAATGAATAAAATCTATTTTTCCAAAATTCTAGATTTTAGTTCTATAATATATTGTCTGACCTTTCTCTAAAATAAACATCTCCATGTACAGCACGGATTTATTGGAGGTTTCTGCAACTCTCTTCTTAAAATGCATCAGCATGGGAAAAAAAACCAAAGCCTATATTCTTCATATTTAAAAGGGCAGAGTTTCTGCGATGTTTTACTAAAAAGCTAATATAAAATTTTTGTAAAAATTCACCTTTGACTTTTTAATTTACAAATATTTTAGCCTTCTGTATACAGCAAAATTTAAAACCACTTAGTTTTTATTAAAAACTCGCCAAGTTGTTGGCTAATGTCTATTAAGAAAGAACAAAATCAATCATCATGTTATTGTTTTACCCCACTCATTTTTTCCCCCCAAAAATGCAATTTTTAACATTCAGATGCAAGTACCTTCCTCCACAAAGTTAAAAATAAAATGCCGCAAATAAAAAATGTTCATATTGGCTATGCTTGAGAAAACCACTTATTGTGCCAAAAATACCTATGTAAGAGTCTTGCTCACTGGTAGCTCACCTGAGAAAAATCTAAGTAAAAACTGAGTAAGTACTCAGGCTGTGCCTCAGACTGACAGCTGAATCCCAGCATCTACTTGCATTAAGTCCGTAAATGATCAGGTCTTTAGAAAAACAGTATAACTGCAGTAGAATCTATAAAATCCTAATTATCAGCTTACTACTAATGCTAAAGTTTGTTCGGATTATAGTTTCCCAAATACTGGAATTACAAATACGCAAGCTTTAGTTATGGTCACGCTTTCTGGTATGACAGGACTTCCCAGAGTGAGAGGCAATGATTAGTAGCTTTTTAAAATTAAAACTACATTTTCTATAGCACAGGTCAGTTTAGAATAGAAAACAGTCTCTGTTATAGCTAAAGCACAAAATACTTTCTTGATGTGTGTTTAGCACTACAATGAACATTTCCAAGCTACTTGCCAGCAGAACTCACAGTGCTGAACATCAGCACGGTCAGCTCCTTGGAAATCTCTGACATATTTTGCATAGCCCAAATAGACTTCTCGTCTACATTAATAATCCTTTCACACAGGGAGGCAAGCTCTTGAACAGAAATTCAGGATAGAACATGTGTTACAGCTAAAGAAGATCACAGCACAGTAACTTCTCTGCACATAATCAGCATGGGATGGATGAGTAGAGTCCACCTCTCCATTAGGCAAACACCACTACCAAGGATGAGAGCTGGTAAGGGAAAGTTAGTAGGTCTGTGGCTGCCTGCTCACCTTTTCCCATGTTCAGGAATAGGGTATGACTATAAGAAAACTCCAGCTGGTATGTGTACAAGCTGGGAGAGAACGAGCATAGTTAAAAGCTGCTCTTGTTCTCTTGTTTAGATTTCTCACTCGCAGCAATCATCCAGCTAGCCCCCAAAATGTGTCCCACAGGAGGCAGTAATGGTAATCCAAAAGCACTGAAACTTGTGGCAATGAACAAGAAATTACAAAAAAACCAAACCAAACCAAACCAAAACAAACCCAAAGAAGCCCCCAGTAATTTCTATTTGAACTAAATGTTTTCAGATTTTACGGAGTCTGTGACTTTTTCATCCAGACCTCAAAATCAAACTGAAACACCATATAAATTCTGGAAGATGCAAAGATTTACTCAACTGCTACAACTTTTCCATGCTTCTAGCACCAAAAATGCCCACAACATGAGACAATAATAAAACTCACCAAGAATTAGTTGCTAATAACAACTCTTTCTGAAGGCACATAAATTATTTTGGAAGTCTAGAACTCCTAATCACATTCTTTGTCAAGTCCCTAAATGCACAGCTGTGCCTTCATTAGGGGAAAAAGAAAGATGTGAGAAGCACTTTCACAGCTGAAGTCAGAAGCAAAGGCCTGCAGATGTATCCGTTAACAAGAATTGTGTTTCATTCACATTACTTTTTACTTGGAAGATGATTGTAACTTGTGCTAACGCAAGCCAACAGCAATTTCTACATTCATTTACAGTCCATATATTGAAAAGAGCTTTCTGGATGCTTTGGTGAACACTGACAGCAGCTTCATTAAGATCAACAGACTGACTTCCCTTATGCAAGTACTGGAGGGCTAAATACTTTGAATGCACTATGGTGCCTTTTATAAGTATGTCAGGGTGGACACGGACATTTATAGAGCTGAGGTGCAAAACAGCCCAGTTGCTGGGCAATGCTATGTGATTTACATTAGACCCAGCTTCTCCCTCCTGCTGTGTGCTGTGAACTCACACGTATCATGTACATCCTTAGGTATGTATCATATGTATTATTTATATCCTTAGGTATACAGCAAGGGTTCTTTCTGACTTTGTGACGAGTCTTAGAAAATCTGAGGCATTTTGCAAATGGCTCCTCCCAGCTGTAGACCCCTTTGGCATCAGGACGGAAAAATTTCCTGGACTGGCAGAACAATTTTTTATTAAATGTAATGTATGGACTTTTTAAGGTATGTAAATCATGAGATTGCAAATTTCTGCATTTAACAGGAAATGTTTGTTAGTTCTTACATCCAGCAAATTTAATAGTTTTAGCACCGGTATGATTCATGTCTTTACAACAGTTTCAAGACAATATCGAGACACCTAGCACATACTGGTAGCCTTCAAAACAAAAAGTTTTCAAATAGTAGAAAGCCTTATTTTCTGTGGGGATCATATAAGGGCATTTTTTTGTCTTTCATCTAGTTCTCCTTTGTAAACCCAAATAGGACACATATGTAGAAACCAGTAACCTTTTCATTAAGAAAGGAGGCATCCATGATCCCCGTTTTACTTCATCTGAACAGTAATCCACAACATGTCACTAAAAGGTATGTTGCTATTTAAAGCATTTTTCCATTTTCTTCACTGTGAGGGTGGTGAGGCACTGGCACAGGTTGCCCAGAGAAGTTGTGGATGCCCCCTCCCTGGAAGTGTTCAAGGCCAGGCTGGATGGGGCTTTGAGCAACCTGGTCTAGTGGAAGGTGTCCCTGCCCATGGCAGGGGGCTTGGAACTAGATGATCTTTAAGGTCCCTTCCAACCCCAACCATTCTATGATTCTGTGATTAAGCTCAAGAGGGGGAAATTACAGTTTGAAGATCACTGTGCTTTATCCTTTCCACTAATACCAGACATTATGACCAATGTGAGATTTGGTTTGGATTTGTGTTTTCTTCCCTTCTCTAAAAATCAAGACATCCAACTTCCACGCTAAAGGCAGGAAGGAAGCCCAGGCTTTCCTGAAGGGCTAGTATAGCACTTTACATTTTTATGCATCACAGGACATTGAAGTTTACCAGAAAGCAGAAGTATGGGCCCCACACTGTGTCCACTTAAATTTGTGAGTAATTCTCCGGTTATTTTTTAACATAAATTATGAGCGTCAGTTCATGGCAGAAAGCAGAACAGTTGCACTTTGCAAAAGTATTTTTAATTACAATGTACCTTAAATGCGAGTACTCAAGATGTCTGAACAGTTTTGGTTTTATGTAACTGTGCACGTTTTATGTAACAATTTGCAGAACAGAACTTATTCCCATCCTGTTTTATCCTCCTGATGCCACTGCGTGCCATTAGTTTGAGAATTTAAAACTATATTCATGGCTTTCCTGTAGAAATCAACTCTTATACCTAATAATTACCTGCACAAAAATGTTTCATGCCATTCTTCTATCACTTCATTGTCTTTCAATGAAGTAAAAAAGCTCAAATTTGCTAAAAGACAACTAAATGTTTTGCTACTTCAGAATTGTGAACTATTCTCTTTTTAATCTGTAAGTCTATGTCACTTTCTACAATAATGCCTTGATCCCAGATGGAACTGTCCTACCATAAATATTTTAAAATAGAACACAAAATGTGACTTCACATTGTTTTTATTTTTGTTCAAGAATTTAGTTTAGCAAGTAAGTCAAGATCTGAATGCTCATTAAATGAAGATGTTTGTTTTTAATAAATAAATTATAAGAGTTAATAACAAAGAACACAACTAAACAAATGATTACGAAAATGATGACACAACCAGTCCAGGGCACAAGCTATTATTTGGGGACAGCTGTTCAAATCGTCTTAGGATAACACTGAGGCAGCATGCCATGGTGGTACCTTATTATCATGTTTAAAATTAATAAACAGATTGCGATTGTTCCTTCAAGTACCAGAGCTTTACCCTAAAAGCAGGGAAAAAAACCCTGCAAGGAATAGTTTCTGAATAGGCAGAGTGTGTTCCAGATTCCCAGAAAAAGGGGGCAGAGCAACTAACAGCTCCTGTCCTTCAGCAGAGGCCATTTCCTCTCTTACATATCCCCTTTGTCAAAAGTACATAGGTCACAGCTCCAGTGTCCCTACTTCAAAAAGATCCTCTGGGGGTCAGCAGGCTTTGGCTGGGACCCCATCACCTTTATAGTTGTGTTACAAGTGTACGTAACTGATACAAAGAGCTGCCTTTCCCATATGTAGCTGGATTCACTTCTGCTAAAATTCTAGGAGATGCACATCATTAAACAGAGGGAAAAAGTCAATTAAACAAGTGGCAGGTCCTACATCTGATGCATAATTTTGAAAGAGGCTATCAAATATGCAAGACTATTAGAAAATAAAAAGTACCTTAGACAGCAACAAATTGTGCTGAATTGCCTGCTGGTAATTAAAAAGTGCATTTGTTTAAAAGACCACATATAGTTCTTAATGAGTGAGGATTTTGACCTTCTATAGCAGGGCGAAGAGATGTGTTTGGGGCTTAAATTACTATAAATGAGTCTTTTATTTTAAAACACAGACATTTTCTCTCTGGCTGATCTGACTCTGGGAATGTGACATCAGCTCTTACGGAACCCCACATGAGTGTGGAAACCAAGCTGCATCATGAAGGGGTCAGAAAAGTGTCACTGTGCATTGGATAAACCTATTTTTGGAATTATAATCTGGTCTGCTGCTAATTCCTCCTCTTTTTTAATCTTAGTGGTCATCACTTCCTTTGAGAAAATGGGAAGGCTGACAATGGTCCATTGTTCCATTAATTCATCCCACATATAAGATACCTTATCTTCCAAACAGCATTTTTAATACTTTGCTACATGTAAATGGATGTTAAGAATGACTGGATAGACAAAAATTGTTTTAGAAAGATGCTAAATATAGTCCAGAAAGTTTGATTTCATAGGATATGTTCTACCACAATATCTCACAGTTAAAAAGAGACACTCAGAGAGCAGCCAATACAACTATAGCAGCCTTATTCAACAGTCACATGCCAGAAAACATTATTGTTTTGCACAGGGTGGATCATGGTCACATCCTGAACTTTAAATATGGCTCATCCTTCTTCACACGTAGCATTTTCCTAGAGTTTCTTAAAAAAAAAAAAAGCAACAAAAAAACCCAAATCCGTTTGCATATGTAAATGCTTAAAAAGCACCTGATACAAGTGATTCAAAAAAATGAAGCACATTTTTTGGTTTGGATAGGCCCAGTCCAGAAGCCTAAAATCATGGAAATGTTGTCATTAATTTCAGTAGGATTCTGGTATCATCCTAACTAATTTTTTTTTTTTTTTTTGATTCTTGCACACTGCTTATTTTAAATTTTTTTAACAAGTGTCTTCACACTTGAAGAAGTTGTTAATGAACTTAACTTGAGAGAGCATTATCTACACAGAGAACAGTAAATTAGGTCTATATTTTCTTAGCATAATGTGTTGGGTTTAAAAAACAATATTAGTAGAAATTATTAATCTGTCTTCTGCTATGTGCTAACAGTATAGATTATATGTGATTCACATGCATTACAATTCTATTACATTTATTTAGTGAACAGTACTGAAGCATATATCAGTATCATTTTATATCGTCTGAAAATTTTCTGAACTTCACAGTTTCGGGTTAATTTTGGCTCTCTCTCCAAACTTCAGGGAATGGAAGTTTGTAATACGTAGTATGGAAGTAGGCAGCTTCTTCAATTCAAAATCTGTAAGAACATGATGACAAATCATAACTTTTGACCATTTAAAACGTACGTTGTATACTATCTTGCATACTGGTAAGACAAGTGGTGTGTGGAGCAACCCTGGTAAGATCTATGATGTTCTAAAGGACCAGTACCAACAACCAGAGACAAAGAGCACAGGGAGTAACCACCACAAAGCAATGATGATGAGCCATATAGGTTGATACTATTGCATGCACAGCAATGATGCTTTCAATACACCCATTTTCACAAAAGAGAAAATATTCTTAGATTACGGAGTCTCCTTGCAAACTCTCATTTTCTTATATGAGTCAGTGCAGTGGGAACACGCTCCTACTCTTTGACGCACATATTTCGAAACAGAGAGCACGGACTTAAAATAGGTCTGCTTTACTAGCCCTCATATGAAGGATTATACTAAACCTTGTTATTGACTGGTCTCTGTATTTTCCCAGTTTTTGTTCTTACTTGACTGCTTCCAGTGATTCTTTTTTCTTGCCATTTACTGTCTGTACTTTCCCATGGTACCACTTCTTTTTCTCTTCTTTCTCCCACAATTTTTAACTCTTTCCATTTCATCTCACAGTATTTTAATCTGTACATTTCACAGATAACTCCAATTATAGGCATTACTCCTGTGAGTTAAAGACTAAGTTACACTTTCTTGACACAGATTTTTGTGGAGAAAAGATGACTGAAATCTTCCAGAGAGGATATAATGAATTCTGAAAACCAGTTTTTGTATGCTCTGTGCATGTTCTTGCTTCTGAGTGGAAGACCAAGAGTTATTTCTCAAAGTGTCAAAGCGAACTTCTTCACACCACTGAATATTATCAATCTCACTTAAAATTGCTGGTGACATCTTGACTTGTTTATCATAGTCTAAGAAATGGTGGTAACTTAATTTTTAAACTATATTACACAATTTGAAAATGACTTAGACTTTTTGATTATACAGTTTCATGAGCTTAAAATTGCAAAATGCAAGAAGTGGGATGCAGTAAGAAATTAAAGTCCTTGTCTAGAAGAAAAATTTATGAGTTCTCTTCAGCTATAAATTGCATTGTCTGAAAAGGCAGAATATGGTGTATGCCATATATACGTGGCCAGGCAGGTGGATGTTGTGTAGAGGCATATGTATTCCAGGTGGGACTACACCTACCCCAACTCCCAGAATTTACCCACTTTGGTTAACAATACGCAACTAATTGCTGAGATGGGAACAACTGAGAGACCAGAACTGACTCTTTGCCATGAGAATTCAAATGAACACTCCTGGAGCTTCAATTATCTGCTATAATAAATGTTTAAGTGTTTATTCCACAGAGAAGAGCGCCATGAGGAGCAAAAGCACCCCCCACGCAGGACATCTTGTAGTTTGCTCATTTGTTTATTCACCTTGGGAAGATAAGGAGCTGGGAAGTCAAATCCCCTCAGGCAGGGAGTGAAAGAACTTGAAATCGAGTCTCATAATTTAGCTCGGCTGAGGACTCCCGGGGCAGAAAACTGACAACTGCACTTCTGACAAATTATGTGATGCAAGCCCCAGAATTTGCTCTTTTCTTTCTTCTTTTCCGTCTTCAATTTGATACCATTCTGCGAATTTAGGTTGACTTTATGAATAGCTTTAGGAGGACCAAAACCATGTTTTTCAGCACACATGCCTTTCACTTAAATTTCTTCCTCACTTCAAAC
Source organism: Gymnogyps californianus (assembly GCF_018139145.2). Classification (NCBI taxonomy): domain Eukaryota; kingdom Metazoa; phylum Chordata; class Aves; order Accipitriformes; family Cathartidae; genus Gymnogyps; species Gymnogyps californianus. The sequence continues at coordinate 38,753,104 of NC_059477.1, forward strand.
ACCAGGTTGCTCAATTATTTTAAAACTCAGTTGATACGAGCAATGAATAGGCAAATAATGTCACTGGAATAAGAGGCCATGGAAATCTAGTAATCACACATTTTATTGATGGACAGGTGCCTCAGGTGCATTTTTCCTCATCAGATATAATTTTACTATTAGTTAATGTAAAAAATATTAATTGAATTCTCATGCTATAGGTCTAAATTTAAAAGGTCCTGTATATTCTGAAAAAGAAAAAATGCTCAAAATGAAACTGAAAAAAAGCATTACTCCGTCTAAATCAGATTTCAGTATGTCTAAGCTATCCCCTGCACCCCAAATATTGGTGACAATAGCTGAAGATAAACGTTGTGCTATCGTTCTCCCTACGCCTCAAGGTTACTAGTGTTTTTTAAGCATTTGGTGTCCGGCCCTAGTTTCTCCTCACTGAAAAGCTGTCTCCGATGCCTGTATATTGAAAATGCAGTTAAGACATACTCTGTGATGTGAAATAATGGGAGCCAGGCAGCAGCTACAATTCCTGCTTGCGAGGTGAGTTTATGAGTGTCAGGTTTTTTGCCATGTGAATATATCTGAAGTCCTGATATACAGATTATGCCCAGAGTATTTATCTTCATAAAAGTACTTTGAAATTTATTTGTACAAAAAGCATCTTACATTTTTTACATAAGATAATTCCCTAAAGAGTTTTATTAGCTGTAACAGGGAAAAATAATCAGGTAATTATACATACTAATTAACAGAAAGATAATAAAAATTGTTGCATAAAACTGAAAAGGGGATGCTCATAATAAGAGTTTAAATGTCTGTTTTCTTTTCTCAATAGAGGGCAGCCTAAAAACAGTAACAGCAGGCAACAACAACAGCAGGCAACAATAAATACCATTTAACCTAAATCCCTGGAAAGTAGAACAAAGCTTTCTCAGATCATTCCATCGCATCCCCTACGACACTCACTGTAGCTGTTTTCATCAGGTTTGTGTAGCCCTGAACACGAGCCAGTTAACTACAATCATGACTAACTGGCCCTCTTAACTACCATGAACTGGTTTAAAATATGATTTATTAACATGTCTACCACACTTTGTGCATTTTACTAGGCAACAGGATCATAGAAAAACTGAAAAATTTGAGTTATAATAAGGATTATATTTAGATCCTAGTCTTTTTTTTTTTTTCCTTTCTCATGAAGTCGTGTAACAAGGTAACAAAGAAAACCTAAATTAGTCTAGAATTATAAGTGTTCCCACCATTTTCTCATGAGACTGAGAGACCTCCTCTCTCTCATAAGGAAGATTAAAAAGAACCCCATGGTGCAACCATTCAACACTGCATCTCCTATTGTAAACATGGCTTCCATGACCTTGAAGAAAGTATATGTATTTAAAACATGTGTGCTAAAAAGGAAAACTAATCAGTATTTGTATTCAGGGAGGCCATAACTGACCAACACTTGATTTTGCCAGTAAGGAACAGTATCCAACATTTTCTCTCGGGAAAATTCGTACTGCAACTTGAAATGGAAATACTGACTGGGAGCAGACAAGATACATCTTGTCATCACTCCTTCAATGCACAAGATCACAACACTCTATACAAACTATATACTACATAATGACCTATTATCATATATTGTTATCATATATAGTCAAACATTTAAATTCTACACTTAATTTGCCACATAGACAATGCTGATACCTTAACAATGGTGTTCATTTGTGCATTCTGGCCTAAAAAAATCTCTTCAGCAACAGCCCATAAAAGGTGGGATGAAATCACATCACTCAAACGTCTCCCGCTGCTCTATCCCCCTGCCAGCCACCTTTAATTCGCTTTCCTGCAATAGGATTTTGTGATAGAAAGTTATTAAATCACCAAGCCCATGACTTCTTTGTCTTGACAGCAGAATAGACTAAATGACCTTGGCTAATTTCAATGAGCCACATCATGCTCTATCAAGGCAAAAAGATGTGAAAGAGAGTAATATACAAGAAATTGGATATTTAGACAGTGAAACGAGAAGGAGATACAATAAAACCAAAAAAAGCAAAATAAGCCTTCGCCCAGACAAATGTAGTTACTTACTAGCAGCTCTGTTCCAAAGCAAAAATACCTATGATCGTCTTATTTTAGTGCCTACACTTTTTTCTCTTTTCTGTCTTATAACCACAAGTAAAAAGCTTGATGCAGAACACAGAGTGGTTGCAGAGAGAATCATTTTGAATGTCACCTAATGGTTTCAGCAGCCCCACTGGTACATCAGGAGCACTGTGAGATTTCCTGAGGGTTTAAGGATTCAGTAACCTGATGTGACACTTTGTACATCACAGTCTTAAAGGATGACTGATTTAAAGCTTGTCAGAATAAACCAAATGAGTTTACAGGGATTTCTTTTGCAGGTGTGCACTACTTCTAGAAGCAGTCTCATGAGAAAACGGTGGGAACATTTATAATTCTAGACTAATTTAGGTTTTCTTTGTTACCTTGTTACACAACTTCATGAGAAGAAAAAAAAAAAGACTAGGATCTAAATGTAGCTCCCTAACTTTCAGTTTTATAATTTTACCTCATTCTTGAAAGGCCTGAAGTATCCATAAAATTCTGAAATTTGTATTTGCCCCTCTGGTAAACACCACTTAAAATTTCCCAGTGTTCCAGCTGTAGAAGTGCCAGAACAAAAACATGATTCAGTAATAGCAGCATTTATCTTTGTCTTATGATAACAATTCATTCAAAAAGCCTAAACAGAAAAACAATACTCTGATTATAGGCTGCTACAAACATAACAATTATCCAGCCAAATCTTCTGTATGTGTGTTCTGCAGTTTTTTAATACTAAATGATCCAGAGTTTGCCTTTGTATGTTTTATTGACTAGAGATTATGGTTCAGACCGCAGTTAACAAAGATCCAAATAATCTGAAGACTTGGAAGGATTCTATGAGATTTGTCACGTTCAGTAAAAATTTCAGTTTTAATTAAAAAAGAAAGTATCTCAAGTAACCTCTGTGATCTCTCCTAGATTTTCTCAATCTTAATTAACCTACTAAATATGTTGGGTTACATCTAGTTAATATAGCAAACAAAAATTTGAAGTTATTTTCATAAGATATTCAGTCTTCCGAAGGTAATGCAGATTCTCCTGTATGCCCAGGCTCGTCTTGTCAACAGTGCTAGGTAGGCAGACAGGTAGACATGCAGGCAATTACTTTATGTATAGTGACTCTCCAAATAGCAAGGGGCTTTAATGGATGTTGCGGTCTTGCTATTATGATTAATTTCAATATGAGATGGTATAAGCAATCTGAATAATCAGTATTTCAGATGGGAAAAGATACAGTCACATTTTTCATGCAACTCCATCTTCAGTGGGGAGCTGCTGTGATTCAGAGCCAGGAAGAACAACGTCCTGAGCTCTGCCAAGCCCTGGTCCAGCGACTCCTGCACGTCACAGAGCCAGGATACTGGCCAGATGCTATTGGTAGCTGATCAGTAGCAGCAACTAAAATGAGAGAAAGCGTCCTCAAGAAACTGCTCAACTCTTTGCACTTCAGGGTTTTAGCGCAAGTAGACTTCCAGGGAATCCCTACAGCACTCCTGCTTTCCCCTTCCCAAAGTCTTGGCTTGTGTATCCTCAAACCAAAGAAGTACAGAGCATAATCCATGTCCAGGCTGGGACAGAAGACTATTTAATGAGATCTCAATGTACTTTATTGCGAATGCATCCATTGGAGAAGTGTACATGCAGACTATTAATGCTGTTACTATTTCGTCTTACCAAGTAGAATGGATAAACTTGCTGCAGTATTCCCGCTGCATAATACAACACAGTCCATAGAAATGCAATGGATACTGCAGCATAATGCAAAATATACGTCAACTTTAAAGTCAGAGCATCAGCGTGTAATTAGTGCCTTCACTGGGCTCTCACCAGGGCCTCTTAATTCCATGTCAGTTTTGCTTCTCAGTAATTGTTCCAAAAATGTTCCATTTTACGACAAATTGGCATGAGCCAAAGATATGCAGACTATTTGCGGTAGCATTTTTTTCAGTATTCTTTTAGTATTTTCTGACTGGAATACCCAGAATTTTAGCATAACTATTCCTGCAGCTATAATAACTTATCCCTTAAGTGAAAAAGGACATTTCTATATTCTGTAGAAGTTCTAGTTTTCTATAGCTCTAACTCAGAGACAGACCGAAAACTAAGTTTGGCATATCACCTTCAATTTTTTGCCATATATATATATATATATAAAAATAAAGTACTGATTTATAAAACTGTACAGATCACCTCTGCAGCCCTATTAAAAACCCCTTCTAAGATTCACAGTGATTGTAATGATCTAGAAATTATCTTAAGGATATATCTAATCCTTTACCTACTCAAGGCCAGGTTACTCTCTCTAATCCATAATGGGTATTTGTCTAAGCTGTTCCTAAAGCCTTCAGAAAAAAAAAATAGGTATTTTAACCTTCAAAAGGCCGTAAAATCAGAGTCTGGAGCAAGCTGTAGCCATATGACACCTACTTTAACTGACCACAGCCAGTCCCAGTCCCGCATCAGTGATGACCCTGGCAACCTCATACGTGACTGGGAGGAACCACGGGAAGGAAAAACTTAGAGCTAAATAGTTCAGCTTGCAATAATTCGGCAACTCCCCTGTGGCAGAAGACTTCTCAGCTCATCGCATGGCTGAGCTTTAAAAGTGGCTGAAAATGCAACTGAAATAAAGACCTGGCTCTCAAAATAAACCTGAAGAACTGTGTTAAAGAAAGAAACTTAATTGTCAAGAGCGGCTCCGGATCAGTCCTCTACCAGAACTACTCAAGCTTGAGTCTAGTTTGGCATTGGTAGATTTTATCTGAGCCTTATCAAGCCTCCAAATAGCTGATGGGCACCAACTCCCCCATTCAGCAGGACTGGATGGTGGTGAAAGTACCTGGTGAATCTTAGAAAGCTGAACAGCCCCAGCCCCAGCCTACACTTTATAGGAGGTTTTAGTATATACTTTGATCCCTTGCTTATTCAGCCTCTCTAAAGCATTCTTTAATTAGTGAAAAAATAGCAAAGAATCCAAAATGACCAAATACAGGTGTCTTATCACTATTATATGCTGTGAGTTTCAGTTTCAGTGAACCACGCACCCCTTCTCCTCTGAAGGACATTGAAACACATAATGTGAAACCACCATACATAATAGAACACTTTTTATTTCATATTGCCACAACCCCTTCTGAATTTATGCATTACATTCACCAGCAAAAATGCATATGTGCCTGAAATAAAAGATGATGAGACAGGAATGTCATTGTATTTACTACTATTTCCTTGAAATTTCACATATATTACCATTTCACACTGCAGATATGATCATATTTTTACCTGTCCAGGGAGAGGTGCAGGCCTGAATATATCTCTCAAAGATCATAATATAATGAATTAACATAAGAATGTTAAATTCAGAGAAAGAAATTCCAGCTACTGAATGCTTATACACCATTAGTTCTTAAGTACTATTAGAAGCTTTCACCCCTGTGGAGCTGTGACCTGTACACTGAAATGGTCTTTGCCATGGTCACACACCCCATACTTCATATCATAACTTATTTTCCTGGTGCATAGACTGTGACTTATTTACACAGCACTATCAGTGTCGCTAGCAATAGATTATTTAAACAGTCAGCTCTGTGACCAACTGAGTTGTTTGCAATTCAATATTTCAAACTGTTATTATCCTCTTGATCAATCAAAAATCTCATACGAACAATGTTAATTAAAGAGGTACATACTCAGAATGACATTTTTGTTACTAATATCAAGATAAAGCTAACTATTTGGCAAGGTTTCTGAAGCAACTTTGCAGCTTTTGACTCAACAGTTACCCATGCATTGTTCTGATATAAAGATATTTATAGAGAGAATAATTACAACTATACTGTGTTCATACCAAATATCTAATACATAGGAGTGTATCATAATGACACATTAGTGGCAGTTGTTAGTATCAAACTACACGATCATAATGTAAAGTTATTGTTTTCTTTATTCTTTGGCTTTGCTGATAGAAATGTGTCCACTAATAATTTCAAGAACTGCCTCTAATAAGCAAGTCAAAATACGTAATTGCTACAAAAATCAATATTAACAAGTTGTTAACCATTTACTAGATGAGGTACTGGGAAACAACTTTAAATTCTTAATAAAGTATAAAAGAACTTCATTATCTAGGTGTTCTGTGTGGTTTAGACAGAACGTTTGTTTAGTATATTTTACTAAATTCTATATTAATTTATTAGACCACACATTAATTTTACCATTGGGAAGTTTTCATATTCAAAAGGAAGGAGTGGGAATCAACATGAACCTTACAAGGCGTATTTGAGCATAAACTAAAAGGGCATGAATAAAGATTAGGTATTTTATGTGCTATCACATTCCGAAGTACAGGCTACATATACAAAATTCTGCATATGAAAACCAAACATATTTAATTTACACTAACATGGGATTTTATTTTTAGTCTACTTATTTTTTCTGATCCCATTACTCTCCTAATTTAAAGAGTTAAAATACAATAAAAATAAAAGAGAGTTATAATACAATAATTATTCAGCACTGGAAGTTTTTAATCCTCTGCCATCTAATCCAGAGTAATTTATACAGGTATATGAATTATTGAGGAATATACATTTAAACAGTACTTAATGGATCAATACTGTTCTCTGAAAAACACTCATCTGCAACTTCAGAAAGCTTCAGTATGGGACAAATACTGCTTTGGCCAGTTTAACTTCTGGGGTTTTTCGGATGCTGGGACCAGTGCTCAAATCAATATGCTGACACAAATTTTGATTTTATGTAATGCTCATTGAACAAGGACTATACAAAAGTAGAGCCTTCAAGAAAAGAAACTACTCCTATCACTGCAAATAAGAATTGTCATATACTTTATGACAGCCTGGATCCTCACCTGGTTATATAAAAATAACCATTTGTAGTTTTGTGAAGTCAGCAGTATTACACTGATTAATTCCAGCTGGCTTTATTTTTTTTTCCACACGGCTTATTTTTGGTGCGGGCTTAGATTTTACTATGACAGTTCTGGAAATCTGTCCACGTGAACTTTTGAATTCTAATTTAACTTTCTGACCTATACCATTAATTGTATCTTTTACTGTATATTGTCACATTGGATTGTAGCAGAAATCCCAGGGCCTGTCCCTGAGTTTCTGGTTTTGAACATGAGATCTGCTGAGGACCATCAACAATCATTTGACTAGCAGTACAGTCTATTGATTGAGAATAACTGACATGTTAATGACTCACAGTATCCAAGATTCGGGCTTAACATGGCAGCCTTATAACTATCCCCAAGGCAGACCTTAGTAAGTCTTCTGAATAGTAGAGCTGAGAGATTAAAAAAGTTGACCTCCACCAACTTCTCCTTAAGACTTCTCATTGACAGAATGTGGTAACTACACTCTTCAACAGTAGATTATTACAATAAAATCCTCCCAAAAGCAAGTCCTCAATGCAGAATAATGCTCATAGCAAATCTGATGCATTCTTCAGTGTTTTTCTTTGGCTTTTTTGTTTAAACAAAAGTTACAAGGAAAAAAATATTCTGGCAAACAGTGGGCTGCCCAACCTTTGCTCCCTAAGAAAGGGCTTCCTGATCCTTCTCTTGGTATAACCATTTCCATCATACAAGGTTAGTAATTGTTAAAGAAAAAGTCTGAAAACCTGTATGGGTTTTTTACTTGCATTTGCTTCACACAAAATATTTTTAAAATATTTTTAAAACTTGAAATATACATTAAAATATGCCTCTATCAATTCCCTTTTGCTTATATGTATTCCCAAGAATAAGAAAGTCCTGGTTTTGTTTGAACTCAAAAAAAAAAAAGGGGGGGGGCAGAGAAGACTTCAAGTTAAAGCGTTTTTTCCTCAGCAAATTTACTTACCCCGGCAATGTACTCCCTCGTCATACCCGTCAGAACAGTCATAAACACCATTGCAGAGCTGGGACACGTGAATGCATTTGTTTGTACCGATGCAGGCAACGTAATTCGGGATGCACTTGAAATTTGCTTCCTCGGGACCTAAAAAATACACAGGAAGTTTCTTATACATATTTTTTTATCTACAACAAGGCAAAGAAAGTTCTATATTGCATTTCTATTTTAAAGTTAAGGGCAACACTCCATGTATTAGTCCATTTTGTAGATTTTTAGCGCATCATCATTGCTGTATTTAGGAGAATTAAAATCATCAAGAAATGATTAGTGCAATTAAAAGGAAATCAATGGGTCAGAGAGGATTATTTCCTGAAATACAGGTGTTTTACAGATGCTAAAATTAAGCTTTGCAAACATTAAAAAGTATAATACAATTTTCAATTGCCTTGTGAATATCATATCATAATTAAGAGTCATATCAAGAGTAATAGGTACCAGTATTTACATTCATTGTTGTGCTATATAGATAATTTTAGGTATTTATGAAATTACATATAAATGGTACACATTTATGGCTGCATTAGATCAGAGAAACTGTTCCTCCAGCCCAGGAGTCTGCCTCTGAAACTGTGCAGTACAGGATGGTAGGGAGCGGATAAGGATGCTGTGATTGCTCCCTTTGGGATACCATCCCGGCTGCAATCACTCTGTGTCCCCTTATCTCTGAAGTGTTAAGTACAGGGATTTTTGAGGAAGTTCAGGGATTTTTGAGGATCTCTCTTGTTCATCTCTTAGAGAGGGTTCTGACTGACACAAAAACCAACAAACATAATTTCACATGACAAAGACTTTGAGATTTTTAACACACTGCAAAGAACATTTAGAGGTCTGAAGGGTTTAGCTCAAATAGAGGATGAATCATAATGCATACACAGTATACGATTAGCTACACAGAGACTGAAGGTGTGGAAATTTTTCAGGAAACAACTTAAAGCTCCTTGATTACATGTGTTGGAGCCTTGAGTCTGTGCTAAACTCTGACAGCTTGTAATAGTCCTCAAGGGACCCTAGGATGCACTGTGCTCAAGTGCAATATGCTTTCACCTTCTTTGAGGCACTAACTCCAAGACGAAGGACAGAAATCACAGGCAGTAGCTGAAAGCTCCCCTATAAGCGGGAAAATCTCAGCTTTGGCAGATCTGGTCTCTTGAAGTCAGCAGGAGAAAGCAAAGGAGAGCTCTGAGGGGAATTTACGATTTCTATAACAAATACAGATAGCTCTTAGCACAGCCCATTACATAAAAATCCTAATTTAAAAAACTTGTCCCAACTAGAAAACTTAAATTGAAAATTCCCACTGCCATACTACATGTCAGGAAGCCATCGTCCACCATTTAGAATGGACACAACAAATACCAGTTTTCAGTGGTTGACAATGCTTTTGCCTGTATTCTTTTACACAACTCCCATCAGCACAGGGCAGGCGCTCCCCTTCCCCAAGCAGAGCACGCGGCCCTAAAACGTGCACATCCACTGCGCAGGAAGGCATGATGTACAGCGTCCTGCTTCCCTCCTCTGACCCTTCCAGCTTCACACCTTGCACCGATGGAGTGACACCACTTACATCCTTGATGTATCACTGATTAACAGAGACATAGCACACTGGTACTAGGGATAAAAAGGCAATGCATACAGGGATGAATGTACTCAGTCTCAAACAATTTATGTGCTTCCAGGATGAAAAAAAAAACATATCTTTTATTATGGCCGTATGCTACATACAGTTTTTCAAGAAAACTGCATTCCTAAGCTAAGGATAAGGGGTCTGAATACCTTTTGAACTCAAAGAAAAGAAACAACTATTCTCTCTATGCTTGAGGTTAAATAAGTGCTTAGCAAATGTAGAGGTATTAAAACACTTCACAAAGAATACATTTTTCCTGTATTTTCCAGTAAAATATAGGAGGAAATTAACAACAGAAAGTCGAGAGATGATTAAAACTTATCTAGATGTTAGGACTTGAAGATGACGGTAACAAGAATCAGAGAGGTGTGACCTCCTGGTGCTGGCAGAGACCCCTGCACCATGCAAGAAAACAAGAGGTGGGGGCAATGTGGCTCCATGCCCTTCCCAGGCAGCACGGCCACTGGGTGGGGCTTTGGGTTTTTTCTGCTTGGGCTTTGGGCATTTTACTTTTTTTTTGTTACCTGGAGGTAGAACACTTCATCCCATGAAGCACCCATGCACACAAAGCTCGCTATAGTGCCTAAACCCTCTGGCAGTGCCCAGCGTTCCTCCAGGACTGGTTTGACTCTGCAGAGCTTTCAAAGAAGAACGTCAATAAAGCAGCTTAGGATAGCCATGCGCTCAATGTCAGGCAGGTCATATAAAACCGAAAGGTTTAATTTGATTCCCATTGCAGTTGCATCAGGACTCAAAGGCACCTAACATTTAACAAAACCAAACTCATTTTCTGATTTGCCATTTATAGCTTGCTTATTCATTGCATTAGAGCAACTGTGAATAGAGTGTGAGGAGTAAAAAAAAAAAATCTTTTCTTCTAAAATAGAGAACATTCATTAAAAAACCTTAGATCTGTGAAGCATGTAAACAATGGTACTTGCATTACTTACATATAAACCCAAGATTGCTAGAGGGCTTTCAGCATTCCTACATTATCAAACAGAAAACTGACATCTGTGATAAAAATATATAGGCATATATATTTATCTTCTAAATTTAATGAGTGAAAAGAATGAATCTTTTAATTAACGTTTAAAATCTCAATAGATCTAGTCTGATATGCTCCTGTCTAAAGATTTTGGGGATTTAATTTTGATTTGATGATGCTTGATTTTAAAATACAAGATTCCTTCAGGACACAAACATCCTGTAATTTTAAATATATTATCTAACTTAAAATACTAGTAGGGGAGCTTCCTAAACTAGATTTCTTTGACTGGGAACTGCGTATGAGGGGAAACCGAAATAGAGTCCAAGAAGTATTACTGACATTGTTTTGTTTTCAAGAGAAATTTTGTGCACCACTTGTGAAAACAGACAGGTTAAGATTAGAAGTGATTAACTTGTTCATATGATTAAGATAAATTAATATGTACTTTCTGTTTCCTTACTAGCATGATGATTTGGAAGTCAACTTGACTTACAAATGAAGATGAACTTCAGTCCAAAAAAGTCCTGTTTTACAGAAGACTTATGACCTATTTTGTCTGCAAAATGACTCTAAAAGGTAACAGGCCTCAATCATCCAATGTCAGCGGAACAAGAGAGCATGTCACAAGCCCTCCCTGCCCACAATTCCTACCACCTTCACTGAATAAAAAAATTAAGCTAAACAAAGCCACATGTTGTGATGCCTTTGAAGCAGCACATGCTTTTCCCACTGAATCCTACCCAGCTGCTGCACTTTCTGAAATACCTAATGCAAATACAGATGAGCAGCTTTCTATCTTTGAGATAAAATAATTGAGAGCAGCCCTGAGGAGAAGGACTTGTGAGTGTTGGTTGACAAGAAGCTCAACATGACCCAGCAATGTGCGTTTGCAGCCCAGAAAGCCAACCATATCCTGAGCTGCATCAAAAGAAGTGTGACCAGCAGGTCAAGGGAGATGATTCTCCCCCTCTACTCTGCTCTCATGAGACCCCACCTGGAGTACTGCGTTCAGCTCTGGGGCCCCCAACGTAAGAAGGACATGGACCTGTTGGAGTGAGTCCAGAGGAGGGCCACGAAGATGATGAGAGGGCTGGAGCACCTCCCCTATGAAGACAGGCTGAGGGAGTTGGGGTTGTTCAGCCTGGAGAAGAGAAGGCTCCGGGGAGACCTTACAGCAGCCTTCCAGTACCTGAAGGGGGCCCACAAGAAAGCTGGAGAGGGACTTTTTACAAGGGCATGTAGTGACAGGACAAGGGGTAATGGCTTTAAACTGGAAGAGGGTAGATTTAGATTAGATGTCAGGAAGGAGTTCTTCACTGTGAGGGTGGTGAGGCACTGGCACAGGTTGCCCAGAGCAGTTGTGGCTGCCCCCTCCCTGGAAGTGTTCAAGGCCAGGTTGGATGGGGCTTTGAGCAACCTGGTCTAGTGGAAGGTGTCCCTGCCCATGGCAGGGGGGTTGGAACTAGATGATCTTTAAGGTCCCTTCCAAACCAAACCACTCTATGATTCTATGATCTTGTTTACTCCTCTTCGCTCTTCCTTTAACAGACAGCCACCTCTGGCAGCGTTATCAAGTGAACTTTGGGAAAACGAATTTAAAAGTGTTCTTCTTCAAAATAATCTCAGTGTATTTTACATCAGTGCAAGAATGCTAAGAATATAAAAGACAGATGGTGTCTTTTCTTCCCTTCAAAAGACACAATAATTCCTAGCCTTGCCAGTTGGTGGAAAAATAGTCAAAACTGCTGGCTTTAATTACAGTAATACACCATCTCGATGTTTCAAACACTCATACCAGGACACTGCTTGGAGGGCGAAGAGGATGGAAGCAGTATTGCTCATGCAGTGCTGCGCAGCTCAAGAGACTCTGGCTCAGGAAACAGAGTATCTAACTGTCTCCTTGGTATAACTGCCTCTTAACAGATAGCTAAATGAGAAATGGAAAAAAAAGCTGAGCTGCAGAAAGGTGAGCCAGGGGCTGTGGGGGATCCGCCCAGTGCTGGCAGCCAGGGCTGTCCCACCCCAACCGGCGGGTGGCCAGGGCAGCCCCAGCCTGGGACAGTGGGCACCTCCGTGGGGATGAGCCACGATGTCTGCCCATGGGTGGGGGTCAGGATCAGGCCTGGTGAGGGTACCAAGGTTAGACACAGCCCTGAGATGGCCAGGCAGGGCCAGGGGGATGAGTCACTGCTTCTTTTCCAAATCCTCCAGAAGGCAGGCTGTGCCCAGGAGCACGCAGGCTGAAAACAGAAGGACAGCGATTCATTTCAGATCCAGATTTCTTTGGTTGTTGCATTGACTGAGATGGCCATTTCTGATTTGGTCACACTGTGTCAAGGCTCACTGCACTTTCCCAGCATATGAGAAAGCATGAAGAAAACTACATCATGTTTTGGCAGTACCTGTGCAGCGTACAGTAAATCTAGCTGAAGTCCCTTCAACGAAAGTGCCCGTACTTCAGTGAGGGTTGAGATGAGGTAAGAGACTCCTTGTGATATCCTCCAGCAGGAGATGATGGAATCGATCAGACACAACCTCTGGTTTCCCACCGAAGAAGCATCGTGAGACAGTATTAAAGGCCGCTGTCAGAATTAGCAGAGACATTTTACCATGCACTTTTGACATGGTATCTCTCTTGAATTTGTGCTTAACCAAAACTGTACCTGCCTCGCTTCAGGCTCATGCTATACTAAATTCTGAACTAGAGAATGCAACTGAGAATCTACAAGCTGATTATTTCCATCAGTTTTTATCATAAGCAATATAGAAGTGTTTATTAGCAAAAATTATGGATGAACATTATTTCATTATGTACGTTTCCTTCTTCTAAAAACATTCCCCCTAATTTAATGTAAATTAAGGTACAACTTTGTGTGCTAAGTTTACTAAGGAGTTACAAAGTAAGAATAAAATATATTTGCAAAGATTGTAGAGATAGCCAGGCAAAAGGAGACACGCTAGGGTGCCCAGCACAAATTCAAGGTCCACAAAAAGTTACTAAATTACAGTAAAACACCCCCCACACACTTCTTGCAAATTCATTTAGAGATGCTCATATTTGACAACTGTTACCAAAAAAGCATCAAAGCTGCTACTTCTGAGTTTATTTTTTCACCTTTGTCTTTCTCAGCTAAGTTTTTACGAAGTGCTTTTTCTTTCAACGTCTCAGGTAAGTAGTTAGACTTTTAAATAAAAGACTAGGCAGCCAAAAGTGGTACATCCCTTTTACATCACTGCATCCAATTTACCTGAAGACCAGCAATTTTCTAGTAGTTCTAATCCTGGGCTGTCCTCAGCCACAAGAAACAATTACACCAAACTGTGGGATGCCTTCAAAATTCCCATTTGTGTTGTACACCAGTGACTTACAGATCCATCCTGCTCTCCTACGTGTTTTTATGGAGTGAACCTTCTCCACAGCGAGCAGTTATCCTGAACAAAACCTTATTCCATTGGGTCAATGGCCTTTGAATTCAACTCTGTTTGCACGCATAGGTGGGAACCCTGGAAAAGGTATTTTGTACCTTTCGAGGTACAAAAGCACCAACATGCACTGGATGGAATCTGACCCAAAGACAAAATTGATAATTTTGATGCAAATAACAGAGTTGTCAAAAAATGTCTTTTACTGTTCTGACTGCAGCACACATTCCTCTAGAGAAGTTTTGGTACAGCAACTACCTAGGTCTTCTCTGTGGTATTATCCAATGAAGTTGATTAATGACTGTAATTAAGCCAAAATACCCCAAAATTTAAGAAAGAATAACCCACACAACTTTTAGGATCTCTCTGGATAAATATGGGCTTAAATGAAAATACTCCACTATGGTACAATACAGTCTGTGGCTTGTCAAACACACATGTAAGATTGAGAGACCTGTTTCTCCCTGTTAACTCGCCTCCATAGCATTGCTGGTACCCCATTTCTACTGTGGACTCAAAGCATGGTATAGGATATTTAAGATGGCAGAATTGATTAAAAAACTTAATATTTATTCTTTAACATAGCTCTTGGCAACAAGAAACAACCTGCCACATGCAGCCAAAGTTACATAAAATATCTGATAGTTTTATGAGTGTGAGAAGTCATTCTCATAGGCGTTTTTTTAAAATTGATTTTTTGTCCAGTTCATCATCGATAACCAGGGATTTTAAAAGTGCTTATCTTTTATAAAACTTGAAATCACAACATCTTAAAGTAATGTTTCTGACCCTGCCAAGACAAGACATACTGTACCTTAAAGGTATTTAAGGTTTAGGGCTAAATTACGGCCATTAGAAGAGGTTGCTTTTCTGCGAAAATCAGAGATTAATGGGAAAAAGAGACTATACTTCCATGATTAATTTTTTTATGTTAATGTTTGAAAACTTCCAAGAGGTTGAATACTACATATTAATTTCTGTAGTTACAGGTTAATGTGTGAAGTGTAAACTGAACACACATGGTATCCCATCGTATCATAATGGCTTTAAAAAGTAATTTTTCACACAGACTAGATGCACACTTTTAATATCAGGACTTTGAAACACTGGGGTAAACTTATGGAAATTACTTAAAATCTTTAGTCTGGTATCTTACATATATGCAAAGAAAGAATTTCATATTTAATAAGGATTTATGTATCATAAGTATCCGCTTATTCATTGCTACTTTTAACCATATGCTTTACTCAACCACGTAGACTGATAATGAATACAAATTTGAAGTCACCTTCAATTAAATCAGGCATTCAGCTGTCCATGAAAGAAGGAGAATAATAAACACTTATGGTAGGATGTGGACAACTGAAGAGGAAAGCAGGCGAAGTACTGTGCTGTTTGCAGCAGAACAATAGCTGTAATCTCTGACCTCACAGACACAGCATATTGTCTCCAAAATAATATTTCACAAGAAAGAATAAAATCAGTGGCAGCTAGTAGGTTTGTGAGTGTGCAAATGAATTGATATAGTTATAGTACACCCTCATAACTTATGACCAAACGTAAGAGATGAGCTAAAGACTGTAGAAAGCATTACCGAAACAAACAAACAACACAGAAAATGAAGAACTTCAGCAATCAAAAGATGACTTTGAGTCATCACAGTTTGAAAATCAGTGATCTGTGCTGATTCACAGCCCTCACACGTCTAGCGCCAAGTGTCTCATCTCTCTTCTCTACAAACGGAGGGGTGTCGACACAACCAGCCCTATGGTATCTACCTCCCTTTTCAAGAACAGGCTTTGGCTCATTGTGCTTTGTACAGGGAGAAGAAACACAGCCATCCAAGCCGCTGTCTCCCAAATCCAGTCAAGGATTTGCACTGATCTTAGCCTGTGCTTAGAGTGCTGCACCCTCAGTAAGTTTGCAGATGACACCAAGTTGGGTGGGACTGTTGATCTGCTTGAGGGCAGGAAGGCTCTACAGAGGGATCTGGACAGGCTGGATCGATGGGCCGAGGCCAACTGTATGAGGTTCAACAAGGCTCAGTGCCGGGGCCTGCACTTGGGTCACAACAACCCCACGCAACGCTACAGGCTTGGGGAAGAGTGGCTGGAAAGCTGCCTGGCAGAAAAGGACCTGGGGGTGTTGGCTGACAGCCGGCTGAAGATGAGCCGGCAGTGTGCCCAGGTGGCCAAGAAGGCCAGTAGCATCCTGGCTTGTATCAGAAACAGTGTGGCCAGCAGGACTAGGGAAGTGATCGTCCCCCTGTACTCGGCCCTGGTGAGGTCGCACCTCCAATACTGTGTTCAGTTTTGGGCCCGTCACTACAAGAAAGACATTGAGGTGCTGGAGCATGTCCAAAGAAGGGCAATGAAGCTGGTGAAGGATCTAGAGAACAAGTCCTATGAGGAGCGGCTGAGGGAACTGGGGTTGTTTAGCCTGGAGAAAAGGAGGCTGAGGGGAGACCTTATCGCTCTCTACAGCTACCTGAAAGGACATTGTAGCGAGGTGGGTGTCGGTCTCTTCTCCCAAGTAACAAGCAATAGGATGAGAGGAAACAGCGTAAGTTGTACCAGGGGAAGTTTAGATTGGATATTAGGAAAAATTTCTTCACTGAAAGGGTTGTCAAACATTGGAACAGGTTGCCCAGGGAAGTGGTTGAGTCACCATCCCTGGAGGTATTTAAAAGATATGTAGATGTGGCACTTAGGAACATGGTTTAGTGGGACTTGGCAGAGCTAGGTTAATGGTTGGACTTGATGATCTTAAAGGTCTTTTCCAACCTAAACAATTCTATGATATATAATTTAGTCAGTCAAAACCTCATAATTAAAAAAAACAAAACACACTGAAATTCACTTCTGAAGGACGGTTTCCAATTTTTTGTGTTACTGCAGACAAAATAGTTCAAAAGGTTATCTATCTGTAAAGCTTAACTAGCCTTGTAGAGGCACACAAAACTCGAATTTCTATACTGCTGTCATAGGCTTTTAGCATTGTTGCTAGCATTATATACAAATGAACTCACAGGTGCAAAACAGCATATGGATATTGGATACGATGCTCTACAGTTGCTTGCCTTTTCCTCTTTGTCTGTGTGTTTTTGTAAGTACTAGAGGAAAGCAAACAGCAGACAGTCTAAATCTAACATTATACAATAACTTTGTTTAAATGCTTCTTTTTGTTTAAAAACATGAACATTGTTTGCATACTGCCATTATAATGACTCTGTCAGGAGCTCTATTTGAGAAGGCTCTCCAGCAAACACTTTCCCTTTGGCTATCTTTTTCCTGATCACTGCTTTCTGTGTGTCAGACACTTGTTCATCTTCGCTACACAGATGTAAATAATTAACGGAGCCACAGGACTCATCTTTTCTACTGTAATGCAGCTGATAGCCACTGGAGAGAAGTAGAAAAACTATGTTGAAGGTTGCACCAAGGCTGACAAAGAGGAAAAAAGAGGTAAAGGAAATCTTTCTAAAACAGCTCAGCTTTGGATCATTATTCAAAAATTCCTCTGGGCACACATGGGCTGGGATGGGGCTGGAGTCTGAATACAGCTTGTCGGGTGATCAGGCCGAGAGCAGCCGCCAGAATCCGGACCCGAACTAAAAGTGGTTTATGCCTAACATAAATCTACCTACTAAAGCTGTAAAAACCATGGAGGTAATCGGGCTGGTAATAGTAAAATCAGCTCATAACAGCAAAATACACCTAGATTCCTAAATGCAGTTGGATATTTTGCATCCAAAAATTACCTCAAATAGAAGAGTCACCCGGCCAAAGGGAGAAAAGACCACCTCCTCAGCCAAAGCCCATCCACTATAACAGTTCTACAAGACCGGAGTAATTTTTCACTGAACAGCTCTAAATTTAACCATTTCTGGATTGAATAGCATGACGATGTGATTCATTATTTATTTATTTATTTAAAAACAAGGTTAAGGGTGGTCAGAGAAATCAATGGCCACAAAGGGAACACCAAACCTTACCTGCCCACCAACTTTTCTGCAGCCTCTCTAGTTATAGAAAAAAAGGAAAGAACAAACAATGGCAGAGGCAAAGAGAAGGGGAGTCTCCAGACTGGAGTCGCCTGGAGTGTTCCAATATTCTTTCCAAAGAGTTCATACACTGTGTCAGAAGATTAATGTAATAAATCAATTAATAAATATATAGTGCTTAAAGCCTGCCACACTGTATCAGAATGAAAATTAGTTTAGGGGAGAGGGTAATGCAGATACATAACTGTACTTTATAGAGGAACCGACAAGGACCTAAAGTCCAAAAGAGAAATATGTTTCAATGTGATTTTTTTCTTTGCGCTTGCATTTTTTCAGATGTCAGTGAAAATGTCTCTATTGGTCTTGCCAGCACAGCTGCATCTTTATGCAATAAGGCAACAGAGTTTACTTTGCATTGCACACATTTCTAAGGCATTTCCATCCCTATAGAATGGATTATAACATTCTGGCCTTTACTAAAGTTAAGGTAAATATCTTAATTTTTGCCTATTGCTTAAATGAAAAACCTTCTATTCTCTCTACTGCTTCATTAGATGCTAGCAAACTCATCTTTTCTGTACACATTATCTGACCTTCGTTGTCCCAGACTTAACAACTATGTTCGTTTTATGGACTCTATACATACATATAAATAAGTATATACAGTGCCTTAAAAAAAAGCATATATGACCTACTAGCAAGTTAATATGGTAAATCACACTTTCCCATTCCCCATTCTATAATACCCTGGAGTTGTGAATATAAATACTAGAAATGGGTCTCGCACAGTTTTTACACCTCTGATTTTTCTTAAATATTCCTAAATTTCACCCTTAAAATTTTCATTTGAATTTGTCACAAATGAAAAAAGTAACCTTGCAAAATTACATAGTTTGGAAGAAAATTCATTATCTCACACGAACTATCAAAAAAACCTCTCCCTTCGCAGTCAGAAAATACTAATAAAAATATCTAGCTGTAGAGAAAACAGGTTGGTGTTTGGAAGCAAGAAGAATGAAGAACCCACAAGAGGACATACGTAGCATGAACTTTTTTTAAAAATCAAGTCACTATCTTGTCTTGCAAAACTCAGTGTGCCAGTGGTGTTTGATTAAAAACAACAATAAAACAATTCTCACCATTGTAATCTTCCATCACAGCTGCCCGGTACAATATAGTCAGGCATCAACGAGTTTTAGTATTTTTATATACTTGCTCAATGACCGCAGTTTCAACTTGTGCAGTAAAACTTACCATATAGACAACAAGAGAGAGAGAATTTATGTTCTTTGCTACAGTCCCTAAAAATCAAAAAGCTAAAACACAGTTTTACTAAGCTCTTGCATGTAGGATGTATCAGAATATAAAGGAAGGTCCTTGTATGTACCTATTCATAAGCAAAACCATTGCAAATTTATATTCCCTGGTTATTTTTGGAGAACAGATTCACAAACATTTGTCGATGAAGACTGTAGGAAGAGGAGAAAAAAAAACTGCTCTGTTTTCAGGAAGCAAAAATAATTAATATTCTTTGTAATTGCAGAGACAGAAAAGCTTTGTTAATGGATTTTTTTGGTGATTTACTGCAACACTAAAGCAATACTTTATGATCAGTGAAGTAAAAAATGAATATTGTCTCATGTAGATGGTCATTCCTCATTAGTTATAAGGAACCTATTTTTAATTTGGAGATTTTTACTTAATTAGTGTCACACATCTCAAGGCTGTCTTGTGTCAACCGTTGTAATGACTTGATGTCTATGCGCAATACAGAATGGGCTGCTAATGGAGTCTCAGTTTGAGAAAAATGATAATGAGGTGAACAAAAGAAGTGTTAATTACTTACACAATTAAAGTACCTAATACCAGTAACATTGCAACACATCAAAACTTATGTTATACATATTTACATATCCAAAGTGTATAAATGTCAGTGGCAAAATGCATGTAGATGTTCCTTATAGAACAATATAGTGGTGTAATGGAACGGCTGGATACAACACAGAATATGATATCTGAATCTCTGAAGCATACTAGCTCTATTAGACATTATAAAAATGTGTTTGACTATATTTACACACATCATCCATCTATTCCATTCTATCGTGTTCCAGCTCGGCTCTTCATTAGACTGCAGAAATTCTATTAAAATAAGGGAATAGAAGGAGTTATTTACTGGATCATATCTGTAACAAGCTCTGGAAATTTTGATGGAAATCCTTCTATGGCCCACATCTTATGAACCTTCATGCACCCACACACAACCTTAGAAATGTCTATGGATTGAGACAGAATTTACTAAGTTCATGTTTGCATCAGTAGAACTGGAATTCAAACCCAGAAATAGTTCTCAAGTTCCAAATAACGTGAAATTTCACAGGGTTTGATGAGATTTATAACATAAGACACAAGTGTTTTAAAAACAAGAAAGGACTCAAACATACACTGATACCTTAACTTCTTATTTTAAACAGCAAAAAAATGAAGTTTCCATCTCGTCTGCAATACATTAAGCCTTTTTAGTAGATGAAGTTAGGATCAACATACATGTTTTATTTATGATTTTGGGGTGGAAATTTACCATTAAAATGCATAACTGTTCTACAACCACATGAAAATTTAGCTTAGAGGGCCAACATTTTCTAAGTATTTGAGCTTTTTTTTAAAAAAAAGTTATTAAATCTGCATTACTTATTTTAAAGATTATCTTATATGTTTAATTCAGCTTTACTGCAGTAACTTAGAAATACATCTCATGCATTTTTAAACTGAGCTAGGTAGTTTGCCATCATAAAGTTATTCATTTTTATTTTGTACACAGACACATAAATGTAAATTACATCTAATTAAAATAAATTGTGTGACTTGTTTCTTCTTATGCAGCCACGCACTGACATGATGAGAACCAATTTTAATTGTTCTAAGTACAAAATTTAACACTATAAATGATTTAATCAGGTTTGTTGGAGTATACACTGTGTCAAAAAGGTAAAAATTACAGGGCTTCATATTGTATAGACACTGAGGGTCCTGTTTGATTCAGTATTGGCCTATAACTATAAACTGACCTGGAATGTCTTTAATTTCAACCAAAAAGTAACATGTGTTGTAGTGTATATCAAAGTAAAGTTTCCATCTCTCACAACATATCCACATCCTTACTTCCTTAGAAACAAATACAGGTGAACCAAAACTCCTACGGAAAAAAATTAGAACAGTTGGTAAAAAATCCTGTATTACTTACAGGAAATGTTAAATTAGTAGTTCTCAGAGACTTCTAAAAGGCTTTGCAATGTGATAGGTACTACAATTCAGAGAGAGAATTAGTTTCATATGTTTACCAGCTACAAAATAAAATAACCTTCCCTCCCCATTTTTGTACTCCTAGAATAATTCTAAAGAGGTGTTATTTAACATGATTCAGCCTTGGCTGTATCTTTTTCACAATACAAAACCCAAAGTGCCTTCAGATAACAGCACAGTGAAAGCAGACAAAGAACCCATGTTAGACACAAACGCAGTAAATCTTAGTGAACAAGCCAACACTCTCTAGCCCTTTCAAGCCAGACCTTCCCCCATTATTGGACATGTACTAATGAAATTCATGGGAAAGTTCCAGCTCATTCAGCTCCATTCCCTTTGAAAGAAGATTTTTTGAACTCAAGGCCAGGCCACCTCAGCTGCGATTGAATACAAACACCTAGAGACATGATCCTTATCCACCTGCTCAGTAAATCCTGGAGGCTTCTGCTGGCACACAGGCAAGACTGCAAAGTGCTCAGGGTGTATCTGCAGTAATGCTTTAAACTGTCAGTTTCACTGTAATTCTGTATAATAATGTTGTTTGAAACAAAAATTGGTAGTTCGCCACTAAAATAATAGTCTAGCACACCGGAATTTCCAAGAACCTGTGCCTGACTTGTAACAGAATCCTCACCAAGAGGAGGGGATAGGGGCATTAAAGTCTGGTCAGTCTGAAGCAGCAAGAACAATTTCATGTGAAATACAGAGGAAAAACAGTGGGAAAAAAACCTATTATTTGCCTGCTGAGTTCTGGTCCCCAAGGAGAGCTCCAGAGACTTTTTCTCCTTCATCAGCCAATAACACCGTTTTTCAGAGTGGAACATTTAGACTTTTAATTGCTTATAATGTATTTTACACTTTTCATCACATCCTAGAAGAGCTGAACACTTCAGAGGACTCAAGAGGAAAGGGAGTCCAGAAGCATAGGGACTTCAGTAGTGGCAAAGTGAAGTGAATGGTAGTATCTCAATGCTAATACTTCTTGAACACTGGAAGACAATAACCCAAAACATGTTCAGCTTTTCTTCTTTTACCATATCTGGCAGCATTACTTCTAAAAGCAAGAATGCCATAAAACTGAGGAAATGATACAGTTGCAACGTGAAAAGTCCAACCAAAACCTGCTATGCCTAAATGTGAATGATCACTACAATGCGAGTAAGAGCAATTTGTGCAAGTCTTAGGTGCGACTTGCTCGAGGCTTTCCTACCTGACAAGGCGTGCTGTGAGGAGGTATTGTAGCAAGAGAAGAAAGCCACTTACTCCCAAGGAGCTTAAATGAGTAAAGAGAAGTAGTTGGGTTTTGTACTTCAACTTGTACTTCATAGTGGTAGATGCCCCATCCCTGAAAACATTCAAGGTCGGGTTAGATGGGGCTCTGAGCAACCTGATCTAGTTGAAGATGTCCCTGCACATTGCAGGGGGGTTGGACTAGATGACCTTTAAAGGTCCATTCCAACCCAAACTATTCTATGATCTTCTCAATCTTCTTTCTCTTCTCTTCGCCCTTCAGTACAGTAGTGTTGTTAAGCCATGAGATTCATCATTTGTAACTAGGGAAACCACTTCCATCAAGGGGAGCTTCACACAGTGCTTACTAAATAATCCAGCCTCTACTGGTACTCATCAAGGTCTAGCAGAGAGGTGTGTGTCATGGAAAAGTCTTTAACAATTATGCTCCAAAACGAGAAAAAAAAACTTTTTGTTTTACATAACAATATATTTCAATGGATCCAAGCCATTATTAAAATCCTAGGCTAAAAATCTATTCAGAACAAAAAAACCCTCAAACTAACTTCTTGTTATAAAATAATGAAATAAAATCAAACCTGTTCCACGTAAATCTATATGAAATGGTAAAAAATTACACAGAAAAACAGACACAGAACACAATTTGTCTTAACATCTGTCTATACTTTTTTGGGAAAGGTTTTATGTATCTGTACTAGAAGTTTATGATGATAAACTAATTAAGTAAAATTAGGGTGTTGAAGAGAGAAATGAAGATATGCTTCTACTTTTAACAGTCAAAAAAACAGTTTATTGAAAGTATTTCATCTCTTTCACAATAGGACTAGTAGTGAAGAGATTTTCAGTTAATCGCAACATAGTATGCTGAGCTGGACTTATCATAGATGTTAAAACCATTTGCCCCAATATTGGGCTTTAACTGTCAAGAATCAAGATTTAAAAATGTATTCAGGTGAATAGTTGTAATGTTTTCAAACATCAAACCCAAGAAAGTGTCAAAATGGTTTATAAACAAGATGTATATTCTGCTGGTTTTATATATAATATTCTAAACTTTAGAACATGCTACTTTGTCAAAATAAAAGTGGAGTTTCTGTCTAGAACTTTTTTACTGTCTTGTCCTAATACATTGTGACTCAACAGTTACAGGAAAATTCAATATAGAAAAAACATTATTTAACACTGCATCTATATTTAGCAAACAATCTAAAGTCCTTGTACAGATCTGTAAACAAATCTTTTCAGATTTAGACAGGAAAAGCATACAATTGTCCCTGTAATTTCATGATGATTAAAAAAAAATAGAAAATCCTTTACCAAGTGTTGAGTAGAGAAATATTATCCTTCCCATTGATTTACCTGTAGCAATATAGACCTAGGCCATTTTGGTATGCATGAATTTTCTGGTGTGAGCTTGGTATTTTCAACTCCAATTCTATACTGAGCTTTACGTGTATGGGCACAGAATCCTGCCTTTCAAGAACAGTGGTGACACTAATGACATCAAACCGATTATTTTTCTATTATATTAAAAAAAAGAACCAACAAAAACTTTAAGACATGGTTCCTAAGTACTGCTAGTGAATCAGTGTTCAGTAATTCTTGCTGAAAATGAGCAGTACCTATAAAACGGATAGGGTTATTTCAGCTCAGAATAAGTGCTGCAATTTAAGCATCTTTTGAGTAGGGACATGTATTGTTCACTTTAAATAAAAAGTGGAAATTTGCCAGGGAAGTGACAGTACATAACAGATACTGTTGTGTTTTAAAAAAAGTCTACAATGGTTGACTAAATAATGACAGAAAGTATATATCTGATAACTACAGAAGATACATGGGTGGGTTTGAATGCTGTCAGAATTATTTAGACTCTTCACAGTCAGATTATAGGAGAAGTAGTTCATTTACTTGAATATAATTTCAAGAAATTCCTTTTGTGGTTACTGAACCTATCTGCTTTGCTCTGGCATTTGGTGAAGCACAAAAGTCACTTTATTCTGATGGAAGCAGCTCAGAAAGAAAAGATTTTAATATTCATATTTTACCTGAATACATTCCTAAGGACTTTTAGGACATATATATTTAAAGGATTCCATTTACAGACTGCTGCACTGACATTGTTATCCTATTAATCTCAATAGTTTGCCTTTGTGCTGTATGTTTCTGGGTTAGGACCTAAAAAGCAACGTAATTGTGTTCCTTTTCTTAGCATTGCTTAGCTTTCACCCATGCTCAACTCCTATTAACCTTAAGCAACTCCCACAAGAGCAGGATGTGATTTTAGTTATCGCGTGTTCATATTTTTTTAATGTTCAGTTTCTTACACCTCAATGTCTCTTATTTC
Organism: Gymnogyps californianus; assembly: GCF_018139145.2. Taxonomy (NCBI): domain Eukaryota; kingdom Metazoa; phylum Chordata; class Aves; order Accipitriformes; family Cathartidae; genus Gymnogyps; species Gymnogyps californianus. Next base: position 38,778,067 of record NC_059477.1, read on the forward strand.
CTTCCTAAGTAAAGCAATCAATGGTGTCCACTGATATTTTGCTTTAAAAACATTTTGCAAACATTTGATTTTGTGTCTGTTCACTACCTTCCACCCCTTCAAAAGTTCTGGGTCTAGATCCAGAGCATGTAAGGCATGTGGAGTGAAATCAGCTGAAATTTGGACAACTAAATTCTATATTGAGACTGGAAAAGTCCGCTAAGCTCGGTGAGTGACATCCATTTTCACTTTCAAGAGGCACTATGTAGAAACACCTGAGATAGCTCAAAACAGAGGTGTTCGCATAGCACACTGAAGCATCGTGGTAGAGATGCTAGCTCAGCTGCAACAAACAAACTTTATATTAATTTAAATTAATTTACCTTGATCATTAACTCCAGCTGGGATCAACCTGGGCTTTCAGTGCTGCAACTATACGAATGCTGGTTCTTATAGCCCTACGGCAAAGAGGAAACTGAATATTGTTTCTTATTTCCTAGACAAAGAACTGAATTGCAAGTTAAGAAGGATGGAAGTTGCTTGTATTTGTATTGTCTTTTTTGTGTTTTCCTGGAAAAAGATAGAGTTAGGTACATTACCACAGTCGTCTTTTTGAGAGCTGTCCATTTGCTGCACAAATACTCCACAGCGGTATGCCATTTGAACGTGCATAGTATTTTAGTACAAAGCCTGCAGGGATCCAGTGTTGTGCCAAACTACCCATTTTTGCCTTGTTAGTCTTGCTTAAGAAAGAAAAAACGTCGGAACCTCTCCCTAATGAAACCTGCATTTGTTCTCTGACTAAAAACAGAGACCAAAACTGATATTGTTTGTTTTACTGTCAATTTGTGGCAGCTGATTTGCCCATTTTGCATGAGAATTTTTTGATGTCCTTCTAAATCCAAGAAGATGAGTGTATGAGCCAGCACAGGCAGGACACAGAAACAACCACAAAACCACAGATGAAATGCAATGAGTAAAATTATTTTCGTTACCTCGCCAACTGGGGAATCCCCGAAGCAGTACCCAGGCAGAGGCACACAAGCAGGAACGCAGGCACCGCGGAGCTTGGTCCACGCTAGAGGATCACCAAACCTGCTGGTTTGGCCTGTATTTCAGGGATTCACGCAGGCGTAATTTACCACTGTGCTTTGATCTTTCCCGCAGCAGGGCAGGAATCCCAAGCATGTTCGAGAGGGTGCCTCTAAGTCTATCATAGGTCTATGTTATCTAAACACAGATGTTCTACTTGTCCAACACACAAGGCCAAACAACAATTAGTATGATATATGTTTTTCGACACCCCAGCTGCCAAGTCACTTGAACATGTTTATAATCCTCCTCACCAACCTTCCGTTATTTTCCCACAATCAGTTAAGGAAATCAGTAGCTGGGATGACTTTTTATCCGCATTTTGTGGTTTTAAAAATGTTTCATTCTTGTGCTATTGAAATTTGTTTCAGTTTTAAAAGAATGTAGGAAATTTCTTTTTTCCTGATCTTTGACTTACATGTCTCAATTATAAAGAGTATAAGTAAACAATGGAGTTGGAGGGAAGTATTTTAAATGTAACTTTTATTCTTGCTTTTTCTCACAGAAGCTTTTTGCTTTTTCCCATTCTAGAATGATTAAAAAAGAGAAGCCCACACCATGAAGAATGTACTCAGTCTCTGGACCTCTTAACTACAACAAATACTTGAAGAGTGATGTTTCCCTTTCTCTCTGCTATTGTCCTGCGGATGCTTTTACGACGAAAAAAAAGTCAATATGCTGTTTGGGGGACCTTTCTCCCATCTTCTGTTATCTCTGCCTCCTGGTGATCTTTGTTTTTTGAGTTTTTATTTTTTAAAAAATACCACTTTTAAGAGCTTCTTTAGTCCTGATTCATTTTGTGCTGTTCACAGTCCTTTCTCTGACAGTCACTGGTTTTGCCCTGGTGCATTTACTTTACACATTAAAAGAAAGGCATTGAAGCTGAGATCACAATGTAAAAATATTGCCCCCATTTTTCCTTGCGAATATATCACCTAATTTTCAGATCTGTTCTTTGGAATCTTATTCCTCAACTTTGCTTGTATCAGGTTTGCTTCAAGGTAATTCTCTTTTATCAGAAGAACAGTAACAAGTAAACCTCCCAGCCTATGAACCAGTATCCAAATAAATTTCAAGGACTTTATTTCACAGTTAAACAGAAATGCTTTTCCCATTTACTTTCATAAAACAACAGTTGTGAGCCTCCTTGCTCCAGGCAGTGGCTCATGTGAATATTAGTTTTAAAAGTTTCTCCCCCTCACACTGCCTACAGAGTAGCTACACAATCCATCAGTAAGTAAAGATATCAAAGACAAAATAAAATTTAAAAAAATGGTATTAGTACAAACATATCTTCATAGTCAAAGTAACATTGGAAGTATAACCCAGGATCAGAGACAATAAATTAGGTAACAGACATGCAGCAAATGGGGGAAGAAAAAAAAAAACAACAAACCCTCAAGATCTACATTTGCTATAACATTTTTGTGCACTTCTTTTCTTAAAGACCTACAATGTTTGCTGAAAGGCTTTGATTGATGAGTAAGAAAATAGCTTCTTCCTTAATTTAAATGAGTTGAAAAAATAAGGTCTTACATCTCTCTCTATATATTCAATAAATGTATTTGTATGTCTACAAATAGATAGATAGATACTTTATTCACTGCCATGGAGGCACCTTTGTACGTAGGAAGGTAAACAAGAGGAATATTTGTAGAGCTCCATAAAAGTTCCAAAACCTCATCAAGTACTCGCATTGTTTCCCTGGTATATTTACTGGTGTGCACACAAACAACTATTACCTGAAAGATTTTCAATCAGAGGTCTAAGTTAACTTCTTTAGTTCCCAGTTAAGCTCTCAGAGAAACGGCCATGGTTTCTGAGCAAAGAAGTCCATAGACTTAGGTGCCTAAAAGCAGAAACCTATTTTTTAGATAGTTAAAGTCTGAGACATTCTGAGTTTCCAAAAATCCTTTGTTCTCAATGAATTATTCAAAGTTTAAATTTTGCATCCACAAAATCAGTTTATCAGACTATTGAAATTCTGTACATCCACTGCCAGGATTTTAACTGGTTTAACAAGTGGATTTCAAGACAGGCACAGCATTGTGTTCATCATTCAGCTTCTTTTTCAGAGGCGTTACATTATTTGATGACTAATTGCTGTACTGAACATCCTCTTTCCTGTTACACAGTTTGACTTTTACACAGTTTTTGGGTAGCGTACAGAGAGCTTTGCTTTCAGAGTGACCGTGCCGTAGGGGTAATGGAATTCATGCTTGGCCTATTGTGCAGAACTGCCAATTTCGCTACTGCACGGCTATTTCATAGCATGACTTTTAGTGCACAGCAAATCTCTTCCCTTTCTGAACATGAACTGCAAATTATACAATTAGTGTCCTTTTATATCTGAAGAAAGAAATCTAAATGTTAACTAAGTATATTTTTTCCTCTTGATGTGTATTCACAATGGCACCTCAGTCTTCTTAGTCCACCAACCACACATTATTAATAGTCTTTTTTTTTCCTTCAGACTTCCTATTTCATGTCACTTCTAAAACTCTATTTACCATGAAGATTTAATTTTTCTGAATACTTTTGCATCTTTGTTTTCATCAGCTTCAGTTAGCCCCTGTGCCATGACAATACTAGGGAGACTGTACATTTTACCATCTTTCTCTCATCTTCTACAGAAGTAGATTTCTCAACAGATCTCAGTAAAAGCAAAGAAGATTTTTGTAACAAAATGCAGGCAGACTTTTGAATGACCCCTTTCAACATTTATAGAGGCTTATATCTTTTTTTAATTTGTCTTTTTTTTCTTGAGAATTTCCCTAGGTTTTCTATTGCTAATCTTCATTAACTGTTTTGCTACAGCGTACCTTTTCATTTCCAAATAGAAATTAAATAGGAAGAAGGAAATCGTTTGTGTTTTGTGAAAACGGTCCCCAGAATGTTGTAATCTAGTTGCGATTTCTCAACTGGAGCAGAAGAAACACTTGAACTTGAATTTTTGAACACATCTTTGATGAATACTCTAGCCACTGGATTATTCTGTGCTCTCTGAAATCATAACTTTCTCAATAACATTTAATTAAAACCGATGCTGTCCATGCAGTGTTTCTATTTCAACATTCAGCATCTCCTGTTCACCCACAAAGTCCATATATTCCAACATAACCACATAACTCTTAACATAACAATGTAACTCTCTGTCTTGCACCAGTTCATATTTTTGAGACTATACCCTAAGTGTCTTAGACAACATCGGTAAGATCACTAAGTAAAATAATTTCGTTCTGCTTTGTTTTTAATGGGCAAGCTGAGACTTCTTCAGCCTGTAGCTTAAATTGTTCAGCAGTTCAGATACCATCTGGTTTGTGCTGGACACATGCCATAGACAGATAAATACTTACAGAAAGTCTTGGTTGTTATTGCCACATTCATCCTTTGGCTCTGTTTTTTTTACACTGCAAGTCTTTCCTGGTTTATAACCATATCTACTTTCATTTGTAGGAAATCATCCTCTTCTAACAGACTATTTCACAATTTTTTTTTAATACAGCATGCATGTGAACTGAAGAAAACAAATAATCAATTTTCATAAGGGCCTGGAACCTTCTGCTACCTCCCACTGCTTCTCATATGAACTGCGGGTAGTGTCATCAGGTAGGCAACTTTCAGACTAAGAACAAGTGATGCAGCAAGAGTTACTTCAGCCTTGACAGACAACTCCACCCCCTAGCCCGTCATGCACACGTTACAATTCAGTGAAATAAAAAGCAGTTTTCAGTGGGGAGAAATTGATTTTATGCCTGCACTGAACTTGGCAAAACTGCCTCATAAAGAAAGGGGTATTTTTTTTTTTCTTCCAATTTTTGAAAATGACTTAAACCAATTTTTTTTTTTTTTTTTCCTGCTATCTCCCTCTGGGTTTTATGGAAGGATAGTTCTCCCTATCGAAGACTGTTTGAAAGTTAAAGGCACAGTCACATGTATGCACTCACAGAGCTGGCAATCAAATACCTTAATTCTCATTATGTCTTCTAAGAGCTTCCCAGTAGAAAGCTCTTAGTAATTAAACCCCTTCTCCCTCCCGTATGCAATTTTGCAGGCACTATGACTACTGTTCTGTTTTATTTTAAAGGAACTTGGTAGAACCAAAATCCAGTAGTGTGGTGATGCTGGGAAGTCAGCGCAATCTCAGACATCCCTTGAGTATGGCAAACGCAACAGTGCACTGCATGTTATAGAAACGGATTATCACTTTTGATTCTTGTAAGTGTATCCTATTCAGCCAAGTATGCCATCCTTCAAACCCCTATCTTTTTTCTGGTGGCAATGCTATAAGCACTAGTTCAATCCCTTAGACGAAAATTTTTAAAGCCAGACTGCTTGTTTGAAGGCTGCATTGTCACAAGTAGCTGCATTAATTAAAGTAGAACATCCAACTGCCTTTATAGTTATTGATGCTTTGAAGGAACTGAATCTTTTACAAGCTGCTTTTCTAGCTGTTATCTCACTTTTTCACCTAGCTCTCCCTGTGCCTTCTCACAAGTTTTTTTTTTTCCCTTGACCTAAAGCGATTTACAACTTATCTGTGCTCAACAACTGGGAAGACTGCTTGAGTGACTTGACATCTGTTTCCATACAGCTAGAGATCTCTCCGTCACCTTTGATCTGAGGACAGTTGTTGACATGCACAGAGATTCAAATGACTGTCAGATCTGACTGTAATCGGTCTTTTGTAGAGCTTCAGTGAGCTGCTGAACAGAGATATAATCTCAGGAGAACAAGTCCCTCAGTGCACAGGAGCTCACTGACATTTATTCTTTAGGCCAGCATAACAATCAGGCTTTGACCCTGTTTTGGTGCTTAATACAAAAACAACCTTAAAAGAAAAGGCAAAGAGGAAAAAATACTTATCCCTCTCCAATCTAAAACCTACACCCTCACCAACAAACAAACATACAAGAAAGATAAATGAAAGTAAACCAAACAACCATAAATGAATTCTATAGATAAGCTTCATTTAATCAAACTTTTTAGTAAGTAAAAATTATGCCAAATTCTCCTAGAACTATGAGATTTCATTCTTATTGAGTTCATTATCCTAATTTTATCAAAACCCCTCTCTGTCCCCTATGAAACGAGCAAGCCAAATGTTAATCCTTGCAAACTCCAAGGTGTAAGTGAAGGCCAGGATGTCACATCGGTCTTCAGGACATGGAATGAATTTTGTCCATTCTGGTATGTAGGAAGATAAATAGGTGGCCAGATTGGTAGGCATGTGGGTAGATGGGATATTTTCCTTATTTGTTACATTCTCTGAATCTATGTCAGAAGAACCAACATTACGAAAGGAAGGGAGAGCACCGAGTGAATAGAGAAGTATACCCATCATTGATTTTTCTCTTTCTGCATTAGGTGAGGCATACAGAAAGCATGCAAAAACACTATTTTACAGTGACAGAGAGAGACTTCAAAAAGAAAAAGGCAAATGTCAGTTAAAAAATACAAAATAACTTATATGAAATCATTTGAAGAAGATGACAAACAGCAAGAACAGGAAGGACGAAGAACAGTAATTACATTTATAACAGAAAAAAACTTTGAGAGCACTGGGTTTGATACATCTTTCAGTGGATACATCTTCAAGAGCAACAGCTGCTTTTATTTTGCTGACCCTTTAATGAAGTGCCACCAACTTTTAGTCAGAAAAATCTTTTCTGAAAACTGTTACTAAGTCAGCAGAAGCTACTCCTCATATATTTGTAACTGATTTTTTTCATCCTTTTGTATAGAGACACCTGATCTGGGTATTTGGTAGTAAGCAAAATCTTTTAATCGGAGCAAGCAGGTAATGTAATCAAATGACAAAAGTCACTAGCTGGAAAAAAAACAATGATAAAACTAAAAATCGGATGAAACATCCAAAAAAGCCATAGTGGTAGCAAGTAGAAGACACAGCAACAAAATATAGAAAAAACCTGCACAAGAATCTGATGCAGGTCTGATGCAAGTATCTAGGGTTTCACAAACTAGACGATGATGTGCTTGTCAATAACACTGTTTCTGAGACAGGTAATTATTTCACTAAAATGCAAAAGCATGAGACTTCACATGCAGTTCTCAGTAATACCACTACATTAAGAAGAGCACACAACATGTATTAGGTATGACACTGATTATTCACACCGAAGAAACACTTTCACATACGAGCTCAGGCATAATATAGGGAGACAGACTGGATGGCCATCAGAAAGTAAAGTCCAGGCTGGGAATCCTGCACACACCACCTGCCCGATGGCCCGATTAATTATTCTATTTATTCAGAACTATTTAAAAGAAGTTTAAAATTACACCAGTTTGAAACGACATACACAATTACCAGACAAATCATTCACATACACTTGTAGAACACACAAACTAGAATTGAACACTAGCAGAACCACAGCTCACTTGCCTTTAAATTAAATGTTGCTACTAACTGTATAGTATGTAAGTGCAACTAACAGGTACTCTGTCATAATCTTTATGTAACATAACCCCGCTATACTAAGCTCACACACGAAATAAGAACAATGTGGTTTAATACAATTATGATCTTCACAGTCACCGTTTGCTTCAAATAAAAAAAAGTTTACTGTACTATGGCACCCTGTAATTCCCCAGAAATGCATGTATTTATACAAATCACCACGAAATATTAATGGAAAAATGTGAAAGTTTGACTTAAATAAAATCCTCAAACAAGGTTCAGATCAAGATTTCAAGATGATTTTCATTCCAGTCCCTGAATTCCAGGAAGAGATGTCAATATTGGTATGTCCTTCTTATTTTTCTGAAATATATATATTTAGCTCCATTTAACATAACGAATGAGGCTTTAATTTGAAAAACATCAGATCAGGGTCTCAAGGGTATGTTGATAGAGAGACAGTATGTAAATTATTAAATTCAAGTAATTGAACATACAGGAAAAGCAAAAAATGCATGCAATATCATGCATAATTGAATACATACTAAGTGCATGCACAATACATTTTTGAGCAATTTGTTTATTAGACCCATAATTGAAATTTTTCTTCCATTTGGAGCTATTAATATTCTCTAACCTTTCTGAAAGGCAGCTGATGTTCTTTATTCCAGACTTTCAAGTATGATGCTAAGAAGCTAATATAGCTAACATCTATATAATTACATGGAGATTAGTTAATATTTTTTATTTATTTATAGCAGCATAAATCAAGAGTAAGTTCACAGAAATCAAGGCAATTACAGGGCTATAAAATAGATGCAGGTAAAGATGACCTACCCCATTAGAATAAAGGTTCATTATGGCTGCTTTTCAAGTAGGAAGAATTGATTGACGATGGGGGACTATTTCCCATGAACAAAGTATCCAAGAGATATAGAACCTTTTACCTGATAGGAATCGTCATATTTAGTCATTATTCATAATCAGATTAATCATTTATGCAATACGCTTGCCAGAAACTTATGCTGTTTCTGAGCATTATTCAACACATTATTCAACAACAGTATTCCCACACTAAATCCAAAACACAGCACTGTACCAGTTACTAAGAAGAGAGATAACTCTGTCCCAGCTGAAACTAGGACAGTTTCTTACTAGCCATTCGACTATTTATTTATCTCATGGTGCCATACAATTAGTTTCTGAATTCCAGTGACATTCCTTCCCTGCTTTGATCTCTCTTCAATCGAGCCAGCTATGAACATCAGTTCACAGACGTATACGTATTATTTCCTTTGCACAATTTTGTGAATAAAAGTATATTTTTATTCACAATAGTATGTAGGTCTTGACTTCTACAGATAACCTTTTACTGTATGATTCTGGGTGAATAAACTAAAAAAGGATTCAAAAACCTTGTCTAAAAGAAACTCTATAAATTTAATATGTCAGTATTCGCCTCTTATTTTAATGCTTTCTTCCCTTAAGCATCAATCTGAACAGCATTTGGTTTCCATAAGTGTTTGCAGAAAGAAAAACTTTTGCATCTTTTCAGTGTTTTCAAAAGAAATTATTTGTTCAACAACTTTAAGATGTTCTTTATCTTCCCCCCATTTGTAAAAATGCAGGATTTCACAGGAATTAAAAATCTATTCACAGTTCATTACTCTGCAGACTAACAGCTTTAATTGGTCAAATAATTATTTGCTAAGAAAATTTCAGCCAATTATCTTGAAGTATGCTGTTGGTGGAGAGGGAGGATTATTTGTCAAGAGGATGCAGCTGCAGAACGCATTCCATGATATCATAAGATGATCTGACTGTGTCTGGATAGGCTGAAGAACATTTTTTTTATTATTATTATTCTTTTTTGTTAAAGGGATGTGGAAGAATCCCTATGCCAGCTCTCCCTTTTATCCAACCCCCTCAATAACTTTTAATCTTCAAAAAAAAATGATAAACCAAGATGTGGGAATCTGTCCCTTTTCACAAGAAAACATCAGAAATTCCATTAGGGCAGTTGGAGCTCTATGTGAAAGGCAGTAGCATATCACAGTAGAAAAGGTAAGAAAAATATCCGTTTGATCTGTGTGTCCTGCAGTGCTAACCAACATTAATTATACTGCAGCTCTAGTAACTGTATACAAGCCAACAAAGAAATTCTCAGCAGTCAGTTACAACCAAAATTTAATTTCTTTAGAATAGGATCTGTCTATACTTGAGAACATGATCTTATCTCTGCAGCTTTGTTTACTTCTCCCACTGATTTAGATCCAGGAGATAGAACTTATTTCAGTGATAAACTTCTGAACAATATAGATGCCGTATTTATCCTCTTTTGTGCGATCTTTTTAAAAACTCATAAAGCTTTTTTATTACAATCACACCTTCAAAATATTACTGATTTCCTGAGACGTGCCCCTCACAGTGAATGCGTCTCACTTCATGAGACATGCAGAATAGGAAAAGTTCAGTTTTGAAGAAAAATACACAAGTTCTGAACTTTGAAAATATTAAGATCTTGTCAAAGAATAATAGGGGAAAACCAATCAGAACAGTATATAATAATTTAGAAAGACAATTTGCCAATCATTTGCTCTACTCTGAGCTTCTGTGGGGAAGTTCTCCTAAATGACAACAATTTGACTGGCAAATTGTAGAGCTGCAAAAGCTCATCTTTGGCATCTCCATTAAAAGGCTTTCAGCTATTCCTTAGCTTGCTGAATGTAGTTTTATTTTGTTTACTTGTTTGGATGTAATTGCATGCAATTTGTAATTGTGCCTTCCCCTATAATTACATATGCCACTTTTTGTAGTGAAAAAATGATGCAACCACCACCAAAGCATGGCAGCATAAAGATACATGTGGTGAAAACTGATAGATTTTCACTACTACATATGTTTTTTAATGTGTATGTATATCATGTAAAAGAATGAAGACCTACTAATTTCTGTTGTGTATGCATTTCAAAGCTGCACCAATTTTTCAATGGAAATCTAAACATGCATTAGAATTCTTTTCATCTTATTGATCACAGTGCAATGAATACTTTGCTAAACTAAAATCCTTTCATTGTTTTAAATCTTTTTTCAGATAACTATGTAGACTCATACCACTATAACTGAAATAGCGATATTTTACAAACTTCTGTATGGTGTCCAGTGATTCATGAGTGTTATCTAGTGCAGCATTTCACATGCTGTATTTCATTAATTTCTAAAAATAGGTCTAAAATACAGAAGTCTTTCAGTCACCATATGGATGCTTTTGATAATTTCTTCAGATATTAATTGAAGAACACATTGTTTATACAGAAATGGGGACAAAGTATACAGCATAATTGTACAGTAACAGAAACAGACGTCAATGCAGTTCACTGAAATGAAAATCTAAACCAGAGTTTAAGAAGTCCAAATCTAAACAATTCAGAGTCTAACTCTGAACTGAGTAAGAATATTGCAACTGTGCATGAGAAATGATGAGAAACTAGAGAGGAAATTCTCATTGTCCTTCTCCCGGCTGATCACGAGATGAAGAGGAGACAATACCCTGAGAATCAGCTCATGCTGGCTGTTTCTCATTAAAGCTATGCTTAACTACTGCTTCATTTTTTTCCCTTGGTTTCCTTTTCCTTCTAACAAATCTTAGATCTAACAGCAATGTCAAATCCACAACCAAGAATTAAGCACTGCAGTCTCTCCATCATACAAAATGTGACACTCCCAAAGGATCTTCTGAACACATGCCCATGGAGCGAAGAGGCACCGGGAAACATTGGCTACATATTAGACATCTTTTAATTGGAAACTAAGACTGAAACAAAACTGAATCCCCTAGTCCATAGCCTGTGGGGTAGGCATGGGTATGAATCCTTCAGAAAGAAAAGGGAACAGAGAGTGCTCTGACTGCTAAGCCATTATAGCTGAGTGAGATGGCAGGAACACCACGAGTTCTTGTACCTCAAGCAGCAAGTTAACAGAAGTGTCCCTGAATTTTTAATTATCACTATGTCTTACTTGTGGACTAGATCTGCCAAGCTTAGATGAGAGTTTGTCCCTAATTTCTCTATCTAAGGTGGGTTTTGGATGCACAGAAAAGCAAAGCCTGGTTAAAAAGAGAACTGTCCAGAAAGTTTCAAGAGCCTCCACCTTCAGTTAGCCACTGAATGAGGGTGGATGGGATCACACACAGAGGTAAGCTACTGATGGAATGATGAACTTTGCTTTAGTTTGGAAAAAGTCAACTTTTCTCCTAGTGCTTCAAATACATGCCACCCAAACTTCTGGCCCACAGATATGAATTTACTGTCAAAAAGCATGGAAAAGTACATTGCACCAGTTCACCAAAATATTTTTGCAGTATTGACAGAATACTAGCAAAATATTTGGATTCCTTTAGGTTCACCGTTAACAAAAGCAAAGTGAAGGAGTAAAACATCTCAAGCAACTGGCCACAATGAAAACATTTTAGTCACTTAGATAAATGGCTGCAATTCCAACAACAGCATTACTAACATTGCATAAAAAGCATGTGCATAAAACCTACTAACTAGCAACGGCATATGTGTACTCTAGCCTAAACGTTCTCCTCTGGCATAAGAACATTCGCATATGGTGTATGTCTGTATATTCAGAAAACATGAATTACAAAGCTGATGAGGAGTGTTACAGTTCCGCATACAAATCATTGGTCACATTCACGTGATGACAGTTAAATTATAGTTTATCTGTCAAGTCACAGTCATTAACTCTGTGTGTGTGTGAATATGTGTGTGTATGTAAAATACACTCCATTTCCCAAGTGTAATGCACATGGGTTAAGCTATCATATTTTACTTTGAAACAAGATGGAATATTCATACATTTTTTGCTGCTGATTTGACAAGACGTAACTTCCTGAACTATTGCAATTCGTCTGTAATCTGACCAGTCTACCCAACAGACATCCTTTTATCCTCATTTTACAGATAAAATAACTTGAGACATTACAGTAAAATAGCAAAATGGTGACAGATAAACTTCCGATTCTTCATTTCTAATCTGCCCTTGCTGTTTTCACACTGTCTTCAAGATATAGCCAGTCTTCAGTAGTCTTCCATACTTTGCCTTTTTCAAGTTAATTTTTATGACCTTTTTAGTACTGCAATAGTTGCAACATATGCATGTGTAGATCTTTTGTAGGAAATAAAATTAAGAAACTTTACTAAAATAAAGCATGTTAGGTACTAGAGAAGCTTCACTGATGTGACTTTTTACTGTTTTCCAATTTTATTCATACATTTTACCCCTCTCAACCCCAATTCCTTTTCAGAGCAGATTTTTTGTAACACTACGCTCAACCTTTTACTATGTCCATCAGGAGCTGGAAACACTCAGAATGGGTAAATATGAAAAAACAAATGAATTTGTAGCTGGTGGAAGTCCAGCAGTCCCTCTATGATTTCCATGGGCCAGTTATTTCTGGCAACAGGGCGGGAGGAGGAGTGGAAGGAAGAATGAAAAAGGAAAGCCACATTCAAACACCTTAGAAAATTTCCTCCAAAACACAATCTCAATCTATTTCTCCATCAGCATTCCAACTGACCTCATAGGAACTAATCTATTTCTTATTCCTCCGTCATCAAATGAGAATGAAGAGGAGAATGAAAACAATAGACACAATGTACAATGAACATCTCTCAGGCAGGCAGGAGAGGAGAAGGGATGTTTTCTGATAACCTGCTCGCTCCATCCCCACTTCCCACTCTGTCCCTTCACAATGCAACACCTGTTTGTGAACTGGGCACAGTTACAATTGCAGTACTTATGCTCTGTAATTCAGGTAGTAACTTACTGATGAGCTGGTTTAAGCATGAAGTTGTTGCAGAGAGGATGCTGAGACAGGCTTCTGCAATGCAGCAGGTAGTGATGCCAGCAGTGACCTTTTGCTGTGCTCTCCCCCAGTTTGATACACTTTTCACTGGACCTGACTCAAGCTCCCTAACAGTAGTTACCACTTCTAATGCCGTTACTGCTGATTGGAGAGTGCTTGATCAGGCACAACTGTGGTGTTGTGATTAGTGACTACACCTTTGTGCACATGTATTACTTATCAGGTATTCAAATGACTGCTATCTGCTTCATTATCTGCAAAGTTTTGTTTTCCACTAATGAAAAACAGAAAGCAGAAAATAAAGGATAGGAAACAGTTATGAATGGAGGAGAGGACTGCGTCAATTCTCACCCCAGCAGCAGTTGCTTCCCATGAGAACCCGCCACAGGTTTGCACGTGGAAGACCACGGGGATGACGGCACGAAACCACAGCGTAACAACAGCAAGGTGAATTGCAAATGCAAGGCCTGTAGCTACACAACGGTGAAGGCACGTATGGGACCACACAAAACCCTTTAACTGTGCATGTTGGTATTACTGTCTGTATTACTGTCAGAATACTGTTAACTCCACAGAGGCCTTTTCACCAAGGTACATGCACAGTAGAAACACTCCCCCCCTCCTTAGTTTGTATTATCTTATCTGAAATCCTTTTAAGTCACATTTGCATTTATTCTTCGTTCTGTACTTCCTCAAATCGAGTAACTAGTCACCTACCTTCTAAAAACTGACATTTATAACAAAAAAGTCATATATGAAGCTACTGTTCCAATATATCCAGTTTTTATCCCATGTACTAGCAGGTAATCTAGTGAACCTATAAGCAAAAGAAACCTTTAAAGCTTTGAAAAATTAAATTAATTGCCATATGGTGCCCTGACTTTGAGATCAGTATACAGAAGCTCAAGTTATATTCACAATAATGTCAACTAATCACAGATAAATTCTGCATCAAATCTTGGGTATTTGGCATTCTAACCTTATCAGCATCGACTGTGGTGTCTTTGTCAAACCATTCTTGGGTAAATCGTGGTTTTGCAGGTATCAAACTCTGTAATCAGGGCAAGATTTGTCTGTCACTTCTCTTCCACACCAGCAAACCCATTCTGGGATGAACTAGCTCTTCTCCAAGATGTTCTACTGCTGCAGATTTCCATAATCTATTAAAGGTGCCTATTAAAAAAATAAGTTTGCAGCAGCAATAGCTCATGGTTTAATCCATGAGAGTTTCCTCCATGTACAGATACATGCAGCAATAGTTGCAAGAGTTAACAGTGGAAAACAGGGTTGCAAGTACTGTATGTATTTTTCATTTAAACTCAGTAATTCTTTAGAAGGCTTATTATGTCAAAATAAAAGTGTTAGTATCATTTATATCCTTCTGAGAAATATATTACCTTATATATCAAGAAAACTAATTAGACCCAAGAACATTGTTTTCTAGTTCTTTCTAAATTGTACACAACCTTTTTATTGGCACAGTGAATTGTCCCTGGTTGAAAGTGATGATTCCTTCAGAGCTAAACACTTAAGTCTTTATTTAACAGTGGAGCAAGCCCTGAAGAAACAATATTCCCATGTGTCGAAGTAGTATATTTTTGAAAATACAGCCTTCTGCAGAAACAGATTTCAATTACAGTTCTTAATGCTTAAAATACAGTGACCTCACTGACTGATTTTCCCATCTAGTTTACACCTATGGAATATATAACAATTTCAATATAAATGCGGCTGGCCATAACCAACAGAAACAATATTTACTTGAGAAATCAAATGCTACATTGTAAATCATTGCATAAATTGACTTTCTACACTCACAAATGTCACTAGCTCCAACCATGCCACAGCAATGACAAGTTACTATGGAAACTAATGTATAAATTACATTTTAGAATAATTAAAAGTGTGCATTTACTTCCCCACTATAGTATTTATTAGAGCCATGTAGAAAACAAACCGTCTTGCACAAAGGCATCCACCATCCCAGAATTGACTCCTGAACCCCATGGAACTGAGAAAGAATACATCTATCTGTCAATGAAATACTTGATAATTTATCTAACAAGACTTGTCCTCTTTGAGAGAAACCATTATCTGTGTTTTGTATCTCCGTCAGGCACCAAACCAAATGTAGAAATCAGAAGCTGTGTACTCAGCCGTTATTTCTCAGGGAGACAAGGGCAAAGCAGACTTGAAGGGAGACAATCATTTTGGATGCTCTAAATATTAGCAATGGAAACTATTTCTGAAGTGGATGTAGATCTAGATACATCTTCCTGACCTTCTACGTCTTCACAGAATGCAGCAATGTAACTAATCTTTTTCCCTCACATGTTAACACAGTGATAAGCAAATGAAAAAACTAACAGCATCTTAGTCTCAAAAGATCAAATCCTTTGTTCTGCAGAGCATGTCAGTGTATCTGTAGAGGGATCTGTGAAAGGAATGGAGTTAATTGCTTTGTGAGTCCAATGCACTGTTAATAGAAATTTCTTCTGAATAAATAATGTGGAAATAGGAGTATTAAATAGTTCATGATTTTCTAATTTACCTTAATTTGCACTCATTTTGAATTGCCAGAGCTGAATGTGTTCTGCTTCTCAGCTAACTAAGGAGTGCAGAAAACCTTCCCTCACCCTGGAGACACATGGGAGCTGAGGGCCAGAACAGACGAGCTCCCAGACTCCAGCAGTAAATATGCCCTGATGTGACTGTGTGCATGTGCATGCCGCATGCCTCGGTTTTCCACTGGCAGGGATACACTTGAGATCAAGTATTCATGAAGATATGAACAAGGGATTCCCATAGCTCAGAGCTGTAAAACCCTCAGCCTGGTCGATTCCCAGATCCCCATCACAGGACTGAGTGGGCACTAGCTGACTTCTCACCTCACAGCGTGTTCTGGGGGAAAATGGTAAAAGGCAACATTTTGTGGCATTGACTCATAAAAACACCTTTAGTGGGACTTGATTCTCCATTATTTTGTGCAGTGCCATATCTCTTCTTTCAAGTGACAAATGTCTTCCATGCCTGCCCCTTCTCCTCTCCGCTTCTCGTAACAAAAAAAAATGTGTACATCCAAATCAAAAGGTTCTACATCTACTAAAAGAAGTAATTCAAAATATTTTATAATACAGGTTTATGTTTACTTTGGGGAAGGAGCATCCATGCTGCGAACTGTACATCTGTATTTTTCTATTTTGACTAATTAAAATCCTATTCACTAATAAAGCTCTGAAGAAATCAAATAAAAATAAAATAAAATAAAATAAAATAAGAAGACCCCAAACCCTACCTCTTTGCTCACACTTAAAGGCTGGCTGACTGCAAAGGCAGCAGGGAAACCTGAGCCAGAGAGACCTGTTCACATACTGGAACAGCAAAGCTGCAGCAAGTTCTCAGTCTCCTCCACAGCCACCCTTTTCTACTTGAGCGGTAATCGCACTGTTTGTTGGCAGTTAAATGTGCTCTGCCGCTTAGTCTCTTTGCGTCCATCACACACACCTCAACACAGTGCCACTGAAGAGACATTCTGATAAAAAAATCTGCCTCCCCCAAAGTTTTACTCACATTTACTCACTCCTCCCCCACATTTAGCTAATTGAAGTTAACAGAATAGCAATTTGAGTGCAGAGTTAGCTATTTCTCTGTTTTTAATGTGGCTTGGTTTGGTTTTAATAAAGTATTTGTGTCCAGCGATTAAGAGAGGGCCTGAAACTCAGGATTGCTTGGTTCTGCCCCCACCTCTGTCTTCCTGGCTCACAATGTGAACTCGGGACAAAATACTGGTTTTGCTAACTTTTGCTTTTCCTTAATATCACTTACATGCTTATAATAGTAATCTTCTACAGCATAATTAATTACGTGTATATAACATTTGAACTCCCCCACTGAAAGGTGCTATATAAGTGTTATTTAACCTTGAGTTCATTATCACTATTAAGTCTTATAATCAGAAGAACTTAATAATCTTATTCGTACTAAGTCATCATCTAAATATTAATCATTCAGAAGGTTAGAAACATTATTAATACCAAATCTCATTTTTGGCTTTATTGCAGAACTTACACGAGGAAAAATGAGGGGGGAAAAAAAAGAAAAATTACATCTTTTCAAGAGCAGTGTAGGTTAGTAATTCCCCCGCCTCACATCTGCCCAGGAACAACTCAAGAATACGCACTGTCTTTGAGGCACTACATAGTACCATTCCAGACAGCTTTGTGTCATGACAGCTGCTGTTTTAGAACATATTTCAGTGACAGAGAATCACCAGTTGACACTAATCTGTAATTTCTCACTGCTGGGAACTTACTTGAGAAAGACAATGTATCAAAACATCTTTTTTAGCTTAAACTGAGTAAGTTTTCTAGCAGTAAAAGAAAACACCAAATTTTGCTATTCAAAACACAGTACTGCTCCACTGGTGAAAATGAACTTTGCAAATTAGCTTCTAGACAACAATGGAAAATGTTCTTTAAAGGAAAGCCTAGGAGGACTTTCTTCTTCCTAGTGTCTTGGGGTCTGCACAGTGTCACATTTTAACTGTTAAATATTTAATTTTCTTAATTTTCTTTCCCCCCATATAAGTTGATTATGGAAACATCATTAAGAGATGGATTGAGATTTTCTAAATGAGTTAAAATTCTGTTTCACTATATTGCTAAATTTAATCATGAAGGCTAAATTTATATAGAACAATTCTTCAGAGGCAAGTCATTTTCATAATGCGAGCTTAGTAAAAATCCAGATTAAAAAAATTGCTAAGGGAACCTTTTGGTTTTCCCCCTTCATGTAAATAAATAACCACAGTCATCAAAAATTCCAAGTTTGTAGATGGATTCTTACAGTGTCAGCTCAGGCATAGACAATTGTCTTAGTTTTCTGCTTAAAAGGAATTATCACCTTGGTCACTATGGCTTTAAAAAAAAAAAAAAAAAAAGAAAAAGAGCCAAAAAGCCTGTTCAGATATTCCCATTCTATACTACTATTAATCTGTCCTTAACTGTACTTTAATATGCTTCTGTGCCTGTATTCCAAAATCTCCGGTGGCCTCCATTTTTAGCATCTCGTGTCATCAACAACAGGACTGAGTCTAACCTAGATCAGAAATTGTGGGGTGGGTCTTCAAGGTAAGAAGAGTCTCCGTGTCCCTTTCAGCAGAACGAAGCGTTGTTAACTGTTGCAGTATATTAGTTTGGTTGACCTCGGCTCTCTCCAGCAGAAATGCATAGCTCTGTGCTTATGTAAACACAAATATAAACTCCTCCATCCCTCTTAAGAAATTACATCCCCCAAAGCAAAATTAACACACTACAAGAAAATACAGTATTTCATTCCATTTCTTTTCCTTTTTAGGACTAATGAACAACCTACATGTGACAGATCATACTCATATCCCTTGAAGTATTACTAGTAGGTGCAGTATTACAGCAATTAGTATGTTACTAGTATCTACATAACACAGAAGTTGGTATAGATACAAAATGAGACTTCTAATCTTAGAAAACAGGTGGAAATTGTATCAAAAAGAGAACTAACAGACATATAAGATAAGAGAATTAATAGGATACATACAGAAATAGTTAAAATTGTGTTTAAGTGCCTCTCG
The DNA here is from genome assembly GCF_018139145.2 of Gymnogyps californianus. NCBI lineage: Eukaryota > Metazoa > Chordata > Aves > Accipitriformes > Cathartidae > Gymnogyps > Gymnogyps californianus. Next base: position 38,797,039 of record NC_059477.1, read on the forward strand.
AGTCTATACAAGCCCATTGAAAAGGCAAGAAGCTTCTGGAAAAGAATAATTAATATGAGTTATATCTATATGATAACCTTTTTTGCTAGTGTCCTTTACCTAAATATCTTAAAATAGCTGTATTGTCATGAGATAAGAGAGAGGGTCATCTTGTGAATTAAAGATTCCCTAAAAGATAAAAAGGATATGCTAGAATAATTTTTGTTTTTTCTTAATAGGAGATGTAGGTTATTTCAAGGATCAGTGCTCAGATCTGTGATATTCAACATTTAAGTAAATCATGTGGCAAGTTTGAACGTTTGTACATAAGTTTGATTGAAAAGGCACAGACAATACAGAATGTCTGGTGATAAAATGGTAGATACAGCTCAATGGCAATGAGCTGCACACAAGTAAAAATAACCTTACCTAGCACAATAATAGGCCCTAGATAATACATTGCCACGCATTCAAGACAGCTGGTGTCATGTCAGACAGTTCTCTAAAAGTGTCAGCTTAGTGCTCAGTAGCACTCAAAAAGGCAAATAGAAAACTATTAAGAATATCTCAAAAACATCATTATGCGATTGTATAAATTCATGATGTACCACGTCTGGAATTTTCCATGAAATTCTAGACATCTTACCTCAAGAATGACTTAGAGCAGAACTATGGAAAAGTACAAAAATATTAAGATACACTGTACAGAAGTATCTAAATAGGGGAAAAAAAGGTAATAAAAAGGAAAAAAAAAACACAAGTAGAGCAAAATTTTTCAGTCTGATAAAGAAACAAGAACAAGACCAGAGTATATGAAATAACGAATCATGTGATGAAGTTGGAAAAAAAAAAATATTTCATGTGTTTCATACAAAAAAAGAGGATAAATTTTAAAAGAATCTTGTAAAACCACCATTTAAAACCACAGTTTTGTAACACACTGTTGTAGGATTTGATGGAAGTCAATGGGTTCACAAACAAGTCAGGGGCAGAGTCTGTCATTGCCTATCAGTTATGATGGCACAGATACAAATTCCAGCTAAGAAGTGCCTTTCTTTTCTCCTTAAGTCATCACTTAAAACCCGTGAGGTATCCCAAGGTTGGGTGAGTCTCCATTTGTCCTGTATCTTTTATATTTCCCTAGTGGCCACTTTCCAAAAGACTTTATTGAATTGGTTGGACTCTTGGTATCACCAGCTTAGCTGTTTTTATGCTTCTGGACTATGCTTCTGAATCCTTAAACTTATTTATTATCAGTGTATACCTGATCCAACTGAACTTTGATTTAGCTACTATTTTATGTTATTTATTATTGGATAAGAGTTATCTTATCTAGTTGAAATAGTTAGGAGGTAAGAGTTCATTATAAAGCTATTTCCCAATAGCAAACATTTTCTCCCCTTCCTTTTTTTTAAATTTATTTTTTGATTTTGCATTCTCATAGCTTTCCAAAAAAGTTATTTAAACTCTATTTTACATGATGTGACAGAAGGAATATGTTCCTCGCCCCACTCTCAAAAATTTGTATCTGTGCAAAGGGAGAGGTTGAGTGCACGCTGAGCAAGGTCAGCAGTGAGACAACATTTAAACCAGGGTGAACCTACTCATGCAGAACTGTTAGCTAACTGAGAGCTGAAAATCTGTTGAAAATTTGCTGTACTGCAAAAAGTGAAAGACAACTTAATGGCAAAGGTCAAGGACTGAAATCAACAGAACAAGATTCTGCCTGAGCCATTGGACAGTATTATCCAGTATTTTTCTCTAAAACAACAACTTACCCAGCAAATTGCTAAATTCCTCCCATTCAAGACACACATCAGTCAGACAATACACCAGGATTGCAGTCCCATGGCAGTTTAAAATATCTGTTCCTGATCTTCCTCTGTAACCCAGGCTTGGCTGTCCTCCTCCTGTGTGCCAACACCAGCACTTGCACAATCCAAGCCTGCTTCGAAAGCTTCAACGTGCAAAAACTAGCCCTACTGATTGAAAACCTGAATAGTCTGCAGACAGATCAGCTCCCAACATGGCTCACTGTGCAGATGAACAGATTTTAAGTGACAGCAAAGAAGGAAACAACAGAAACACTGCTGCTAGAGGAACCGCATGCAAATAGTCTGATTCACTCTATTTTTTATCATCATTATTATTATTGTTCAGTGTAAAACAAGAGCCTATATTTCCATGAAAAAAGTCCTTACTAAAGAGGAAGAAGTGGGAGTTTTCCTCATCTTTTCAAATGACTATTCGCTTCTCTCAGATATTTTTATAAAGAGATTTAAAATGCTTTCAGTCCCATAGATAAAGACCTCCCAGTAGTACAAGGAGATCCTAACTGATTAGCATTAGTAACATGTCCAACTACATAAAAATAATTGAATTGTTCAATGAGCAATTGCCTCTGCTACTTGTGCAGTGGCATTAAGAGGGCATAGGAGAACCGAAAGAACATGCTATTGTTAAGGTACCATGTCAGGTTTTGTACTGTTAGTATTACTACCAGACTACATCTTGTCAAGCAACATCCCAGCTGTCAGGCAGCTAAATATAACGCAACAGCTAAATATGATGTAACACTGTTGGTCCTCATGCATGTCATCTTCGGTACATTTTTGTGGGATGGGATCCAGACTCAGACAGCAATTTGAGTTTGAGCTTTAGAGCTCCATCCTGAAATGGAAGAGATGACTCTTCCAGCAAAACTCATGACAAGCCATGGGATACCACAGTTAACAATAACATCCTAAATCCGTTCACTTAATAGTTATTGTTAGACAGAAAGCCACCAACACAGGCAGGCAATTAAACTCTTGCAAGGCTGTGGTAATATTCTATCGCAGCAGTTTTAGTATTTCAAAATTTACGGTTGTTCTAAATTGAGAAAAATAAAAAGTGTCCTGAATGGTTACCCAGTACTGGCAGGTTGAAATGTCTTGTTTCAAACTCATACTTGCACTCCTTGGTTTCAGGAACTGTACACGTGTGTAAGATGGCATTTGGAAGGAGTATACAGCCCATCACAGACCACGCTCAAGGTTCTGCTCTCCATCTCTCCCAGCACCGGATTCAGGGCACTCTATCACAGTCGTTTTAGATGTTTTCAGCACAGTTCTTACTAACACAGTATTTTGAGAAGTCATATCATAGAATCATGGAACGGTTTGGGTTGGAAGGGACCTTAAAGGTCTTTGAGTTCCAATCCCACTGCCATGGGCAGGGACACCTTCCACTCGACCAGGTTGCTCAAAGCCCCATCCAACCTGGCCTTGAAGACTTCCAGGGAGGGGACATCCACAACTTCTCTGGGCAACCTGTGCCAGTGCCTCACCACCCTCACAGTAAAGAGTTTCTTCCTAATATCCAATCTAAATCTACCCTTTTTCAGTTTAGATTGGAGGTCCTTCTTCCCCTTCCCCTCTTCACTCAAAATATCAAACTGACAGATCCCTACAAAGTATTTTGGCTTCACAAAGCCAACAAGCTCTACATATAATATTTGCTGTTCTCCAGCACCTTGTCATATCAGAGAAACAGGTATGTTTCTCTGCTTCTCTTCTGACAAGTTTGTACACTGTACAGCAATGAGGCAGCAAATCTAGATGCTCCCCTCTTCTGCACCAACTAGACTGTCAGTCATAAGTAGAATGTATTTAATCAAATCCAAACAAACCTCCCAGACACTAGCTAGGTTGAGAAAAAACAAGAATGCTTCAAAAGGGGATGCAATTCTTTCAAAAATAATCATCTCTTGAAGCATTACATTTCAATAGCTTAGATTTGGGATTTCTTTGCCAGTTCACTAGGCGTGCCGACTTCCTTTCACATCTGCTCAGAGCTGGATATCCTACATCTAGTGAATTTTATTCAGCTTCTCCAAATGGAATTTATGCAATAATTTAATTAAGCCTTCCTTTTGTTCAGCTAGCCAGCCTGGGCCAGGGGATTACAGGGATTCCAGACCCAAGCAGGATGAATATGTGTTCATGTTTAAGCCATACTGATGATGAATTAAACCACAGGGATGGAAAAAACAGATTAATATAGGGGCTGTATGATATCACCAGGAACCTTCCGTACTTTTTTTAATCTCTTTTAGTAAGAATGGAGAAAAACTGAAAAATACTTCTGCTTTCAACAAAATATTTGTTCAATACCAGTAAGAGACGGAGTTAATTGAGCCTGAGGCTCAGTTATGTGGAGATCCTCAGTGTTTCACATGTTCGACAGAATCTCCTATTAAGACAGAAGATTTGGAAACTCAGAAGGCTGCCTCCAATGAAAGATTTATAGCATTCCTCATACTTCTAATTGTAGCACAAGGAAAAGCTTGCCTTAGATTATTTTCAGCAATTTCCTCCTCACCCCAAAACCAGGTCATGCACCAAAAGTACATAGGTCTGTAAAAATGAAATATATTATCGCTCTTAAGCATATGAGTATTTAGGAACATTTAACCTAATATTTGCTTCAGGCTTACCTGAAACTGTAGTCTGGGGTTTACTAATGTTCTTGTTTTATTATCCTGTCTACTCGCAAGACAATCAGAATTTATCTAGCTTGATAGAGTAATGCACACTAAATAATAATATAATTTTTAAAATATATATCAAAAGCATGACTATCTTCAGGATGTGCACTACACATAGGGCCACATACCTGAACACAGATTTATAACGCTTATTATTTAAGCATATGAACAGTGAGTGAACTCTGTTCATTTTTATGTGCTCACAAAGGTAGCAGCTGAGAAGAAAAGCAATTTTAAGTGTGCTGAAAAACTAGACTTAGACCTCTTCAAATTCTACACCAAAACTTAACACAAGATAATAATAGTAAAAAAAAATTTCTTTGAGAATCATTCTCCATTTCATCTCTTCCAGTTGTAGAACTCTAAATCTACTTCTATCAGGATATTTACAATAAACTGAAGTAGAAAATTCAGAATTTTTTATTGAAGCATTTAATCTTTTTTTTTTAAGAAATGAATATACATAGACCACTTCCTCAAGGAAGATCAACTGTAATGGCTTCTTTTCATTTGTATTATGGAATGCTGACAAAATTTCAGCCTTCTCTGTCCTATTTCATTATCCTTCCTCAGTTTTTAACAACATATGCTTTGTCAGCACTCTTCATTTATAGCATATTGCTCTATTCTCTATGACTGTTCTATCTTGCTAAAAATAAAATTGGGAATTTGCCTTACATAACTCGGGTATGGGGATTGTTCTGTCTCTCTCCTATTCTTTCTCACCTTCCAAAAATCCACTTACTGTCATTTCTGTCTTGAAGCTTCTCAAAATAATATATATCAGTAAGGTATATATTGCTCTTTCTTGACAATTGCTGATTCCTTAGCTTCACAGAGGTTTTCCCTGCTCTTACAGACAGCACTCACACAGCCAACATCCACCCGCTCTTGAATTTGTGCATGGAACTTTTTAATATGTCTTTAGCTATCAGCAATTTCCATTTCATTACTATTAAGACAGAAATGTTATAAGACAGAGTTGCATATTTACCCATACAGCAGTGTTTGGAATTTTTTGCTGGAACAAGTTTTGATGCCCTCACTAAGCATGGCTCCAGGTTCCATAACTTAGGAATGTTTTGTTGGACAGTGGCTCAGCTGGCCTCACAAACACACCACTATCACCATAATGATGATAAAACTTCAGTGTAAAATGGAAAGGATCAGTGCAATGAGACAGCTCAGTCAGCTCTGTAACTAAGGCTAAAAAATGGTTTGAACTATCCAATATTTAGAAATTCAGCCAAAACCATACATCCATGGTTTCAGCCTTCAGCAATTATCATTTGTTTGACAGGAAAGTACCCCTTCCCCTCCAACTATCTATCAACTTACTGTTCCCCATCCAAAAACAAAGTCAGGCCATAACTTTCACTTCTACAATTTGGACAAATTAAGATCTTTTAGTTTCTTCCAGTTTTCCATTACACGAAAAGCATATAGACTTTTCATCTTTCTTGGAAGGAAGTCTTTTATGAATATTGTTTAAATTGTCAACACATGCCTTGAACTGTGAACAGAGACAGGTGACTTTCTGACAGTGTTTATAAACGAACAAAATTCAGAGGCACCGTTTTTCCATTCCTACCTGATACACCTTGTGTATACATAGCACTAAGAACTCATACTTAATTCATTTCCATCAAAATAACAGCCTGCAAGAGTAATGACTTCCTAGGTAGGATCTTCCTTTCTTAAAATGTGATTTTATTAAAGGCATGGGCTTTTTTGCATGCTGCTTGCTTGCACACAAGAAATTCCAGCCACTCTGAATCTGATCTGTTACTATCATCATTAACCGCATCCCCAACCCCTGTGTAATCTGAAAATTTTATGAATACTAATTTTATATTTATTACTTGTGATAAAATGTGTTAAATAGTACAGAAAAAAGAACCTCAAAACAGATCTACTCAGTGATGCCAATTTTAAACAAAATTGTTTTAAAATATACCAGTTGCTTATTCTTAATCTACTGCACCGTGTTGTTTTGCTGTTCTTCTTAAGGTACCATGTGCTACAGATGTTTTTGCCAAGGCATATGACTAATGTCAACATCTTTGTTTTATCAATCAAGCTTGTAATCTCATCAAAGCCAATATCAAGGTCCTTGGCAGGATCTATTTTCCTTCAGCCAATGCTGTTAGGCATTAATTACATTACCTTCCTTAAATTTTTATTAAGCAAGCCTTGTCTTAACCACCGCATTATTTTGCTCCGCATCAGTATCAGGCTAACAGGCCAGCCATCACCAGGACCGTTGCATTACTCTTTTTAAATATTGGCACAACGTTGTCCTTCTGTCTGGCATCTGTACCTTCCCCAGATGAGTTATTTTAGTTATTACAAAGAACAGTTCCATACAAACAACAAAAATGCCATTGCCGAAGTAACTTTAATTTGACATTTTTGGTATAAAACTCTAGAATACATTTTCAAGAAGCCTTAGGCATCTAAATCCATAAACATGAAGAGCTTACATCCAAATTTCTAGTGCTTATGGGTACCCAGAGCTCCTTTTACAGAGCAGGCATAAAAACGAGGTCTGAAAACGTTCAAGTTTATGATCAAGACCCATCATGGCAAGACTACATTCAGCTCTTTCACTTGTTAGGCTCATCATGTAGACAAGCTCTGTTTATTTCAGGAAAAAAAGAAAAAAAAAAAAAAGGTGTCCCCCTGCCTACTACTGCCTACCTTGCTGACAAAACATTCCTCAGGGGAGATCCTGGTCCATATCCTCCTCCAGCTGAGGAGACTTTAATCCCTATTTCACACCTCCCTGGAGGATTCCCAACTGTTATGCTGTCGGGTATTATGCAACTCCATCTGTTTCTGCTATCACATTTTATAGGGAATACGTACGTAGTCACTGAGCTAAAAAGAGGGAAAAAGGAAACCTGACTCTACAGTGTGGGCGGAGGGAAGAGCTAGATCCCAGGCCCCGCTTCTACCACCATTCAGTATTTTGGTGGCGTGCTCTAGCCAGTGATCTAGTGGTTAAGAAGAGGCTTCTAAAGAGCAATGTAGCTAACTGATTGAAGAACATAGCGTTGGATATTGCCAAAAATTATTGCAGAGCAGATAGTAACAGAAATCTATTGATTAAAAACATCCAGAAGGAAATTGTTCCTAAAATTTCTTAAACTATGTTTGCATAGCTATATTCATATATATATATATTCATGTACTCGTATATTCATACACAAACACACACATATATTTATATATTTAAAAATAAAGACTGCAGTGAAATAAAAATTAACGTCCCTATAGAACATGAATTGCATTGGAAGTTCTGAAACAAATGAAATGTCATTTCATTTTCCTTCTGCTTCTGCATATTATACTGCACTGTGTTATGTAGAATAAGCACCTATGTATCTTATTAAAAAAATAGATGTCATTTCAATATAGATTTAGCATAGTTTATACATCTAGATAAATGAATCAAAATTATGAAGCAAAAATGAAATGTTGCAGACGTCAAGATGAAAAGTTTTGACACTATCAAAACAAAATGAGGAGCTTATGTAAACCGACTGTAACTGAAGACAGCAGTGATACAGATGGGAGCTAATAAAAGTTTTAGACCTTGAGAAAAGTTCATACTCTGGTCAAAAACATTGCACAGAAAATTGGTGTAACTGCTTTACTATTCATATCTCTTTTAATACATAATCTTTTTCAAAAATACTTCTTCCTGAGAGGTAAACCATCTTCCACAAACAATACAGTATTTCGAATCAGTGCCAATTATTTAGCAGTTTTTCCCTAAAATGTTAATATCAGTGAAATAATTACCTTCATTCTTTTATCAGTTAATTTTTCAGAATATGGAATATCGCTTGCTTAAACATGCAACTAGCAACCAGCAGATTTCCTTTTTCTCTTTACAAAGCTTTTGAAGCAGCAATACTAGTAAACCAAAGTACAGAATACCCATAGGAGCAGTTTCTGTTCACTGCCTTTCTAACTTCACCACTAAAAGTAACCATTTTCTTAGTTACTGCTAATCTGTGCCTAAATTTTTTTATTATTTCTTTTATTGACAGTTCACTGAAAACAGCAGCAAAATACTATAACTCTCAACCACATCAAATAATGCTCTGCATTGACACAAAGAACATAGCATCTTTGAAACCTTTACTTGTTTTCCAACTCTGCCTCTGAAAATCTCAAAGAAACATGAGGTGAGGTGGAAGTCTCCCTGACATGTCTCTCAAAGTAACAGAACTCTGTTCATTTTCTAAGAAAGGCTCTGTAGTCTATCAAAAAGGAAAATTTTGCATTGTCTCCAACCCTTTCATTCACCCTATATAACAATGACAATGAGCTGTTTGCATTTAAGTGAATATGCGGCACAGAAGCAATTTCAACATGCGTGAATTCTTTTCTACATTAGTGTGCTCTATGCAGTGTTAAAATGCCAAATGCTTATCCATTTCACTCACCACTGTAACAAATATACATAAATAATGCATAACAAAAGATCACAATATCAAGATTCTCCACGGAAACCCCATGTTAACTAGTTTTGTCTATTAATTCTTAATGCACAATGAAATGGCTAGTTTCTCAGAGAGTACTTTGCTGGAGCGTAGCAGCTGATCTAAATAAAGTGAAAGTGATATCCTGTAGCAGAAGCAGGACGATTTTCACAAGCCAACATGGAGATGACCAGCTGTTTTTGAGTGATACCAAACCACAGACAGATATTTACTAAATTTTCAAGAAACTCCATCCTTCCTATAAACCAAAATACCAGTTGAAGCCATGTCTAGACCACACCATTCTCTCACATAATTAAAAAAAAGAGTACATAATTTAAGAAGATTAGAAAGTAGGGCTGGGGGAAAAAAAACCAACCAACCAACAACAACAACAAATGAAACAAAAGGAGTCTTCTAGTCAACTGATTTTTAGCCACAAAGAAATCCAGGCAAGGAAAGAGGGAGAAAAAAGAAGAAAACTACTTATTCCAGAAGGCCTTGGGAACCTCTTATCGAATCCATATAAAAACAAAAAAGGTATAAAACATTTCTTACAAACATTGACGTAGCTTGTTAGCCAAGCCTACTTATCCTAATCCTATATATAATTTATATACAAAGTCCTGTAGCCTTTTAAAAAGAAAGTACTCTATTATTACAACAGTAGCCTAGAAGCTTATTGCTAATTATGACCAGTTACAACTTTAACAAGCTCAGGGAATCGACATGGCTTAAGAAAAAAAGCTCGAACACAAATTAAACACGCTGCAAAACTCTCAAATTGGTTATGTTTTAATACAGCCATTTTGTAAGCTGTTCATATCAGATGAATAGTTTATATTGCCAGCCCTTAGCTGTTACCCTACTGTGTTCGTAACGTCTGTATTTGAAAATTTTCATCAGGTTGAGTCTAGTCAGGAAACTGCCATATTCCATTATGGTCCAAAGCAAACAGTTACTTGTGGACTCATTATTGCCTGGTTGTAACTAGCATAACAAGTTTTTAACAGCTTTTCAGAGCATAAGCTATTAAAAGTAAGTAGTGCATGCCAGACGCAAGGTTTGAAGTTCCTGCTGTGAATACCAGATCTCTTTGTGCCCTTGTCTTCATTTTCAAATGCTGGCTCACATACACTCAACATTCTGAAAGCAAGATACTTTACCATCCCACATGCAGATAACATGCAGGAAATAAAACGGAATAGTTAATTGCTGTCTTTGGCTAATCGATTCCCTACCCATTTTTTAAAAAGTGTGGCCCATCTTGGTCAAATTCAGTTTGGATAACTAAAATAACTGCTTTAAGTGCTCCTTCACTGTCAGTTAGGGGGAAAAAAAAAAAAAAGTCTTCTTTCTCAAATAACATACTGTACTGCAATAATCCTCACGGCCTGTCCCAGGTACGTTCTGCACCTTGGGAATAGCCATACCTGGTTGTTTCCCCTTTTCTGGTGACCTGTCCTTGTCGTAAATAGAACAGGACAAAACCAAACCTAGGGATGGTGCTCTGAGAGGAAGAATCAGAAAGAGGATTTGTCTTATTTGCTGCAAATTTTGGAAACATAAAGATGTTCAAGAGGGTAGATATTTAAGAAAAATTTCCCTTTTACCTCCCTTGTGAGAGGGTGCTCTGGGAAACATAATCCCACTGCAAATAAGGCAACTCTCAAACGACTGCTGGCATTTCCTACCTCCACGGTGAGTCTGTCCCCTCAGCACTTCCATCTCAATCAGCCGCCTCTCTTTTAGGCATATATTCTCAGCATGTTATGATTATTTGAAATTTTGGATACATGAAACTGTTAAACTAATATTAAGTACATTCTTTTATTCAATATGCTGCTAGTCTTTCTGGAACAGGTCGAGAGGAGGCAGAGATTTAAAGAACTTCTCTGAAGGCTCTGCCGTTGGAGATCTACATAGGCAAACCTTATCTTCATGCTTGATACAAACACATCGATGGTGACAATATTACACCTGGGCACTCTGTTTTCTCAGTCTGTCCTCTATTTCTTTGAAAATATTTCCATTCGCTTACTGTCAAATAAACTGCTAGTGAGCTATGGGAATTCCAGATATTTGTAGCTACCCAAACTGATTAACTGGTTCTCAGAATAGTTTGGTAGAGCGCTGTAAAAATCACATTTTCAATCAGACTGAGGATGTCTCAGCTTCAAGAGGTAGTTGTATGTCTGAAGTAAAATGTGTCCTAAGGAGCAGTTCCTAAGACTACAGTAGAGGACTAGTTTAAAATTGCTGAAAAGTACAAATTAAATAGTTATTTTGTTAACGTCATTTTAGAAATTAAATAGCATTATAGGAAAAATGTCACAGATTGACTTTGGGTTTTCTTGACAACTCAAGAAAAAAGGTTTTAGAAAATGACATTTCTTAAATACTGCTTCGCAATTTAGAAACGTTTGGTTTGTTGTTTTTTTTTTTTCATTTGTTTGGACTTTGACACAGGTTCTGGATTTTGGGGAATTCAGAGCTGGAGGGGAGAGGGCAAAGAGGAGATGGAGAAGACAAAAAAGAAATGAATCATCTTAAACATTACGTACACTTCAATGGAAGAAAAACATAGAAAATTAATATGCCTTTTATTGGAATAAGCCCTGTATAGAGGAAAAGCCTGTAATTTGAATTCTTTACCTAATAATTATATACAATTATAACCAGAAACAAGAAACAAGACTGAGATCAAGTCTTCTCCTTTCTTGTCTCAGCCACTTCTTCTTTCAAAGAGACAAAGTTTGAAGAGTCCTACTTGCAGTCTTGGTGGCAGCTCTATGTGCTGCCATTTAACCTACAATGGAGCACTAAACAATGCAGAAGAAAGTACATGCAAATTTTAGCCAGCAATTAGTGGGGTTTATGAGCTCACTCAGAATATTATTCTGTGAACTGATGGAAAAAAACCTGTTATTTCTTTCATGAGCAGTTGACATTTGTGAACAACAAGGCACCAGACCATCAGGTGGCTAATTTAAGCATTAACAGTCCTTGGCAGGAAAGATAGCCAGACTGCATGCAGGCATTTATGACAGCATTTCTAAATGTAGGTTTTAGTCTGTAATCCTATAAATGAACATTCTTTTGTGCAATATTTTGACAAATCAAGGGAAAAAATGCCAGGAAAAATCCAGCAGATAGTATGAGTCACACCTTTCCTAAGCCATTTCAGGCATCTGTTACTATGGGACCATATGGATAAAACAGAAGATGCAGGTACCTTTTCCAGTCACAAGTATTCTAAAGATATGCATATGGGTACAAAAATGTTTTAAAAAGAGACCCTGATTTCATTGTCTGCTAATACTATGTACTATGCTTACAACAGCTTTTCTCTTATCAATGTTACAGTTGTTATTCACTGTTGCTCTTTACACTCTGACATCCAAGTGCCAAAACCAAAAGTAAAACACTTCACTTTTAAAGTTGTTGGGTTTTGTTTAATTGGGGGAGGAGAGGGTGTTGTGTGTCCAACACTAAGCTCCTCATTCCTCACCTATAATTCAAAATTTGATTATTTTAATACAAGCTTATTATACTGTTAGAAAATTAATTAGTTCAACAGAATAGACTGGAATTGTATTTATTTTCCACATATTAGAAGGTCACTGAATGATGAATGTGAAAATAGCTTTGATACCATGGGTTAATGGATCATTACCTACATTTACATAAAACAGACTTAATTGTCACTGTTCTTTCATTTTATAGCCAAAGAAGATTCAAGAGGTATCACCACTAAAAAAAAGTAATAAAAAACCTAACACTCATTAAACGCTATAAATAACATTTGCTTACCTCATGTATTTCTATATATGGGTTCCAAAGTGTTGGCAGATCTATAAAGAATCAAAACCTTGGAGGCAGAATAGCCCCTGCTGGTACTACATATGTCCAACTGCACTTCAGAGAGAGATGCCACAACTAAAATCCCAGTTTTTAAGACAGATATGTGAATCAAGGCACAAATCTTGGGAGGGTTATTCATATTCCACATAAAAATCATAAAATTATATTAACAAATGACAGTGTATGAATTGTTTAATATTATGATTTTTGCACTTAAATCATAGTATGATGTATCAGCTTACAATTTCTAAACGTACTTGCCAGTTTTACTGCATTTTCCCATTTTGGTTATCAGAAACATTTCAGGAACAGACTGGTAAGAATTTTTCAAGCTGTTCTCAAGGTGTGAATGAACTTCAGCCACTTCCAAAACTGTGAGAATTAAAAAACTAGAGAAAAGTGCCATTTTCAGGCACCTGAAGAGCTATCAAAACTAGAAAGCAAAGTCTAAAATAATATGCCTTTTAAAATGCAAAATCACATACAAGTATATATAAACCTTGTACGTCAGAGTTTCAAGTCAGCTGGGCTAAAGTGACTGTAGAAGGTAAATTAGACAATAACATTAGAGGAATTTGTCACAGTATTTTGAGGAATATCCAAGTCTTATAATAATTTACCACTATGTTGGGGTTTTTTTATACGCATTTTTTCTTAAATAAGTGCTGCTGTTTTGAAAACTTCTCTTGCTTTGCTTTGATGTGGGTTCCAGTTCTTCGATTTGCATGCATCCTTTTGGCCCTGATGCAGGACTCCGTGCTGGTTTGGATTCAGCAGAAATGTTACCACTGTCAGAGCTTTTTCCTTCCTTCCCTCTTCTCTTCCTTCCATCCTGAAGGTTTTTAAATATAGTATTTCCTCTCCAACTTCCTTATCAGTAAACCATATGCAGTACTCATCATGAAAGCTGTGTTATCACCTCTGGTCTTCCAATGACAGCTCTAAGAGAAATCAGCTTTAAATCAATTACAGCATCAATCAGCCTCTGTGCACTTCAAATTCAAAAGGATCTTGTGTTTGAAAATATCCACTGGAAAGAGGGTCTGAAAATATACGCAGACGACTATCTTCTTTCTCTCAGTTGCAATGTCTTTTTATCATAACGATAAGCAATGACACTTGAAATAAAAGTGTTCAAAATCTGAATCTCGCAGCCTGAACAATGTTAGTGTCTCAGGACATTTAAAAAGAAAAAACCCAAATAAAAACCTAATGCTGCCTGTTTTATCTTCTGTGCTTCTTCCTGTCAAGTAAAATGAAAGCACAAATCCATAGAATACACAAGGAGTATAAAATGCTCTTTCTTTCCCTGTACACCCCTTGCTGTCCTGCACTGAAGGTAATTGCTGTTTCGTCAGGAATTGCTGAAAAATAAGAGAAGAAGCTGCAATAGGTAAGTGCAATTGTAGGCATAACACAGAGGTGACGAGGGTCTAGCCTCTGAAGGTGCTCTATTGCAAGTCAGCGTCCCCTCATTTGTCCTTTCAAATCTAGCTAGAAAAAAGGTTAATTTTCTGTTAGAGATCATTTCCAGATCCAGTATATAAATAACGCTTGTCTATATTAACATGTATATTTATTATCTGGCTCTTAAGTTCATATTTTACTGAAATTCTAGTTCTGTATTTTTTCACTAGTAAAATGTATCAACAAATAATTTTGATTTTTATACCGCTAAGTGTCTCACTATACTAGTGCTAGCACTATGCTGGCTTCACCTACAATCCAAGTACTGCCACGGATATTATTAGAGCTGATCATACTTCACATGACCATAGGAATCTTAGTCATCCTTTGCAAATTGCTTTAATGATATACTTCTTTGAGATTTTCATGTATGCAGTCCGACATGTAACACATTAAATTTGAAGCACATTTGAAAACAAATATAGTATTAAACAATATCTTAATATACGTATGGAGGACTATTTTAAGCTATTTTGCTTAAGGCAGACCTATATGTACATGAATATAAATGAAAATGGGTTGGCTTTTTCAATCAAAATAAATCAAGAAAAATTATGCTTCCTCCTCTTTTTGTTTTCTCCAGAGGAAGTAATCAAGTTCTGTTTTGAAAACTAAAGGATATTATAGCAAAATGATTTTACTAGGTACAATTAGAAAATAATCTTATTTCCAATTGTCAGTGAGAAATATAATGTGTTCTTACTAAAACATTAATTACATACATGTGGTGGGTTGACCCTGGCTGGACGCCAGGTGCCCACCACAGCCGCTCTGTCACTCCCCTCCTCAGCTGGACAGGGGAGAGAAAATAGAACGAAAGGCTCGTGGGTCGAGGTAAGGACAGGGAGAGATCACTCAGCAATTACCGTCACAGGCAAAACAGACTCGACTTGAGGAAATTAGTTTAATTTATTACCAATAAAACTAAATCTTAAAAACACCTTCCCCTCACACCTCTCTTCTTCCCGGGCTCAACTTTACTCCTGAATTCTCTACCTCCTCCTCCACAGCGGTGCAGGGGGATGGGGAATGGGGGTTGCAGTCAGTTCATCACACGTTGTCTCTGCCGCTCCTTCCTCCTCAGGGGGAGGACTCCTCACACTCTGCCCCTGCTCCAGCGTGGGGTCCCTCCCACAGGAGACAGTCCTCCACGAACTTCTCCAACGTGAGTCCTTCCCACAGGCTACAGTTCTTCATGAACTGCTCCAGCGTGGGTCCCTTCCATGGGGTGCAGTCCTTCAGGAACAGACTGCTCCAGCATGGGTCCCCCGCGGGGTCACAGCAAACCTGCTCCAGCCTGGGCTCCTCTCTCCACGGGGCCACAGGTCCTGCCAGGAGCCTGCTCCAGCGCGGGCTTCCCACGGGGTCACAGCCTCCTTCGGGCATCCCCCTGCTCCGGCGTGGGGTCCTCCACGGGCTGCAGGTGGATATCTGCTCCCCCGTGGACCTCCATGGGCTGCAGGGGGACAGCCTGCCTCACCATGGTCTTCCCCACGGGCTGCAGGGGAATCTCTGCTCCGGCGCCTGGAGCACCTCCTCCCCCTCCTTCTTCACTGACCTGGGTGTCTGCAGAGTTGTTCCTCTCACATATTCTCACTCCTCTCTCCGGCTGCAGTTGCTGCTGTGCAGTAACTTTTTCCCCTTCTTAAATCTGTTACCCCAGAGGCGCTACCACCGTCGCTGATGGGCTCAGCCTTGGCCAGCGGCGGGTCCGTCTTGGAGCCGGCTGGCATTGACTTTATCGGACATAGGGGAAGCTTCTAGCAGCTTCTCACAGAATCCACCCTTGTAGCCCCCCTTGCTACCAAAACATTGCCACACAAGCCCAATTACTTATAATTTAAAAAAAAATTCTTCTCAATAAACCAGTAAGTTACATTATTTTATGACAAAAGACTGCAGGTCATCTGCCCATGTATGTAATCACAAAAGGCCTTGATACTCAGCAAAAGCAAATACAGAGGTATTTCATACTGAGGAAAAGAGACAAAAATGGAGTCCCAAATCTTGGTTCCAGTCTTACAATAAAAGTATTTAAGAATGTTTGGTTTGATGAGAACAGGCTGACCTTAAACATATGCAAGTATTAGTAAATAAAAATGTTGTTAAACAAATTAATCAAGCTAATACTGGTAACAGCCTACCATACCTGTTTCTCCTCAGGTATGAGGCACTAGATCCTGCCTTTGCACACCTGTGGTTGGAACTTTCTTTCTATTCCAAAACAAAATGGCAGGCTCAATACAGCAAACAGTACAGAAATTTGGGTGCATTTTTATTCTGCATGCACAGGTTAGAACAATTTCTTCATACATTTTTATCTATATTTATATGTATGTATGCATATATTGTGATAGCAAGAAAACTAAGCAAGGATAGAGATAATGGAGGGTTTTTTAGAAGTAAAAGGATTATTTAATTCCAGTCTTCTGTTTTTCCTTTCTTTAAAAAAGGAGGTCAACGTTGAGCTAAAATAGTAATATATTTAGCTGTAAAATCATTTCATAACAAAAATAATGGCATTCCAAGGTAACTGCAAAACAAAGCCAGTTTTTCCATTTTAATAGCTACTCTGGGAGAACAATGGGGTATCGCACTCTGGAGAGAAGTACTAAGTTCAGTCGTGAACTTCTTTTACTAAGAAATAAGAATGTGAAGTGAGACGTGATCTTAGGGTCAGGATACACAGCTCGGCTGTCCTGGTATCCAGGTGCAAGACCGACACCGGTGCTCCCAGTCTCTACAGTTCCTCCTAGCTGGAGGGTGGTAGGGGAGAATGCACCAGAGAGAGACCTCTCCTCCGCCCATGTTCTTAAAAGGGTCAAGAAGTAGCAAGCGAGGATGGCAAACTCAGGAGCTGACTTGGCAGAGCGGTTTAATAGATAGTTTGGCCTCAGCTGATTTAAATCCTTTGGAATTTTGTTCCTGAGAAAACTCATAGTTAGGAGACTTTCTACAACGGATAGAAAAGGACTAATAAGTAGCTTCACTCTGAAGGCACAGGCAGGACAGAGAAGTGGACATAATCCAGAAACCTTTAAGATCAAGATATTTCTGAATTTCAGATAGATCATAAAGCAGCTGCAGGAAAAGAACAGAGAGCACCTCTGCTGCTCACAGTGCCAGGAGGCACGGAGGACAGGGTAACAGTAGACAAGCTTTGCTCATACTATTGGTAAAACATCAGCCTGATAATGCTGACTGCACTTCAAAGCTGTACATGGAAAAGTTGTAGAATACTTGAAATGGTGATTTATATCCAAATAGTTCTCATATAGGCACTCAAGACTTCAAGGGAAAATTCTGTCATGTGGCCAGTCTCTGCTATTGAGGCCAAGTTTTATAATCAGTGTAATAAGCTGATGAAGATGGCTCTACCGTAGAATTAGGGGGGTTTTTTTAACCTTTTTTTCTATCAAAGGCAGTTCAAGAACCTAACTCCTATAGTGGTTAGAAACTTTCTTTTTAGAAATAAGAAAATAATAGTATGAAAAGAGAATTCAATGTGAGCCTTTGACCAAATCCAATTCCCAACCTGAACTGCAGGTTTTGTAAATGTTCTCCAACATTTCATTATAACTATTTCATATATCTTTGATCTTCTTGTTCCTTTCTGGGGCAATTTTTAAGTGTCAAAGTAGAAAGAATAGAATAGAGTCGAGTTGAGTCGAATAGTTCAGTTGGAAGGGGTCTACAATGATCATCAAGTCCAACTGCCTGACCACTTCAGGGATGACCAAAAGTTAAAGCATATTATTAAGGGCATAGTCCGAATGCCTCTTAAACACTAACAGGTATGGGGCAGACCCTCAACAAATATTTCAGTGATGCTTACAAAGAAAGATAACTCTCCTTCTAACAGGAATATCCAACCATATTAATTTTCTGCTTTTGGAGGTATAGCAAACAAATGGTTACTTTTGTTGTTAAAGCTTGTAAACTGATGGTTAGTGTGGGATTTTTCATTTGGAATAAGAAATCATACTTTGTTATGTGGAATAACTTAAATTTTTTGAGTTTACACATTCCTCTATAGAGACCACAAACTTTAGCAGTCATTTTCATTTAACAATCCACAGTATTTCTTGACTTTCTCCCTTATTTTACCTCTGTGTAAATACACTGCATCTTTAGGCACATGTTCCATTCAAGTCAGAGGCAAAGGTAAGTGTACCGTAATAAGCAAAAAGCTATATATCTTTACACAGATGCATTAAAAGATCTTATAAAGGGCATTATACCCTTGGGAAAGCCACCATTTACGGTTCATTATCCTAGCAATCTTTCCTTAGTAATAAGTAATATTTAGCAATATAGTGTATTTAGGGCAAATCAGCAAAGCACATAACTGTGTGCTTACATTTAAGGATGTGTCCAAGTCCTTCTCTACTCAGCACAGGCCACTGACCCCCATTCAGCAAAGCACTTACAAATTTCTGCATAAACCTGAAAGCACACACACATTTGAGAAACTGCAACATGTATTACCATCAGTTTTGCTTAAAAGCAAAGAAATTGCCTACAAAATACTTAAATCATTGCCATGCTTGTAAAATATTCTTCTTCCTGTTCAATGTTATAAACTCTTCTCTCAGGAGTTAAGAGTTTTGCTGTATTCAAAGCTATACAGGAGTTAATAGTTTTGCTATATTCAAAGCTATATAGATAGGGAAGTGCACAGAAGAAAGTAAAGTATGAGATATTCTGTACTGACAGTGAAAGTTGCAATTTTCCTCTATTTCTACAGTCCATTCCACAATGCAGTCCTCACTGGAATATGGTTAAACATTTAATGCTTAAATGTGTTTGTCACTCACCCTCTTGGCTCTGCAAAACCTGAAGCAAAATAGATAGGCAACTTGTAAGATACACTCTACTTCACGTGTTTGTGTGTGTGTTAGAGAGATAATTAGTTTGGACTAGAAAAAAACATTTGCTGCCCTCCACCAAAGACACTGACATTGATGTGATGTTATCCTATTAGCCTTAATTCTCCCAATAAGTACCAACCTTTAAGAGAAAATACACAGAAGAGAGGAAAACAGGCACAAGATCCAGCTTATACTTTTGAATGTTACCCCATAAATATCAGAAAGACAGTTTTGACCTTTTGTAATCTGCTGAAGGACAGAGATTTCTGAGAAGTCTGTATTTTGGTTTGTGGTTTTTTACATAATTTTCTAGAAAGAAAAGAATCAGAAACTGATTGTATACACATAAGTTAGATTATGCTGGGCTCAAAGCTCTTAAGTTTGCAAGTGTTACTATAATTCAAAGTACGTTTACCAGACTTGTTCTTCCATCCCCACCCAGTTTTTAATACTTTGGACCGTTTGTTCAGGGTTTTTTCTGAAGTTGTTTCTTGGTAAATCAATAGATCTTAAAAATGAAAAAGGTCTAAGGAATTTGCTTTGAAGAATTATATCAGTAAGTTACAAAACACGAATAAAACTAACTTCAAGCACAGAACCTCCCAAAGCCACTTCTGGAAAGACAAAACTGTACTTAGTATCTGAGGTTATTGTATAGAAAGCCCTGGAGAATCATGCATTTGCAAATCAGACAGCATTTGAATGCCATTTTATGAAGGCTGGT
This sequence comes from Gymnogyps californianus, assembly GCF_018139145.2. NCBI lineage: Eukaryota > Metazoa > Chordata > Aves > Accipitriformes > Cathartidae > Gymnogyps > Gymnogyps californianus. The sequence continues at coordinate 38,816,965 of NC_059477.1, forward strand.
TTCTGAGAGGCAGTTGTCACCTAGAGGCTCTCTGATATTAACAGCAAATCACTCCTGATAGTGTGTTTTGAATCAGAAGCAAGAACATGGTTATAGCATTTTGATCTTATGCTAAATATTCATGTAATGGCCACAGGGGTGAATAGTAACTATTCTCCAATGAAACTATTTTTTGTAGATAGGTGTCAATGTCACAGGAGCCAAAGATTAATCTTTCCCTTTGGTTGCTACGGAAGCGCATGGATAGGATAGATGAGTTCTTAACACTGCCAATCCAGACAACCAGGTTTTGCCTGATTGTTTGTATTGTCCTGCCATGAACCAGAAATAAGATCTCAGCTTTACTGGCTGTTAAAATGCTGCATTGCTATTCCACTTTTGTCCATTTGTTTCAGCAACTACAGTGACCTAACGCCATCTATGTTTTGAACCTTTTTAATTTTTTACCATTGAACTAACATGACATTAGGTAGAAGGCAGAGATTTAAGGAAGCTATGTCACATGATTCCATCATATTTTTTTTTCCTCCCCTTCACCTTGCTTCATATTATGTTTCAACCAAATAGATCCAGCCTTTGCCAATCAACCACTAGAACCAAAAACTCTTCACCCTGTTTATCTAATATAGCTGTCTCGATGAGTTAAAGGCTGCTACCATGGAATATATTATACTATATTTATTCTAATCTTGGATGGAGATATCTTAGATATGAAATTATTACAAAACACAATGATCTGAATTGTAATTAAAACCAATATTTAAGGTTTTGTGCAATAATGTATGACTAACGATGACTCTACTACCACTAGAGAGAAAGCTGACTGCAACCTTAAGTTCTTTATCTCTCTGTAATTGGAACATATCCTCTCCCTTGATGTCCTGGCAGAGGTATATCTGCTATGACACTGTGGTTTGAGTCAATACTCTGTACGAAAGCTCGAGAGAAAGGAGCTGATCTACAGAGCCTCTTCTGCTGTTCTCTTTCTACTGTTTATTTTCCTTGATAAGCATTTTGACCACAACCAATGTCACTGCAACGCTTTCACATACCTCGAGCTGAGAAAAGAGAAACAGTGAATGACAACTGGCTGGTTTATGGATTAAGCTTAGTTTTATCCTAACTCTTTTGGCAGGCCCTGTCATCATGCTGCGGTGAGCAGAGATCAGATACCAACTGGCAAAACCATACTGCAGGGCTGGAGATGCACAGCATATGCAGAAGAAAAGGGATATCACCACGATGGCTGATCTTTGAACTGCCAGCTAACAACTTCTGAAGAGAACAACAACCAAGGTCCCTAAAAATACCTGAGCAAGACTAAAAGGAATCTTTAAATATCTTCTAAGGTGATGTTAAAGAGAATTAAATACAAGGCTCTGCTCTTGGAACAGATCATACCCCAAAGCTAGCTGACTTCTATTTCATGCCAAATAAAAGCTGTATGAATCACATAATAAAATGTTATGGCTGCTGGCACAATTAATTAGAGATGGAGGAGAGCACAACTTTCACCTCAAACAGAAGTGTCAGAAGAAGAAAAGCTGTTAAAATATTGTGACCATTTCTAACTGATTCAGTACAGAAATTAAAGAGGTGCTAAGAAAATATTAATTTACAGGAATTAAGGAGAGTATGTATCACTGTAGCATTCCCACTACATGGTAATGTTTGTAAAACACCTTCTGGAGATCATATTGTGATGCTGGTGGATCAGCGCTTCAGATGGCAGATCTCTTAATTTCTCTGCTGCTACTTATGGCAACAAGAAATGTAGCAGTATCTTCATGGGCCAATTAAGTCCATATATACTTTTAGGGAAAAGAAACCTCCACAATTAATGCAGTAAGCACTACAGTCCACCTTCATACTCTTAAGTCTGAATCTTCCTTCTACACTTCAGACAATTATACTCCTTTGAGCACTTCAGGAACAAAAACGAATTCAAGAATTACTCAGGATTGCTCAAGACTGATTACCCAATTGAAGAATTACTCAAGATCGTTATTGCAATGTAAACCCCATTGTGTATTTTATTTGTGGCTGGGTTCATGAAGCACTGTCTTTATGTAATTTGAGCATATGAAGTCCATACGCTACATGCTATGCTGACGTGCACTGCACAAAAAGCCAGGAAATCCCCTAATAATACAATGAAGCAACAGTTTTGAATCAATGAGAATAAAAGTAACATTTTTCAAAGAATATTTCTACTTCGAGCACAGGTAATACCATATGTGTCTATTAAGTACACCTACAGTTCCATTTAAACTGACAGAGTTACTGGTGTGACTGCTTAACCTGAATAAAAAACTTGCAGTTCTTGCCATAAGTTCTACTTCTCCGAAGTCATATGGATGGTTGGTTTAGGAGAAATGTAAGAATAATAGCAGTCAGAGAGTCACCAAAAAACCAAAAAAGTTAACAGTGGTCAAAACATACCTTCCGTTCACCAAATGTGACTGTGACCAGTCATTGCTATGAAAAGAGACATGGATTTAGGACCCAAGTTTTGGCAAACGAGGATTACCCTATTCATGTCCCACTCATTTTAAACAAAATGAACAGTCAACCTAAGCAGTACATCATTGTGTGACTTAAATGGATGACAGCCAAGATCATCAGTTGTAACCACTGATGCCTGATTATGTCAATTAGCACAAATACTATTGTAGAAATACTTATATACACAATACAATTCAGCATAGTTTGGGCATCCAGTTTTGACAAAAGCAGACAATGATTACACAAGAGTTCATTTATAATCTCCCTGCACGTGTCAGTTCTAACTTCTCAAAATGTCCGTTTAGAAGACTTAGAGATTACATGTATCTATTTCAATTATATGTAATTACTAAACATGTCTTCAAAGCTTGTTTTGTTTTGGTCTTTTTAAGGTTTCTCTAAAGACAGAGTTGCTGTTCGCTATAGAATCCAGGAAACTTTCTGCAAAACAAGCTGTTAGTAAGTAAGACTTTTCTTAGTCTTATGTTTTGATATTACGGTGTGTACGGTTTGTTAGGCAAGAGGTACGCTTGACTGACTCAATGCAAATTGCAACACCACACAGATATACACAGCGACACACTTCTGTCTCCACCAAACCTTATTAACAACTATGATTGGCAAGAAGCTCTGTGTCTTAGAAATGAAACTTAACTAGGTTTTCTTCTGTGATGTTTACCCACAGGGAATGAGGAAAAATATGTATTCCTAGTTAGAATTTTTCCTCCTTGCACGTAAGAGGAACGAAGTTTCCCCTAGGTATACATCCTTCTATGTTTATGAACAGATGTAGGAAGGAAGCATAGTTTATGGTATACTAGTTTTAAATTGACTCATTTGTGATTTCATTAAAATGCAGAATAAATTTGATAACCCCAGGCAATATTTCCACAGAATTCTTTAGGTTAAGATTTTCTATTTCTCTAAAAAGAAGAAGAGATTTTCTAAAGGCTTGCTGATTTTATATATCATTAAAACTGCTGTTGAAAGAGGAAAGGAGAAAAGAACAAATTTTGTTCCTCAATATTCTTCACTACTTCTTAAAACAGCATATATTTCATGAACCTGAGAAACCTAATCAGAAAGTTAAAGAGCCTCCACTTGCTGAGCATCTATGCAAAATCCACACAGAGTAAATGCCTTTGCATATGTTACACTTTTGACTTCTCTGCCTTTTTCTTCCTCCTCTATTAAATGTATTTATTCTGGATTAGATTCACCTGATTTTTATGCAATAAAAACTGAAAGAGAAAGCTGTTGGTATGAAGTTATACAGAGCAAGAAACTACAATATCGTTCCCTTCATCTCAGGAGTCTGTAAGATATGAATATGAAAATGAGCGATAGTCCTTGAAAAAGTATTTTCATTAAGATGACGGAAATGCTGGTAGCAGTGATTATGAAACTATCTCTACAATCACTTTAATTTTAAAATATTGAGCATTAACACATCCTCATTATCATTACCTTTAATTAGGCAAATACCTGCATTCTGAATAGCGGCAGAAACTTGTAGGGAACTGCTACTTTGAACTGATCACCATTTTCACACCTAAGAAGGTGCTACAAGCTGGTTTGCTTGGCACAGAAGCATGGTATCACCTACCAACAGCAGCATCTTTTTTCTGGAAGCAGCAGCTTCTGGTGAAATCAAAACCATACCATGCTTTACTTTCCACTTTGACCATAAAATACTGAGTGGTAGGCTGAGGGCATACATCAATGATATTAGCTAAGGCAATATGGAAATGAAGAAAAGTATTTGGTGTGCGAGATCATACCCCCTTTTCCTTAAAGCCTAGAGATTTAGGTCGAAAGTGACAGTAAATAATAACGAAGCTCAGTAAATCTCCTACAGAGGTACCTGGGAATATTTCCTAAATTCTACGATCGACCAAAAAACCCAGTCTCTATAGTTTGGCATACTACATTCTATGTAAAATTTAACCTTACAAACTACTTTGATGATGAACAATAAACTTTGATGAACAATAAAAACCATCAATGTTCTTCTGGTTAAATATTCATTAGGCCCAGATATTTTTTATCTTTCATTAAATTTCTATGCCATTCAGGTGCATTAGTGACCCTATAAGCTATCCTCAGACAATTTTTGAACTAATGCTTGAAAATATAGCATGCACGGTATGCATCTGGAATGCCAAGATGAAAAATCATTTCAAAATTTTGTCATGGGAGATTTAGTCACAACCAATTATACTGAGGTTTTACACAGACAGTAAAAGATAACCCCAGACCTGTACTGCAGGTGATCAACGGATATTATTATTTGCAAAATATCTGTTTCTTCAGTTGCAACCATGGTAATTAGCCGAGACAGTGACAGGCACATACTCTTGATAGAGTAACCAAGTCTCACAGCAGAGGGTATGGTCTCCTTCAGCCGCAAGCTTGTATTGGACTCCTGTTATTAGCTGTTCCTGGCTTACTCTTCCTCACAGTAGTATTCCTTACACACTACAACATACCAAACTGTTGAATACATGGATTTTAGTAGAAAGTGTGAACTCTGTCAAGTTTGAATATCTTATTAATAGTCGGACTTTTAATTCAGTACCAGGAATCGCTTACCAAACGTAAGAATTGCCGCTTAGGCAGGAGAAATTATATATAGGTCATCTGAAAATGTTTTCTGGTCAGTAAAACCATAGGGCAAACAATACAATACAGTATTTATTCTTCTATATTTATGGTGAAGATATAATAGAAATGTAGGGAGAAAAAATTAAGAGAAAAGTTCCTTTATTTTTCCATAATGTTTCCACCTTACAGATCCATCATTACAGCTGTTATTCTGTGAACAAAGAATGAAATCTAGTTTTGAAAGTTTAATTTTAATTAAAGTTTTTGGCTTTGTGACAGAACCAGTTCAGATCTGTTTACTTCAAATAATCTTACTGCTCCTTCAGTAGTTCTCGTGTTTGAACAACAGCAGCCAAGTCGTAAGTAACGTAATAGACTCTTCCACTAAAACTCATTCAGAGATTAGAGATCTTAACATGAATGCCACTTTTCTTGCTCTAACATACTACTACAAAAAGTGAAATAATCTTTGTGTAGCATTTTTTGGTAGCGTGGGGTGCTTATTGATAAACTAGCTATTTGAAATTCCTGACATTTGGATTCCTGCAAACTATTTATTCAGTGAGGACAAAAGAAACAAAGACTAAGGGAAAAGGAAGGTCAAGAAACTGATTCAGAGTTCACTCCCCAATTAATTTGATCCGCTGGGAGTCTTGAACTTTTCTAAAAATTGGAATTCATGAGGAAACATGTAGCATGATCTAAGTATCTGTGACTGGCCTGATTTAGACTGCAAGAGTTATGGGGACAACCAGACAAATACTTTTCTTTCCTGCATAATACAGGAACGAAGTAATGTAAAAGAAAGCAGCATTTCCCAAGTGGCCACCGGAAGGTAAGTGTTGCAACAGAGGTTTTTATTAGTGCTGTCTTAACTGCTTATCTTCTGAAAAGCCATTTCTCTTTGAAAGAGATGAACAGTTCATTGCAAAGTTAGCTAGCGAGGTAAGTGTATGGACCCACTGGGAACCTGAGGTTGGAAATAGAAGGCAATGTCGCTAAGTAATAAGCCCTATTTACCACATTAGGGTTTTTCTTTCATTTTGGTTTTGTGTTGAAAAACTGTAAGTGAGGGAAAAAGCCAGTCTGCAAAAACCTTAATTTACAAATAGCCTTGCGCTCTAGCCAGGGGGACAAAAAAAAAAAAAAAAAAAAAAAAAGATGTATTCTACTTGATTAGGTTAGAACTGCTCTGAGAACAATATAAATGGAGTAGAAAACAACTATGGGATACGGAGAGGTGCAGGGAGGGGAATATCACTCCTCTAACATCAGCTTCCAATTTCAGCTCAAGTACATATATTTCTTCCCATTAATAAGTACGTATCTTTACTAACTTGTCTACTTACCTTAACAAATCTAGTTCTTCTGTAAACGGATGTTATACCAGGTATTTCAAGAGTATGTAAGACTAAATTTGGCCAAACGCATCCTCTGGAGCATAACCACAGATCTCAGTTTCTCTCTGTGCTTGCAAACATTGAAATTCTTGCGCAATTAACTTTTTATATATTGTGCATTGCTCACTTCCAGATCACATAGGGCTAATTAAAGATTTGTTAGTTTTGCAAGGTTTCAGCTCTGACTAGTTACACTGAAAGCCGTATGTGAAGACTAAATATCTATAAGCAGAATTTGCCTATCTAATAAGCAGATTAATGCATATCAATTTTGATGAAGAATCCCGTTCCACTAGGTGACCTTCCCTGGGATGACATGTAAGCCTATGCTTGTATTTCTCACCATTCCCTTGCCTGCATTGGATCTCATATCTCTGCTACTGAACCAGGAAACAACTACTTTCCTTGGGTCAGGTCACCAGAAAGGAGCAAAAGGAAGGCTTCAGAGGAGGGGACATACGGGAGAATCCATTTGGCCACAAGCAGCCTCACCTTTTGTGCGGCACCTACATGCAAGAGGAGAAAGAAGTTGTGCAGGGTTGGCTTATTCTTTTCAGTCCAGAGATGACATCTGTTCAGTGCTGGCGGAACAATGGGGAACAAAAAGGAAAGAGGGGGGAAAATAACATTGCATGTGTAATCATTTGCATGGGTGTATGGAATATGCTGTGTGCAAAAAGCAAAGGACCTTTAAAGAAAGCAGATGCTAAAATGTAAGAAAATATCTAGTAAATATGCATGAATTTTTAGATGTTTTTACCTTGGCCAAATATGGATGTGAAGAATAAAGATACTGGTGTATTTCATGGGCAGGAGCAAGAATATAATATGTATATTCTCAACATTTTTTAATTGCCATTTGAATGAAGAAGGTCGTGGGTCACTTCGGAAAGGGATGGAGGGATAAAGGAATTTGGGAAATGCTTCCTTGCTTCACTGAGCCTTTACAGCATCTCAGTGAAAGGCTGTACCATTTATATGTAATACTCAGCCAAACAATGTATTTTCCCTTAATCTCTCTTTCTCTTAAATACTGGACATATTTCGTAGACTGAAATATCCTAGTATTTAGCTCAGCTCATATAACTGACATTGAAATTTCTGCCAATATATTTAAAGCTTAGAACAAGATAAACAACTGAAAATAGGGTTTGATATGGGAAGGCGGTAAACAACCTCAACTGTAACCCCTGCTGCAAGTTCTTCCAGTAACAGATATGAAGCAGAGTTTTTCCCATAACCCTCCAAAGATACTATGTTAGATTCTTTTCAAGTCAAACCAATAGAAGTAGTAGTCTCCTACCAAATTATGAACCTGTCTGTGACTGAACTTATCTGCCGATTTGCTACATCTTATGTGGTAGAGCAGACATTTCTTCAAGAGAGCTTGCAGGAGCTGCGACAGATAGACTTCTGACATCTCTAATATTTGCTTGGAAGAGTAACACTAAAATTGGCCTGTCTGAACAGTATCCAATCCAAAAAGCAATTTACATAACAAAACAAAGTACATCATTGAATGCACTTTTAAAACAGAAAGGGCACTTGTAAACAAAGTATTCAGCATGTCTATTTTAATTATAACTATATACACAAAACATACACTGTAGGCATAGAAATGGATGGCAATTCTCTCTCATTCTCTATCCTTGACCTAACTTCAAAACATTAGATAAGATATCAGGAAACCATTTTGAGGGATGGTGAACATTTCCACTTCAGGACCTACATAATATTATTTTTTCAATATTTCATCTGCCTGTCCTATGCCTTCTTAGTCGGAATGTTCTTTATTAGCCTTCACATAACAAGACTGAGTGCCAAAAATGCAAGCATTCTAAATGCTCAGGATATTTCTCTTTTTAAAATGGTAAGTATAATTGAATACTACTTGCCTGAGGAGATTAGAGTTGCAATATGTCTTATATATCCTAGTTGACTGGATAATATACTTAATGGAACATACCTGGGAAGATGAACCGCTTATCTGGTCGTAGCATATGTCTCCAGGAAAGATAAGACACTTGACTTTTTTTCTTCCCCAACTGATAGTTCTTGATAATTCACTTGTTTGTTCATTTGCATATATGAACTATTTTACAAAGTCTTGTACACCCACTCATCAAGAGTAAAATGCAGAGAGGAGTACCAAGCAACCAGTAGCTTTCTGACATCTCTGAGCTCCTCTGAACCCCTTCACCAGCAGGTCTCCATGGATAAAGCAGCAAATCAGAAGACCTGCACATCCTGTGCTCTGTAAAAGGGCTGCAGCAGGAAAAGCCGCTGCCAAGTGAGATCAGTCAGCCTTGCAAGGGGCCTGGCCTGAACTGTAAGCCCTTAACCCAATGATTAAGCATCCTGGCATAAAGTTAAATGTATATATCCCTCCTTCACCCCACAGCCCTCTACTGCTTGTCAGCCATTGTCAGAAAGACACCTCATACGTCCACACACCAACTAAGACTTTTTGTTAATCACCAATAATACCTAGAGTTCATGTTTACAAGAACCTGCTTCACAGGTATAAACTGAAAGGTAGACATTTTCCTAACCCTGGATTTGGGGTGGTAATTATAATCTCTCTCCTCATTTCAACTGGGTATAATGAAATTCAAGTGGGAGGTTCACTCGTTTCTGCCACAGCCCATTATTGTGCCTTAGCCAATAACTGTGTCCATAACTGAAATTCTCAGCTACTGGCAATAGTTGTTACTTAACAGGTCATAATATATACCTTACCAAAAATATCTTAGCTGTACAGAAAACCTTGCTATTTACTTATAATTGTGCTGCTTTAAGAAGTGTTATGCAGCTACTACGGCAGTATTTTTATTTGGTGGCATATCCCAAACCTTTCCCAAACATGTCACAGATCAGGTGATGAAGGGATAATGTCCATTTAGTCCTTTAGATTTTACTCTGGAGGAAGGAGGGAGAGTAAGGAAAAGAGTAACCTGTTCTGTACCTTCCACCTGGAGTACAATCAAGCAACCACCGCTGCCTTTTGAGTGACTGTCCACACACTCATTTCCACTGTAGCTGATTACAAGCAGCACCCACAAAGGAGCAACTGGAGGCTGGTCCTCAGCAACTATTTGATTGAGGACAGCAGAATAACTCTAACACATCAAGCCGGAATCACACAGCAGTGGGGCTGCTCGCATGGACAAGGGTAGCTCCTCATGGGGATAACAGTAGGGGAAGAGGGTCCATCGCAGGAGGCCACGAAACACTCAACAAACCAGCACCCTTCTGCCTACGGCCAGAAGACAAAGTGCAGGTAAAAACAATTGAGATACCCAGCAATTTTTTTTTTTCCTGAAAGCTCTCCTTTGCTGATGCTTAGCTGTCTCAGGAAGAACACTGGCAAAGAGTACCAGGCATAAGCATTTTATTTTATGATCCTTTTTTTCAGAAAACCCTTTTCTTTAATGATCAGAGATGAGAACTATCGTTCCGTGAAAGGATGCAGTCAGCCTCCTCTGCAGCTACTTTGAGTCATTACGTCCCAGAGCTTTACTGAAAAGGTAGGAACGAACTCAGCATTGGGAACAACAGATAAGGTGGAAATGGTCCTGGGTAGGCCAATCTTTGCTTTGAGAAGGGGATTTTAGTCCCAAGGAATCACAGTGGGGTTTGGCTCTGAATAAAAACTTCTGTCTGGTGGATTTATGTGGAAGCTCACGGAGCTGCAGAGTAAAGGCTGTGTCCTGTTTGGCTCTGAAAGGTAGGCAGGTGGGTATTTATTAATAGCATGGCTCTCTCCCAGGCAATAAAGGCAGCGTTTGTGGTGAACTGAGGTAGGAAATTTGCTGACACAATAAACACCATTTCTGAAGCCATTTGGCAGAGTCATGGCCAAAGTCAAGAAACCAGTCATATGAAAAAAGGGTCTACAAAACTTCAAAAATCCTGAAGATTCTTTGGTGCGTTTTGCTGCACCACACGTAAGTCCTAAACTACCTAAGCCTCTAAGGATCAGAGAGGGGGACAGACCTCCCCCTCGAAGGGCTCAGGGTTCTATGGATAGATCTACTTTGGGAAGGCAAAAAGGCTCCAGAGCAAGATGCTGACAAAGGACAGAGAAAGAAACTGGTTTTTGGCAAACTCCTTTTTACTTACATTACTACGGAAAGGGAACAGACACTTTTTACTGCCAACAACCTTGCTAGCCAGTAGCTCACAAAGAAATGACTTAATGGATTTAATAGGTGAATCATTTCCTATATTAAGTTACCAATAACTATAAATATAGTCATGACAGCTGAAGTTCCATAGTCTTGGTAGCACGTCACCCTAGGGCCACGTTTTCTCATACTAGTTGGTTCCTGATTTAAAGGTCAGTTTTAAGAGCTCAACTTTAAGAGCTCACTGAGTCACCATTAGCATGGTAGAAACAGTTCATGGCTCATGGACATTACATCACTTAAAATTTCTGACATTGCTTAACAACTGGGGGGAAAAAAAAAAAAAAAAGACCAAAAAGGAGTGGTATAAGCTTACCTACAGCCCTTTATTTAGTCAGTGCAGATGTTACTGAAAGCTGAAGACCCACTATAGTAAAGAATTGGTGTAATCACCATAATCCCACATGAAATTCAACTATATTCCCATTAGGTTTGGTGAGAAGGGTGTAGGAATTGGATTTATACCACACAAAAACATTCCCATACTGAAGACATTCCTATGTGATCAGGGAATGCACTCCCGATACTTAAAATACTCTCCCTTTTAAACATTTCAAAAGATTTCCTTTCCATTTGCTGCAAGCCATCAAATGTTGTGAACAAAACAGTTGTGATAAGCAGACTACAAGATCTAAAATATAATGTCTTTCTACTTTTAATACAGGTCAGTCTTTTAGAGCAGGATAGAGCCTATGAAAAAAACTCTTCCTGTGCTCCTTTTCTTACTCTCTGTTGTTGTTTTTCTTTTCTTTTTAACGGTATTCCATATAAAAATGTAACAAAAGACTTGTTAAGTTTTACAGTCTACATCTAAAAATGCCTTTCAATAAAGTGAACCTGCAGGTGCAGTACTTTGAAGAAAGTAACTATTCCAACTTGGACAAAATGATACAATTTTATCAGCATCAACAATAAAGAACAAAACCAAAAAGAATGGTGAAAAGAAAGAAAAAAAAAAACATATGGCCATACTTTAAATCAGATAATTGTGGCACTAAAGATGGGACAGTAAAAGACAGAAGAAACAGCATTTGAGGGAAGGGGAAATCTACCCTACTATGATATACCTCATTTGGACTGATATTTGAGGAATTATTCCAGGCATTCTGAAAATAGGGAGTTTGAATTTCTTTCCTGGAAGACTGCTCTTAAAAACATGGAATTTTCTTTTTTTTTTTTTACTGTCTAGTAACAGTATGAAAAATGGAAGAACTGATTCACTGATTCATATAAGCATCTTAGAGTCCAACAGAAGGTAATAAGTAGTTTAACATTAATTGCATTTGTGAACAGGAAATGAAAATGCTTCAAAACCAGTTAAATTGATACACAGCACTGATACTCCTAAACATTTAATGCTAGCATAAAATGGACACCACCACACTAATCCATTTTAAAACCTACAACAAAATTTCACTGTATGAGTGTGGCCTCTCCTCCATCTAAATATAAAGCCTAATTGAAACATAAAATTTAAATGAAACATCCATGTGGCACAATAAATAATAAAATAATTATAAAGTTGTTTAAAGTAATTTTGATCTGTGTGTTTGTTTAGAATGGTTAGCTGCATAAGCAACACAAGTCAATGCTTGGCAATAAAGCAGTCAGAATATAAAGTGCAATACCTGTGAATGCTTTCAGTCTTGACGTACATATTTCCTAGAGACTAAACTACATAACTGATTTATATTTTCATTCCTCCGTTTTCTAAAATAAATCCTCAAAAATGTCTTAAGTACAAAAGTTCAAGGTCCAGCTGCTCTCACAATCAACTTTATCTTTCAAAACAGTTGAAACAAATTAGGATAAAATTATTATCTTGAATTTTACTGTAGTTGGGGAACATGCTGTTTCCACACATTCCGATTAATTATGCGCCTTTGAATTTTCCTAGGCCATGCTGTGGTACAAGTAACCGATATGTTCTAACTAAGTGTATTTTTATAAGGAGAAATATGCTAAGCTGGGGGAAAAAAATTACATCTGGAAGGGTGAAAGCAAAAGGAAAATAAGCGTAAATAACCAAAAAGCTTCTGCTCCTTTGACTGTGAAGCATGTTACCTGTTTGGCTTCACATCTTTCAGTGACCACAGAGAGAAACATTTAGGTTTCTGTTCTGATCTTTAAGAGAAGGATTAGCAAGACTTAGGAGCTGCAGGTTTTATTTTCATCTAGATTCTCCCTTTCTGGTTAAAAACAGTGAGATCACAGGGATTCCTGTGTCTTGACAGAGCTTTTCAAGTAAATTAAACTAATTTGGATGAGCTTACTTGATTAATAAAATCCTCTAGCCTCAAAATATTTCCTTTTGATGGACAGAAAAGATAACACATAAAGCTGTGTCAGAGAAGAAATTTGAGTATGTTATTGAGCTAACAAGAAGCTTTCCATTACCACTCTTTTTTGATAAAAGTGCTCAGGGTGTAACCTCTATGTTTCCCTGTATGTGAATTAGTATATATTGCCCCTCCCTAATTCAGTGGCATGTCATAGTGATAAAATGTTTTCCAAAGAGTTGCCATCAATTAATTTCTCAATGGTCTACATTTAGTTACACAGTAAAATCTAAGGATTTTTTATAAACTGTCAGCATTGACCTAACTGAGCTCAACAAGAAAATTTATTAATGACTTTAGATGAAAGAGAGCAGGCTAGCCTCTGAAATCCCATATATATTAGGGTATGGTACATGGCAGCTCCCATATACTGATAGTGAATAAAAACATAAGTTATCTTAATGACAATATTTTTAAATCAGTTTTTAAGTACTATTTTAAATGATCACTTAATCTGAAACTCTAAAAATGAGAACTGAATAACATTATATGCTAACATGTAGCATATTTCAAGATCTTCCATCAGTTTAGCATGCACGTTCATATATCACTGACATTCACATATAATTTATGAAACATTCCTGCACATTATCAGATTAAAAAACATGTTTCTGCTTTTGTTTTTAAAACACTACAATGAGAAACACTGAAGGACTTGAGAAACTGCAAAGGCTAAATCACAGAACAGTATTTGCTACAGTAACCAAATCCTACCTGCAAAATCTGACTGAGTATTTGTTCTTTTGCTGCTAACTTGACAAGATAAACCATACAGTAACAGACCATGACTCCAGAAACCTTCTCATCAGCTGTCAGCTTCGTGCAAAGATCAAAGTTTCACAGCAACACATAAAGTTGAGGGAAATAATAAGGGGCTATCTAAAGTCACAGTAGCTTAATACAACAACGCCTATAGGAACACCAGAATGATTTAGGAGCGTACACCTTCCCTCTTTAATGACGCAAGCAGTTAAGTCTTCAGTGCTGAGGTGCTTTTGGAACACCTTCCTCTTAATGGTATGCACTCATATTCTTGCAGCAGTGCTATAATCATCATGTTGTTTAAATTTGTTTGCCAGACTTTAAAGAATTTGCACCTCTTTCTCACAACCTGATCCAAAAAACCTATTTCGGCACATGAGAAACTTTAAGCACATCTGCGTTCACTAAGTAACTCCCAACTGATTACTATTATGATAAGTATCAATCATCATTTGTAGTAACAGAGATGTAAAGGGGCAGGTAAAGACAGGGTATCTTCAAGACATCCATTGGAAAGGCTTCTGCAGTTTGAAAATATAGAAAAATTGAAGTTTTGGCTTTTCAAGGAAACTCAATATAAGTCTGCTGTAATTTTAGCTGTAGGAGTTACTAAGGTTGCTCTTTGTCTTGTTTGTTAATAAATCACAAGAAAGAGAATAAACAGAATGAGAATATTTACAGAAGTGTGCTCATTAGAATAAAGTCACCCTTGCCTGCAAAATTTCACCCTTCTGTGTAATAATTATAGCTCAAAAAACAAGGTTAACCTGATTATACACAGTACAACAAACAAAATATTTTAAGCATCAGCACCACATTACTCCCAGTAGGCAGCTGCAGGCAGAGTACGGACCAAGTCCAGACTATTCACTGTTAAAGGAAGGAGGAAATGTAAATAAAAACAACGTGAACTAAACCTATAGTGAAAGATCGAGGTGGCCATGATACTGCAACACATGCTAAAGACATACCACGCCTTTGCTTTTGCATGACCATGCAGAGAGATACAATCTGTGCTTGCTCTAACATGCGCAACAGTGATTTGTGTTTGCTTTCCTCTTCTTTGGAAGAAAGGCACCAAAATGAGGGAAGATGGATGCGTGACTCCCCATTTTGCCACAGCACCTCTAAGTACTTGATATCAACTTGCTGGAAAGACAGACTGCACACCCTTTGGGAACAATGAGCAGCCCCAAGAGGGGGTACAACTCCTAGCAAAACAGTTTTTCACATATGCCTTTTGGATTACGGGCATTTTGGGACAACTATTTCTTTTGCCTTTATGTTTGCTTGCAAAGTACCTATCTGACCTCTTACTGCTGTAAGAAACACCTGCATACAAACCTCGTCAATAAACAGTCTCACACACTGCTGTTATTTCTGTTTTGAATTTTACACAGCAAATTACTAATGTAAGATGTAAGCTGTTTTTGCAGTAATGTGATTTTAACCTTTTGATTTTTTTTGCCTTGATTAATGGTAAATTACTGTGAATATTCAATGTCTTTTAGTAGTCTACTTCTACATATTAACAACAAGATAATTATAGGTAATTCATTTTAACAAAATTAAAAGCTTGCACATGTGCAACTTTCAGCCCAAAGATGATTTGCATTTATTCCAATAAAACTACAGATCATGGAAAGGTGCCAGTACTTTTCTGATTACCAACTTACTCCTGGAGTTTTACAGGGATTTTATTTTTTAATTTTGAAGTCCTTTTATTCAACTTCCACACTAGAGCAACATCTCAAGCTTTTCAAATGAAGCCCAACATCAACAAAATCAACGCAAGTAATTTCTGTTTTAATGAGGCAGTCCATATCTGGCATTTAGCAAATACCCTTGGTAGACTCTGAAGGGGGTGGAGGAGCTTATGAGTTGCTCAAACTTGCCGTGCTGATTTGCAAATGAGCTGGCGCCGGCTGCGTAAGTGACTACTTCAGCGTCCTGTAAGACCTTCTGTAATAAGATGTACACTGGAATAAAGACATAATCTGGTTTTCCGCCTGTTTTAAGTTTCTTTCACATTTGCCATTCAGTGTAAAGACTTAACGTTGCCATTCATTTTTTGCACAGCACTTCCCCATTGATTTCAGGTGGATCGATAAAGTGAGCTGCTGATTGGAAAACACAGGGCTGACTGCCGAGCCAGTGCCGCGCCGGTGGAGGACAGGCAAGCCTCTGCTCCCCCCGGGAGGCAGCCAGCAATTTAAGGGTACACACCAGAGTCACCCATATTTCCACAACATTTTAATTGACTTGCCAAGAGTCTCCACCACCCTATCTTCCTCTCTGTGAAAGAAATACAACAAAGAAATCAGTCATATAAATAATGTGGTGAATAAAAGTTGCTTCTGAGGAGAGACTGGGCAGAAAATAATCCTTTAAGGCCCCCAGCTATTTTAATTTTTACCGTGTCATTAAGACTCACATATTTCTGTCCTGGATTACCTAGACAGAAACACATACACACCTGCATACATCATATTCAGTGTATCTTGTTTGTTTGGGCTTACTGTGGAGCACAAGAGCTGATCTGTTGACCTGCTGTGGTTCAAGAGCAGACCTGGGTTTTTCCAGTCTAACCAAAGCACTGGCTATGACAACACTACAGGATGTCTGGTCTGAAGTTTTCCAGTTCAGCCAGAAAAGACATTCATCAGGAAAGTAAACACATTCAGGGAAATACAGACATACAGTAGTCCTACTTCTGCCAAACTAGAATGCAGGGGGGAAAAAAAAAAAAAAATCTGCCTTCAAACATATTTCTGCTGGGTAATGTCAAATTGCACTATATAATTTTCAGGAAGCAAACCAAATAATCAAAACCAAAACTAAGAATCAGAAACAGCTGAAGAATATAAAACACAAAAGATTCAAAACTGATCAATGAAAAAAATGCATATATGAAATAATTCTCTGCCACAAAATATAATTGAGACAGGTTGCTCAGTAAAATACAGTGTAAGTTTAGACATCTATATGAAACCCTAAAAGATTTCGAAGTCATCATCACTAAGGGTGGTAAATTTGACAGAACAACATAAAACCCATCTATAATCAGTAAATAACTTTAGTTATTTGTACATATTGGTAGAAGCAAAATAGCTGAGACTTCATTACATCCATTGCAATGTTCTTCAACTATCAATTAGAAAATTATTTATTTAATCAATAAACAGTTGTCAAGAGGCCACTCTTTCCTATGAGTCTCCAATTCAGATGGAGTGAATTCAGGGTCAGTTACTGGCTTTTTCGCACATTTTCTGTGTAATGTGTATTTTAGTTGTCTCCAGACGCAATTGCTTTTAATTCTCATGGTGCACTATGACAGTGTAATGAGTCAATACTGTATGCTCATGCCATGACCTTCTCTGGTTACGTATCTTTCCGGTGCAATACCAAGTGTGACCTTACTAATCAATCCTAATTGATGCTATTGATTCATTTGGAGAGAAAAGACACAAGCTTCCAAAGGAAGTCTAAGCCTTGCTAAACAGATCATTTGTGAAAGAATCTCCTAAGGAAAAAAGAAGTGGAAACCCATTGTTTGGGAGCGTTAAAACACAATGTGACAAAAGCCATTGTCAATATATCACCTAGAACATTATTGCCCTGGAGGGAAGATT
Organism: Gymnogyps californianus; assembly: GCF_018139145.2. Lineage (NCBI taxonomy): Eukaryota > Metazoa > Chordata > Aves > Accipitriformes > Cathartidae > Gymnogyps > Gymnogyps californianus. The sequence goes on from NC_059477.1 coordinate 38,834,394, forward strand.
AAATTCTCTGTCTTCTCTCCAGCGAGACTAAGCTTATTTGCTGTGTACTGAGCTTTGCGACACGTGCTATTCAAAGCAACTTTGAGGCAAATCACTTATCACCAATTGCTATCTGTTCACCATGGTACAAATATGTACACAGCAGTTTTTAGGGCACTTTTGTCTTATTTCATTTGTAATTTAAATTGACTCTCAAGTGAACAGGAAACATCCCTCTTTAGTTCAGTGACATGCTCTTAATTATTTTTGTAGCTGTAAGAGCTATGAAAATCAATGTTATTGTTAAGACAAATACATTTTATGTAAGTCACAGAAAATACTATTACAGGCTAGTCCCCTTTTAAATGTGTGTTTTATTTTCTTCGTATTAAAAAAGCCCTTATATTAAAAGCACAATTCAGTCCATTCATAAATCGCAAGCTACCTAGAAAGTTTTCTAAGTGAATTAACTAGACTTTGGGAAAACCCACAGATTCAGGCAATGGAAAAGTCAATTTTTCAAGTGCAGGAAGGCCATGCTTTTTTGCTAAAGCAGAATTTAACTGCACAAGTTTGACTAACACACAAGTTGTTTAAGAATCAAGAGAAGACCCATCCTCACAAAGCACACTTCTGAGATCAAACCCCCACCCCACTCACTGAGTTAACTGTCTAAGCAGAAGTTAACTCAAAAAAAAGCTCCACTGATATTTCTGAATATTTATTCCATGTCGCCATGACGGGCTGCAGAAAAATCACTATCACTCCATTCACTATTAGGAGCTGACTTAATCCACTGTGGTTCTATGGACCAGAGGAAAAACTAGATATATTCTACCCCATATTCTCAAGAACCAGTTTTTTACATGCCACTTTTACACTAATACACCCACAGTCTCAAGGAAGCCAGGCTGCACTTAGATTATTCATAAAATCTGAAGAAATAACATTCTGGGAGAGAGAACAAGAGAGAGAGATTGTGTGAAGGCCATAGATGAAAAAGTATCAGTAAAACGGAGAGAGGGAAAAAAATATACCACCACAGATTTAAAAAAAAGAAAAAAAAAGTCTTCAAACGAATAATGGAAAACTACAAAAAGAGTCTAAACCATGTGGAGAGAAAGAGACAAGAGAAGGAAGAGCTTTGGGAGACAGGGACTGTCGCTGCAGTGAGCCACCAGGAACTGTCCTAATCCCTCACCCTGGTCCATGCTGCCATTGGAGAGGGTTTATCCACGAGGCTGAAGAGCTTCAGAGGAACGATTTAATGTATTTATTTCTTGGCAAGGTGTGACTCAAAATTAAGTTCCTAACTTCCCAACTAACTGGAGACTGAAATAAGGAGCTGATGTATATTGTGATTTGCTTTCCTGTTTTGTTGCCTTGTTGTGACATTATCTCCCTCGTTCTGTTACAATTTAAATGTAAATCTATTTGGGGTGTTTTATGCTAGTAACTCTACAATTTAGTATTGCAATACAGAGAGTCCACTTTAAGTGCTAAGCGCTCCCAAAAGGTATCTGTCGTACTGCCACATTTCATTATGCTCAAACATCAGTGAGAGAAGGGAGAGGACGAATGCTCACATATTATGACGCTTTACCTCGAGGTTGTTTCCCTGGTTGTGCAGGAAACTGCACAGCTGTGCAGTTTTGAAAAAGCTTTCAATTATATTGATATAAATGCTCATAAAAAAAAAGTAATTTTACTTTTAGGGTCATTAATACTGAAATGTAAGGAATTTGATTCCAGCTACATCCTATTAAAGAAACCCAAGTTATTTAAATAGAATTCTTTAAGCACCCTTTTCATCTCACAAAAATCTCCACAACAACATACCTAACTTCATAATTTTCCAGCAGTGCATTTTACAGATAGCTGATATATGGAGGCAGTGCAGCTTGCCTTAAAAGGGTCAGGTAATTCCCCATTGGCCAAGAACTCCTATCATCACAACCAGCTTTTTATTAGTGATTTTAAAATATCATCAGCCACCAGGGTCAGCAGATAATGTTCAGAGTATCCATTTCTTTGACAAGATGTACAGGGTGATTTCAACAGTATCTCCTTTGACTAAGGTCTTAGGCTTCTTTGGCTAGAGATGACTTCCCTGCTCCATGCAGCATCACTGCAATAGCTGGCTGATCAAAAATAACAGTAATAATTATGTGATCAGCAACATCATTGTGATAGAATATGTAAGATGCAGCTTTTGTTACTTAACACCAAGTATCACATAAGTATGAACATGTAAATAGCAAAGCATCATCCCACTTGATATGAACACAAAATTCTTGGGAATAAAAGACTCTGGGTAGAAATTTATAGTTAACAGAAAGCTGAGTTCTGAAATTTCTCCCTATAACTGAAAATTCAACTCATATTCCCTTTGGTCCATTTTAAGCATACATTGTGGAAAAAAATGTTTCTGTACTCAAAACACAATACACAATCACAAAGCAAGTTTATAAAAAAAGCTTTTGAAAACACTGAACATACACTACAAATTGGTAGACAGTAGGGTGATAGTGAAGGAAATCTTGGGATATTTATGCACCTACTTTACAAAAAAAAAAAGTGAAAATTCATCTTGCTTTTCCCTTAAAATTTGTTTCATGAAGGTCTGTTCAAAACACCAGGTAAGGCAGCATTACAAAAGGTATCGCAATAACAACGAATCAGTATGATTAATTTTTCATAAAATGTAAATAATTGCTTAGAGAAGAAAAATCAATCATAATTTAGAAGAGGAAAACAATTCAGTGTATGGTCTTATGACTTCTTTGTATGGTACATCTGTCCTATATACAAGTTATAACCCCCTAAAGCCAAGTTTATTTTGTAATATAAAATGCCTGTGATCACATGCTGCTCTAAACTGTGTGGGATGACCAAGACCTGCAGCATTACTATTGCAAACTAGTTCAAGTTTGTACGTTGTTTATCATCTACAGGATGGCAGACAATCTGATATTCTTACTCCCATACAAATATTGTTGATGAGATTATTATTAAAATGAATTTGGTATTCTGAATTCTTTCCCTCCAACCCAGAGTTTCATGCCTTCAAGAAATACTCAGTAAAACACAAACAGATTTCTGCAGCCCCCCAGTCCACATCTCACATGCTGGGTTGAGCTTCCAGCTCACTTTTGTTTAAGTTGGATTTAGGTGTTTCAGTGCTCACACAGCTCTAAGCAATATCTTCTCATTTGTATGTGTCTGACCTAATTTGATTCCATTTTTTTCTAAACCTCAGAGGTAAGATATAAATGTCAATACAAATTAAACTCTGGCCAATGTAAATCTCTTTAGTCTTTTATTTCTATTTAAAAGCAAACAAAAAGGAAGAAAAGAAAGAAACAAAGAGAGAAGCAGGCTGCAATCTCCTATGACTTCAGTTTGAAAATAACCATTCAACTTAAAAGGAATATTATTCTGAGTTTAAACAGCTATATTGCCTTCCACTAATTGGTAAATGTGAAAATGATCATTAATGCTCTAATGTGCACAACTGACATTTCCCTATTCTGTGAAAATTCTACCTATGTCTTGTAAATACTCAATCCAGCTTCTCGTTTAATGTCTATTGCAATATCTTTAAATGCAACAAATCTGCGGAAGAGATTTGTAAAATGGAAAATTTACAATAATAGTAGATTCAGATCCTTTAATTTTATTGACAGTTAGTTTAAAAAAAAAAAATCTAGATTTTTCTATGCAGCTAAAAGAGCAATCTATGGCATTTTCCAAAGTACCTGTGTAGCATTTCAGCCTTCTCACTATTTGAATGAAATATGAAGTCAGAACAATGAAGTATAAACAGAAGTAGACAGAGCTTATGCCTTCCCAATTTTGAGCAACAGAAAGCCTATCCACATCTTTCTTACCACAGTAGTCCATGGCTCCAATTTATAAACACACGGGATGTATTTAATGCACACTGAGATGGGGGAGGGGGGGTGTTATATCACTTCTTCAAATTTTTGTTCAACTTCCAAAAAACCTTTGCAAAACAGACAGACCGTGACAGTGTGAAATTTGGGAATAGCTCTATTCTGTTCTTGCATCCTCCCTCTTCCGCTTAGATCTGCTGCGTTACCTCCTACCACACTGTTGTGCCCACAACGGCAACCAGACACATCCAGTCTTCAGCATTTATTTCTAATGCTTTTTAACAGCTCCTTGCAGTAACTTTTCTTTTTCTTCCAAGAATTTAATCACACTTCGGCAGACATTCAGCAAACATCAGCTGCCATATTAGAAGTGAAGGATATATTATAGGGTTTTTATCTTTATAAAGTTCTATAAAAGCTACATGCAAGATTGCTGTCTGCCTTTTCAATCAGTGCTGATAAATAAAGAGGTATAAAACAACTGCTTTCTGCTTTATAGCTTACAGTCTCTGAATTTCCTAATGAATGAAAATTAAATGGCCATGCTGGCAAAGGGCATGACCTTCATTTCTGACTCCCCCTAGTTTCAGCTATGAGGTGAAACCTCTTCTAAATCAGCCCAGTGGTCCACACTCTGCTCAGAGGTACAGAAATCCCCAACTCGGCACTCCTGAAAGCTCCTAATCCTCCTGCTTTCCCCTTCTCCTCCCAGCTACCTCTCTACATGGTGTTATTTTCGTAAATAGTTATATTTTAACAATAACCACTGCTGCATATCCAGAATCCCACACAGTTAAATGCCAGGGCTGTTCTTAGTTCCGGATTTACTCACGACTTTAATTTTCATTTCTTGGCATTGGGGGAGGAGGAAAGAAAGGAAAGGGATGAAAATATACTCTTAGCGATAGATTTTTCAAAAATACATAAATAACATTCATTGCTCAGAAAACATTAAAGAAATTACATTCTACAGCAAACTGCTAGTAGTAGCTTGAAACAAATTCTGCTAATTGTACTTTTCAGAAAAAACCCTGCGGTTAAGATAACTAATCAGCTGGGAATATTATAATCTGGCAAAGAAAGCTGTCAATTGAAGGAGGAATTTTTAGCATGGCTTATGAGCCAGAATTAGGACAGCTACAAATGTTTCATAGTATTTGGCAATATTTGAGGAAAGGCTAAGTTTTAAGCAGGTTAAAAAAAGAAAAAAAAATTCAACTTAAATGTATCACCAACCAAAAAAGACAGTTGGGGAAAAATAATATATATAAAATACATATTTTTAGCACTACATATATATATAAGCACTATATATACATAGACATACACTATACATATATTTAGTGCTAAAAAACAGGATTCCAGTGTTCCATTACTCTCATTTTCACTGGAGAAACCACATAACCCCTTTGTGCCTCAGTGTATCATCTGAAAAAGCAAGGCTAATAAGTGTTTATAAAACTCTGAAGTATGCTGGGAGACTTCAGTGTCCAGAAATCCTCAGAAACCTAGAGAAAAAGCAACTGGTTGGCAGTTAAAACAAACAGCTCAAGAAATTGCACCTTCCCTGATGTGACCTTACACTTAAATCTTTTAATAAAATCCCTACTGCCACTTTCTTGTCTCAGGTCCCAGCTCCTCCGTTCTGTCCTGTGTCCCATTAGAAGCAGACTGGTTCAAATTGGTCATAGATTTAGTGATTTTTCTGCTCTGTTATAGAGCAATAAAAAGCAAAACAATGTTTACCCTGATAATGAAAACTCAGAATAATCTTGCCTGTGACCGGAATACTTGGCACTGTACTTAGTTATGTTGAAGCCAACCTTACTCTTACTTGTGAACTACAATACCAGGGTCTCCAACGGGGGCGGGGGAACCCAGGGAAAAAAAAAAAAACAACAAACACACAACAACAAACAACAAAAAACCAAAAAACAAAACCCAAAACCCACAAACCGCTCCACGCAAAAAAAGACAAAACACAAAAGACAAAAAAACCCATCACCATCAACAACACAAAACCAAAGCCAGAAAAGCATTCAATCTGTATACGCTGATGCAACCAGTCAGAGTCAGCAGCTGTTCTGGAGTTTACAAGCACCTTGTAATACAATCCTAACTCCAGAAAAGGAAGAAGACATAAATGCCAAAGAAATTTCAACTTTCCTCTCAAACTCTAAGGAGAGGTAACATTTGTAATTACCGTCATGATACTAGCAATTCACAGAGTCCCTGTAAATGCAGAGTCTGGGATACCAGGATTAAAAACCTGCAGAGAAACATCACTAAAGAGGACAAAACCATTTTGGCGCACAGACTACACAAAAAGACAGGACTGATGAACATCTGAGAGTAAACAGAAAAAATATGGAGAAGTGCTATCAAAACTTCAGCTAGTCATCTCAGTTTTCAAATGACAGTCTCCATGTAGAAGTATCATCAAAATAGCACTTGTACATTCTAATTTATAATTTTTATGTAATACATATGTATGTATTATCTGTCATCATAGATCAATAAAGTGTCCTTGGACCACACTCGGCCCTTGCTAAAACAGCACTGAAAAAGTACAGTACGTGTTACAGTCTAAAGACTTGAAAGAGACAAAATTTGTACAGAAATGCAGTATCTTTTACTGGACTAATTAATATAATTTTGGGGGGGAAAAAACCCAACAAACAAATAAGATATAGAGCTTTTTCAGATAACTTGTATGTACAATGCCTGCCTGTAGTTTCCATCTATATCAAACAAGAGACATCACCTATCCCTACAAAATATGACAGTTTTCATATAACAGTAGAATTAGTGAAGATGAAGTTATATAGTGACAGCGTTGCTTCATTTTACTTCCTGTGAAGAAAAAAAAAAAAAAGACTAAAAATATCTTTGGATATCCATGCATATTTAAGGAGTTCCACAGACTTTTAGTTATTCAGTGGGATATATGAAGTATTTGTACTCAAGGCTAATAAGATCATCAGGGGAATAACCACTAACGATTATAAGTCAGGAAACAAAATTTACAACACTGAATGGCACTCAGGCTGAAGTGATCTGGCACATTTAGGAAAGATCACATACCAATTAACTAGCATATTTAAAGAGTTTATGGAAATGTGCAGTTGTGTTTCTTAAAAGGTAATAAATAAATTTAATGTGATTAACAACTGGTGTATTTGCCTGTGTACATTTTATGTGATCTTTTTCTTTTTTTATTTAAAAGAATTACTAACGGATCTATAGCAAAACTGAAAGACTAATGAAGCAAATCTATAGCTTCTAAATTAAAAAAAATAATGGATAACAGACGAGAGAGAAAGACAACTAAAGGGTTGCATTAAGTAAAAGATTCACATTGGTACAGGCATAAAGCAAAGGAAGACATTTACTTCAATTTACTTTACTTCCATCTAAAAGCAGTAATGTAGATCTATAGAAACAAAAATTACTCAGGCTGGAGCTAGGACAGTGCCAAGCAGCACTCATGTAATAGGGAAATGCTGATCAGAGAAAGAATATGAAGGTCATGTTCTAATTGAAGACTAATTGATCCCGGTCCACTGGAATCAATGAACTCTTTACCATTGACTTAAGTGACAGCAAACTGCAAAACGCATCCATTGTAGCTTCTGCTCTCAGGGCACACACCAAACCTCACAGGCCTGCAACGGTTGCTTCTTACAGCTGAAGCAATGAGTGATGGCAGTGGTAGAAAGCCAACCATAACTAACACTCATCGTGCTTCACACTACGTAGTCCTTTATGCTTGGTAGTTTGACTTAGTAAAAAATCACAGAACTGTGAGCTGCAAAACTTCCTGTCAAATCTGGGATATGACATTCATGTTGGAGTTTTAAATGAAGAACCTACAGAATATAAAAAAAAAAAAGCTATATGTGCTATGATAAACAAAAAGAAAATGAGGTGATACAGTAAATAAGGAACAACTCATTGGTCTGATACACACAAAAATTCAGAAGTTATCTTTCATGCAAGACAGGCCATTACAAGAAGTTCCTTTTAAGTGATGTATTTTTATTCTGGATCTCCCATACATTGGCATGCTCTTGAAAGACTTAGTTTAGGACTGCTCATAAAGAAACCATTAGTCACTTCTAGCCCTATTACCAGAACTGTTACACTTTTTTCCCCAGTATAATTACTATACGATTCATCTCTTACTCCTCCTTTTACAAGTGTTGATTTGACTGTGACTCAAAGTCAGTTATTTTCTGAACACATGGTTGCCACTGAATTGAAGTCACATTGTACGGATGAGTTTGATGCTTTTGTTGCCTCTCTCAGTGAGTCCACTTTATTCTCTTACTTCATTCCTGGTGACAATTTGTGGTGCAGCTGGAGGTGTATTGAGCCATCACCGCAGGACTGTCAGCCACTACACTTCTAAAGAAGAACACCTCCAGCTTTCAAACTCCAAAGGGAAACAAACTAAGCACAGATTTTTAGGAACTGCCCACTGACAATGAAGTTAAGTTAGCATTGCATTGGACAAGAAATGTATTTCACATTGCATACAGTGACACTGGAAGCACTTCGGTCATTACAGGAGTGTTCTATGTCTATTAGTGCTCCATTTATCAATGGGGATTATTTTTAGTGTACCATTGTGTTTTATCTGTTTCTGATTTTGTCACTGCAAAAAGAAGTTGCAATAAAGGCTATTTCAGATCCAAATTCAGAACAGGGAGAAGTGCAATTTCAAAAGAAAAAACAAACAAACAATAAAACTCCAGCACTGCACAACAGCCATCCCAAGCTGAACCAATCCCACCCATACAGAGTCTCCAGCCTCTTTCCAAAAGTGCAAATCCTCTGCAAGGAGTTCTGAGCTGCCAGCGACTCTGCTGGTAAAGCCACACAAAGTCGGTCACCATGCAGAGACCTGTCAACTCAGATCATGCATGGAGCAGAACAGCTGTGGTCACGGTGCTGTGCCCACCACAGCAGTCTATGCACACTGGTGGGAGCTGGCTCCCCTGCAGAAATCACAGATCTTTCTGCAGTCACACTCCCATCTCTTTCACTCCCAGGATAAAGGAAATGAAACCAGTTTGTGGTCTCTGTTCCCACAGTGTGGACATGGAGTTTAAGAGGGTCAGAGCCTGCTTCTTCACAGGACATGGGTCAGTGCTGCCAGGAGGAGGGCAGCCTCCTGCTGCCCATCTCCTCCCTCTGCTGCTCTGGCCTCAGGGTTCTACCTCCTCCCTTCCTCCAAGACACTGGCACTTGCCAGGTCTTCCACTGAATCAGTTAACTTGCAAGCCCCATAGGTAAATATCAATTTAAAAAAATAAAATAAAATAAAATAAAAAATTACTCTCATTTCAGCAAATTAACTTTGTTCATGGGGCAGTTTGTTGGGCATTGGGATGAGTTCAAAATAATTGGGTGCATGGCTGGTGTCCTGGCAAGAGGAGGGACAGGATGGGACAGCAGCAGAGCTAAGCAGCCGCAGGCTCTGATATCCCATGTTACATTCCCACACAAACTAATGTGCCATTGATAACAAAACTCCAGCACAAACAAGAGCATTTCCCTGCATTTCATTAGCTATCAGCAATAGCGTTCAGTTTTTCCATGGAAACATGGAATCTGCATCTCAGAACCATAACTGAAAGTTAAAGGGAGTCCATATAAAAGCATTTGGTTGTAAGTATAAACGTATCTCCAATCAATTGCCTAAGGCAGATCCTGCATATGTTACTCATCTGACCACTACATCTAATTAAAAAGTTTAAAATTTTTGCGATTTTTTAAAAATATCCTCTAAAAATACTACATGCACCCATGCTACGTATCTATTTCAGTGATTCCATTCAGTGCATTCAATAACACTGCTGTTTACTTAGGTTCTAAAACATTAGGGCATTTTATTTCTGTATTTACTTCCTTTTTTCTGCCTCTGTTGATTCTTGGACAATTACAACTACTTCTACTCCCACCTTCCAGTTATTATCCTTAATGGTGACCCTGAGATAATGAAATCACCTCCAAAATGTAACACTAAAAAAAAAAAAAAAATTAATGAATATATTCAGATTTCACTACTAATTCAACATGAAAACTAGAACGTATGTCCTAGTATTCTGGGTTTGCATGGAAAAGGCCGCAGTGCCCCATGTTCTGGTGGAACAGAACTGGTTGAAACAACAGTAAGAAACTTATGAAGGAGTTGGAAAACAACAAGAACAAAATAACCAACCTCAGGCACAATTAAATAGAGAAATTTTCAGCAAACTTTTTTAAAATTAACATGTTCCTAAGCAATTTCAAAATATCTGTTCTGGGCCGCTAAGAAACAATCACAAGAGGCGATATTATGAACCATGGATGTAGTGTTTATACAGAGTCCACTGTGTACCCTCCAAGAGCATAATCATTTCTGGTGGGACCAGGGCATGCAAATGTATGAGCTCTGATTCCAAAACCACAGCCAGATGTTGTAGACTTATCATTAAAATCACATGGAGAGGCACTGTTTGCAAAACAATTTTATCCCATAATCTCTTGACTGATGCTTGAACACAAGCCCAGTTTGCCAACTGGCACCAGGCTGGGAAGGCTCTTGAGCAAATCGGCACATGGCTAGCCCTCACTAACGCAGCACACTCCATCCTCCCTTCCCCGCCCCCAGTGCAAAGGGGCAAACGTAAGCTTTTTCTGGAAACAACAAAATCACTTAAGATTTCACTCCCTTCTTCATATTTCCACCACTGTCTCCGAGCTCTTCCTCCACAGTGAATCACAAATTCTGAATACGTTACAACATGAGGATGGCTGTTCCTAATGTGCAGTGTACCAAATCTCTGTATTTGAAAGCAGCCTCAGCCTTCCTACTGCTATTCCACAGCTCTCCCTGGTTTACTTTGCCTTTTAGCAGCCAGTACTTTCAAGTAGCGTTAAAGCTTTCCCAGGCCTCTGTGAACAGCAGCTAAGAAAGAACAGGGAGTGGAACTTCATCTCCATCCTGTTCTTCATTTGAGGGTAAGCTTTTTCGATTTCATACACCAGATGGACTGTTGAAACTTGTTTCTGCAGGAGTTTATAACTTCATTTACACAACAGTGTCTATGTTAAGGTCACATCGGTTAACAGAAATTATTGCGTGCCCTTTCTGTTTTGGTGGGTAACTTTAAAACTACTTTTGTTTTCTTCTCCATAACCTTCAAGCAACAGTAATACATAAATAGGACCAGTTTGTTTTGGAAAAGCAACTGTCTTCAATAAAGTCACTAGACTTCACTGTTTTGGAACAAACTATAGGATCTACTCCCAGGCAGGATTTTCTTTTTTTAAATCAGTGTCCTTTCCCTTTTACTAAATGATAGCTGTAAGTAATATGAGTATAGCAAAGCCACTAAAAGTATAGTTATCCCACAGATAAAGCATTCAAACTACGACTTCAAAAATGAAAGACCTTAGTTGCATTGGAATAGTAAATTTTCTCTGAATCTAGTACAATTCCCACTGAAACAGATTTCCTGAACTGAAAAAAATATGTAGTTGAGTACTATTCTACTTGAAAAATTTTTGAAAGCAATGCTGTAAAAGGAATTCCTCCATAAACCACATTCCCGCTCCATTAACCCTCATATAGTTACAAAAAATTACAACATAATTATTAATTTTAACAAAGATATTTTACTACAGAGACCCTATGGTATTAAGAAGTGTACTATGATTCTTAATATTTTTTTCATTTAGTAGGTTCAATTCCTTTTCAAAGATTTAATCTCTGTGACACAGATACTATATTACAGGAAACAAAAACACTAAAAAGACAGATGAAGGAAAAAGCCAGAGATTGAAAATACTATAATTAAGCTTGCAGTTTACAACCTAACTTTTTTTGTTCCCACATTACATCGAGAAAAGCTGTTTTTTACCAAACCACCAAAGATCCTTCTTTTTCCCCTCCACACCCCACCACCAAATTGTATCACTGTCCTGGTTTCAGCTGGGATAGAGTTAATTTTCTTCTTAGTAGCTGGCACAGTGCTGTGTTTTGGATTTAGTGGGAGAATAATGTTGATAACACGCTAATGTTTTAGTTGTTGCTAAGTAGCACTTATCTTAAGGACTTTTCAGTTTCCCATGCTCTGCCAGCAAGCAGGTGCACAAGAAGCTGGGAGGGAGCACAGCCAGGGCGGCTGACCCGAACTAGCCAAAGGGATATTCCATACCATAGAATGTCATGCCCAGTATGTAAACGGGGGAGAGTTGGCCGGGAGGGGCGGATCGCTGCTCAGGCATTGGTCAGCGGGTGGTGAGCAATTGCATTGTGCATCACTGGGTTTTTATTTTCTTTTTTTTTCCCCCTCTTCTTTTTTTTTGTTATATTCCTTTTCATTACTATTTTTATTATTATATTTCATTATTATTATTATTGTTAGTATTATATTTTACTTTAGTTATTAAACTGTTCTTATCTCAACCCACGAGTTTTACCTTCTTTCCTGATTCTCCTCCCCATCCCACTGGGAGCCGGGGGGAGTGAGGGAGTGGCTGCGTGGCACTTAGCTGCTGGCTGGGGTTAAACCACGACAATCACCCACAGTCATTAGAGGAGCAGGACTTGGGCTTTCAGTCTCAGAGGCTGCAGGCACGGCAGCTGCTGGGAAATGGCGACCATCAGTACTTGCCCCCAGCAGAGATGCCGTCTGGGTCTGCAGCGGCACAGCAGCCTCCACAGAGCTCTGCTTTGCCAGGCCAAGCAGCAGCTTGGCGGCCCAAGCTATTCTCGGGAAACTGAATTTCAAATCTCCCTTTGGTCCATTCCCATCCCCTTACCCTGGCAGGGCAGGATGAAGGGGAAGGCAGGATCAAGAGACATCTTAGTTTAAGTTAAAAGATGCTAAGTCTGTCATAGCCTAAAAGAAGAATAGCAGAAAGTGAACTGAGGTGCTGAAGCAGGTGAAAGGCCATTTATGATTAATAAGATGTTGTATTTTTCATCTTTCCATAACTTCAATTAAAACACAAAAAAGCAGATATGAAATATAGTCCTTTACTTTGTGGGATTAAGATGAAAGCACGTTACTGCTTTCATTCACAATTCAGTGCCCTGACACCACACCTCCGCAATAGCTTGTCTTTCAAAAACTGTCCCAGACCACATCAGAAGGGTCTATGTATGCATCCCCCGTTTCTCCTACTCCAAACGCTGCCCTACGCAGCATCTCTGAGCAAGGTGCAGCAGGCAATCTCATTCTGCTTGCTGGCACTGCACCAATTGACATATATAATATCCACTGGGTCAGCGTCAAAAGAGCATTTTGAGTCAAAAATCACATTCGAGAACCAGCCGGCCAGGACATTCAGCTAATGACGACTGCCTCACTTGCAGTCCTGCTCCAATGAATGCCAAATACTTAATCTACAGCTGCCACCAGTATTTCCTACATAACCCAATCTGTCACGCACTCTCCATAGCAGAGCACAATTCCTTGAAAAGCATAAGTGGCTGGTGGAAACTGCCAGTTTGAGTGGCAGCTGAGCTGCTTGTTGAAGATCTAAAGCCTGGACTTACACTTCTTAAGCGACAGGCATCTGTCTTAACTCTGTGGATGTAGCCTTTAATTGTTCCGGTGTCTGGCAGCCCAAGCAGACAAGAAAATGGCCATGTAAATGTCCTACTCAACCACAGCGTATTCCCACTGAACACCAAGCTGCACACGAGGAGTCTGTGCTATGGATGACATTGCGAAGCACAGCATGCCAAGCATGAAATAGTCAGAGAATTTCACTGCCACTTTGAATTGTTAACCCATACACAACATAAAAAGTGAATCCTGGATACCTGGGCAAATGCCTTGCCTCAGGAGGTAGGATAGTCTCTACTAGAAGCAGAGGAACAGCTCAAGATATAATTCTGGTAGGAGAAAAAGCAAACAGCTATTCTCCGGAGGTAATGCTCTCCCCACTGCTCCCCTTTTATAACCAGAGAGATAAGGAACTTATTAACACAGCATAAGAGAGGTGTGCTAAAAATGTGAAGGTAAAGTTACAGAATGCAAACCTGTAAAAACACTTAGATCCTATGACCCATTATGGCCTAGTGCTGCAAGCAAAACTTGGCTTTTCCCATTCCAATCTGCTATTACTTCTGGAGCCAGGACACCAGTTTGTGAGAGAAAGCAATTTTTGCAATAACTTTCTTTTCAATTACATTAGCCTTTGCATTTCTTCAATATAAAAAGAATGAGTGCCTTGATGATACAGGAGAATTTCTTCTGCGAACCTGAGGCTTCTTCATCGTACTTTGAACACCGACACCTGGGACATCAGGGAATTGAGATTGCAAATTACTGATGTGCTAATAAGATTCTTTATGTACAAATAGGAATAAAGAAAGAAAGAATACTGGCAATTTCAGTAGGATACACACAAACAGACAAAATTAAATAACGCTGTGGGAGTAATTCTCTGTAAAAGACATACTTTGGGGCGTTTTCTTTCTTTCCATTTAGTTAAACAAATTAATTGACTAATAGAAAATCAGAATTATGCCTTTTTTTTTTTAATTTAACTAATGCTTCTTTTTTTTAATTGCTTAGAGAGTCTAATTATTCCAAAAGTACCTATGCAATCATATATGCTATAGTTACAAAAATTCATCCTAGTATATTGTGTTAGAAAGTTCTGCAGACATATGAGCTAAAATTTGAAAGCTAAAAATACGAAAATAAAGGAGGAAATGCTACTTGTAATTCCACTGAAACATACTATACGTGTAGAGTTACTCAAGGCACTGAAAACGTGAAAAAAATCCAAAAGCACATACCTGTCCTTTTTTTACTCTGGTTTCTCAGCTCTGTTTTTTCATTTTAGTTTATCAAACCTGCTCATAATTAGTTTTGGCTTTATATTAAGAATATCTACTCCCCTCATAGCACATGGACTCAGGATACTGACCATATACACTCAGTTTTTGTGGCATAGGGCAGGCACCTATTTCCAATCTTAAGCAGCACAAACCCTGCAAATACGTGGTCTTCTGAGGAGTGTGTTGCTGGGATAGAAATAATGATGAGAACAAGTTGTTTTTTGATAACTGAAAGGAGTTTCAGGCAAAAAAATTATTTGGAAAAAAGAACAAAGAAAAATCACAGCATGGAGTTAACACCAGGTAGAATCTGATGCACAAGTTCAAGGGGGGCAGCCCCCTCAAAAACTCCAAAAACCTGAGATGTTCCATCTTGCTGTATCCAAAGTGTTCTGTATTTTTATTTTTAAGTAACATTAAGCATTTTTCTGCATTAAACATTAAAAAAAAGGACAAAAAAAAGGTGACAATAGGGGTTTTTTTTAATCAACACAAGTGATTTAGGTTGTCTGCATCAGAGAGAAAAAAAATAAGATTATTTACAGTGCTCTTGTGATACATTTTTATTTTAATTTCTTTCTGGAATCACAAGAACATTAAATCAGAAGTGATGGGGAAGTTGATGACACATTTCAAAACTACAGAGGAGTTAATTTCTGAACTGATGCTTCAGTCACTGGCTGTTACATATCATCCAGCTTGCCAATTCTAAGAGCAGTAAGAAGTCTCTCTTTTTTTAAAAGGTTTTATTCTTTTTCCGTATGATTTTAATTTTTTGTCCTTGGAACAGTGTAACAATGAGTGAGAATCTATTTAATTGGAAGTTTAAAAAGAATGGATACATTTTATATGTTACATAAATCAGAGCAAGAGATTAGAGTTCTTCTCTACAAGATTTTTTTCAAATTTCCAAGGGCTTGAAAAGATGGAGTTTTGTAATGCATAAAGTTGTGAGAAACCATCTGACTTTGACAAAAGATTTTTTTTTTTTTAATCCTGGGAAATTTTAGAAGACAAATAACTTCTCATAATATAAGAAAGTTAGCATACCACAGCACACTAAACCATGGGCATACAGTCTTTCACAGCATCAAGAAAATGATCACTTAAAAAAAAACCCTTCAAATGCTTAGAATTTGTCAATACTTGCACTGTAAGTATCATTGCAAGTAAAGTGTATAGAGTTAAATGCACATTTACCTTTTTGTGGTTTGTTTTTGTATCTTAATCTATTCGATATCATCATGAGTACAACAAAATTACAACCAAGTGTTATGGCAAATGTTACTAAAAAGCCACAGCAATATGAAGGGTCAGCCACAGTAATTGTAAAGAGTTCATACTATATGTAAGAATCTAGTCCCATATATTTTGTTAAATTATTCTAATAGGACAACTGAAAATGCATTGTGATCAAAGGAATTGACCTCAAAATCCAAATTTTCTGATGACAACCATTCTTCTTCCCAGTCCTCCCTTTTCACAAACAAAATTAATTTGGGTGCTTTACATAAAGATGCTCTACCAGACTCACTTCTTACAAACATGCTGTCCTTTGCTGTTATTCTCTATATACTCAGGGCTGATGTGTGAGCATCTTCCTCCAATTTATTGCCCCCAAAAAGTCTGGGGTTTTCCCCCCTTTTTAAAATGAAAACACAATATTAAAAAATCTGCCAATTATGGTTAAGTACCTGGTATTATTTTCCTAACTATTTTCCACAAGTCTTCAACAATTTGTAGCCTCATACCATTGCTATTAATCAGTCATAATACCAACTTAAAAATCTGTATGTAAAAGTGGTTTCTTTTAGATACCAGAGCTGCCAGCTAACTAAAGGTTATGCACACTATTTCCCACAAAAATATATTTTTAGTTCCTCAACCAGATACTGCAAATCCTGCTTGTGCTTCTTCTCTCTAATAAAGAGCAATTATCTTGGTAGAAGGAAGGCATCTTTGGCAGGAAACAGACTTAAAATGCTTGGAAATATCAGTTTTCTGAATTCACAGCCCTAACTTAATGCTGAAGATTTTTTCTTTCAACTCCCTCCCAAAGCCAGGTTCCCTTTTTCTCTTTTATAGTCTCTGGAGTACCCTCCCATTTCAGCATCCTGTTCTTTTCATACCTCCCTTTTATTTTTTTTGGGGGGGGGGGGGGGGGGGGGGGAAGAAAAAAAAATAGCTATGCAGCAGTGGAATTTCAACAGCTACTAAGCACATGAAAGAAAAGAAACAGCAAGCAACAAGTGAAACGTGAAAGAGTTTTAGTATTTGGCTCCCCAGCTACTCAGGACCGACTGTTGTCGCCGTTGGTTGGAAGAGCAAGAATTTGCCGGGGCAGTCAGTGGCAAGAGGGAGCCCGAAGCTGCCCGTTCCCTTTGAGATGTTCAACAGCCGCAGGGAGCTTGCTGACATGAAATCTTGGCAGAAGCTATAGAGGCAGCTCGGGAGTCCCATACAAGCTACACAATTGCTCATTTGCCTCCCTTGTCTGAGCTCAATATCCCTCTCCCAGTGCAGTATTACTCTTCGCTACGGGAACGCTGAGAACTTTCACTGTTCAAAGGCAGTGATCGACATGAAGGTCAGCTTCTTGTCTAACACACCCTTACTCTTAAAATGAAACTTAGTGTTCACTTTCTCTGACTTTTCATGGGACGGACAGAGACTTTATACATTATTTAATAGGAATTTTAGAATGAAAGAGTAACTCCCCAAGGCTCTTCCAAAAAGTACAGGAGATTAAGGAAACAGGAGACTAAAGCTGGAGGTGCTAAAAGTGCCTTTCATGAAAACCAGCAGGTTTATGCCTGTCTGCACTGCTGTTCAGAGAAACAAAATTTCTGATGTATTTTCCATTCTATTACATAGCTTTTGTGTGCAATTTGCTATCTAATTAAGAGATCCAAAAGCACCATGTCACTGGTTTCAATAGAATTTAGTTCAAAACCATTCTTGGCCAAAATACCCATTATACTTAATAAAAATATTATGCCTTCTATGCTACAACATATTGTAAACAATGAGTAGCTATAATTAGCAGCTGAATGTGTAGATATGAGTTAAGATTAATGATTGGTTAACATGGCACTGTAGCTGTAGATGATGTATCATCGCATATGTATTATAGTAACTATTGTTACAAAAATTCTGTACCGATCAATTTAAAATAACCTTGTAAAGTTTAATTGCTAACAGGAGTAATGAATTGAACAAATGTCAGATCCTAGTAAATGTGTCTTTTATCATAAATCAGTATTTCACATACAATAATTATCCCATTAATGCTAAATGAAATGCTTATTGAGTGTATTCAGCATGCACTGTTAAGTGGTTGAAATGACCAGGTAGACGTAATAATTTCCTGACAGTCATAGTAAAAAAAAAAAAAAAAAAAAAAAATCAAATCACTTTGAAAGGCAAATTATACTTGTTAAATAAAGGCACTATACAGAAGATAATTTTTAATAGAAGCAAAGGCATAGTGTCCTAAGTTCTCTTTAACAGTTTCTGAGTTTAATAAATAAAAAATACAGTAGTAACCTCCAGTATCTTCTTAAAGCAAGAAGGCTCTATGCTTCATTTGATTTTAGTTCTGTCTTATAAGATAAGGATTGGAGAACAAGTTGTTGCCAATTTACCTAACTTAACACATCCCAGGCTTGCCAAATATGCTGTGATAATTAGCGTTAACTACTTTCTGCTCATCTTTTTATTATAGGGCATGACAAAGGGATTTGTAGATTAAGTCCTCAACTTTATTTGTGACACTTTACGGAAGAAAGCTTAAAAGGGCACTTAAGAGGTTTAGTGTGAAAAATACAATTAAAAAGGTAAACAGCAAAACTGTATTTTACGTTGAAAATATCTAAGGTTTTAGTCAAGCCTTTAAAGAAAGCTAAATATTGTTATGATCACTGAGCAATGCCATAAATAACTACGATCTTCTTGCTTTCTTTCTGAAGTATGTTCTTATAGTTTCTGTCTACCTGAGAAACACACGTGTGAGTACACTACTGTCTCAGTCTGGTACGTTGAGGAAAGAAGTCCTTTGCTGTCATATGTAAGAGGAAACTAAGACAAATATACAACTGTACCAACAAGCCAATTCAATACGCTCTGCACAGCACTGCTCTAACACTCCTAATGCTCAGACAAACACAAATACTCCCACAGTCAGATTAAAGGGACACCACCAAGGCTTCGGTCTCCTCTTCCCTTTCCGTTCCTAAGCTCAAATCTGTCACATACTTTTCTTGTGTAGGTTTCAAAATGAGAACTCATCTTCACATTTTTCTCTTTTGGTAAATCACTATGGCATGAGTCTTGTATCTTTCTGAATCAGTTTGCCTGCAGGCCACCACAAATATTGCAACAGTTTCTTTTAATAATTTTATGCTGCCGTGATCAGTGAAAGAAATGTATGCATCTATATTTGCTACCTTGGAAATAAAAGACTTTCTAAAAAGCTTAGAAAAGCTTACGAGTGTGTCTCCTGGTTCATTAGCAATTTATGTGCACCAGTAATAACCATTATCATTAAATCATAATCATTAACCATTAACATTAAATGTTGCTTATCCTTATCCTCTATACCATGTTAACCAATCGTGCATCATGAAATAAACTTTTTTCAACTCTTTCGATCTATTTTGCACAATATATCACGTAGGTCACCTCATGTTGCGAGGCACCTTTTGCCTGATATAAAGTTGTCCAAGTTAGTAGGCAGATTAATTTACTTCTTACCTGTTATAAACTGCAACCGTTTTCCAACCATCTCATTAAAGTAGTGGTTCTTAGCTGACAGTTTTAACAACCTCATATCCCAAAAACTGTCACATGAATCCTGAAGTACATCATGATTACAAGAGAGAAAGAAATACGTTGACTGGAATATTAGTGAATAAAGTGCACTAAATTGTGACTGAATTCCTAATATGATCAATAGTTTAATTATCATATCATTCTGTCATCAACATGACAGAAGCCTGGCAGCTGTTGCAAAGCCATCATCTAACAAACTGCTGATCCAGAATCAACATAGATTTGAAATCCAGAGAAAGAAACACAACATGTTTATGTAAACCTATAAACAAATATAGATGGGATAGATACCTGCCAAATATGAAGTCACCATAGGCTCTACTTCTGCCCACTATTTCTGAAATTCCATATACTTTGTTCTTGTCCTGTATGTGTTTAGAACATTTTGAATACTGTTTTACAGGCCGTTTTATAAGGTAAGTATCACTGTAACATTTTAATTTGAAGTGTGAAATAAAAACACTTACTAGAAAAACATTGGCCAACTGTTTTACTAATTCTGTTTATTAAATTTTCAAGGAAAAAAAAAAACTGCCTTAAAGAGTAGTACTGCTTACAGCAACAGTATAGAAGCAAGGTACATTCGTACAAGGACCCTGTGCAAGGAATGGAAATAGTCCCCATTTGTCTAGCAAAGCGTACGTTTTCACTGCTGCTTTTCCCTGTCTTGGTTCATAGACCTCAGTGCTCTCTTGATAGTTACGCTGCTGAGTCAGGCTATGGGTACGGGCAATCAAATATTATCTTTTTTAAAATCCCCAAATATTGAAGCTGTTCAAACAATTAAGTGATTGTGACTTACTTGCAAAATAACTGGTCACCAAGAGATACAGCCATTCTCAAAGCTATTAGTTTGCTGATTCAAGCTCAGAAACTGTTTTAACCTCAGTGGTAGCTCAGCTTCTCTAACTCCCCCACACAGCAACATCACAAGTTTCACACCATGCTTTCTTGTTGGTGTTCTATTAGAACTATGCTAACACACCACTCAAAACATCTTTTGTTTCTCTACCCACAACGTTCACTATGTACGTCACTTGAGGTACCATTATAAACCTTCTTCAGAATAACCTACCACTACAAGAGAGATTTTTTTTTTGTATGCATGCATTTCTCTGTGCGTGTGTGTGTATATATATGTCGATCTTTATCTGAATTATCACCTTTAAAAGAAGTTAAAAGCTTTATCGTTTAGCTACATCTACCATGTGATATCTGTGACATCTATTAACAGACAGAACTCCACAGAGGTTATATAGCTATGTTTTTTTAATATCAGATTATTTTCATACATGTAGATCTTCTCCAATAGATATTTATCAAGTGCTGATAGGCTGATAAACTGATTATACCACTACTTACCACAAAAACTGATGATATTCTTTATTTCACCTTACTGTTTAAGAAAAAAAGAAAAAAGAAAGAAAAAAGAAAAAAAGAAAAAAGAAAAAAAAGAAAAAAAAGAACTTTTTTCCTTCAGTATTGAACAGAGACAATCCTGGAAATAATAAAATATCATATATTTTTATCTTAAAAATTTCCCTTCCAGATAGGTCTATATTCTTTATGTGCCACTTTGCATTTTAAAACCAAGCAAAGGTTATTTTATTGCACCTATTTACGTTTCTTATTTTCTATTCATGTTACAACATGCTTCACAGATTGAAGCTGAAAATCCTTATTAAATATGGGGCTAAAACATTTTTTATTCTCTCACAATTCCTGGAAATTTTCAGAGTGGCCTTATCATGTGAGAATCTGTGTCTCTGGACACAGTCTCTGGAAAGTGTGTGAAAGTGGTTTTTATTTTATGCCAAAGCTAATATTGCAATATACCGGTCACATATTTATGGCCACACCTAACCAGCCTTTCTTCAGACCCTTCATGGCTAAGTGATTAAAGAATAACATTTGTAACTGTGTAACTTTTTTTAATGACATGGCTGAAATAGAGTCCATTACAGGCTATACTGTCTCTTAAAATATGGGGTGAAAATTCTGTTAAAACAGCAAAAAATTTCCAGTTGACTCATATTAGAAAAACAAACTATGAAACTCAAGGACCACTACATTCCACTTAAATATGAAAAAACAGTGAGCTATATTTCTCCTGCGTTACAGAGTACAAAAAGAAAGCAGAAACATGGAAGAGATTCAAGGTAATGCAAGACTGAAACGAGGAACCACACTCCTCATGAGTGAATTAGCCCTTAAATCATAAATAAATAAATAAATAAATGCCAAACTTAAGGACTACAATTCACATGGATGGACAGCACTGATTAACATACTGGAGGTAAAACAACATTAAATCAAGCTATGCTGAGTATAAGGCAAAGCCTGGGCGCCCCCAACCTTATACCTGAGGATGTAACCAAGGAATACAGTTACCCTTCATCTCAAGGCAACCTCCACTTGAGCGGGGGTCCAGGCAGCACTGGCACCAATTCCTCCAGAGCCAGAGTCAAGTTTTACCATGTTTCCACCACTCAAAGCATCGCCCTGGGGCAACTGGTTGCAGAAGCACTCTGGCAATCAGGCTAAATCCATGAAAAGGCAGACATTTGAGGCTGCCCAAAAAGAGATGAAAGAACTGAAATTATATCACTTTGCAAGAGTTCGCACAGCATAGCAAAGATGACAGAATCACCTCAGAAGACAAATTCTTCACAGAAGTAACAGGTGATATTACAGCACAGAATGAATAGACTATTAGCCTTCAGCAAATCAGGTATTTATTGGTTTTAAATTGTACATTAGTGCTCAAGCAACAATGATATTTATACTGCACATCAAACTGCAAGAATAAGAAAGTAGTGAGCTAAAACTGAAGACTTAGATTAGTGATCTTGTATGCCCTGAGGGAATACGAGATCTAAAGAGATGCACACATAAAGTAAATAAGATACAATGATACTGGGGGAATAATGCCAACTGAGTCAGCAATATGAAAAAGCTACTGTTCAGAAACATCCAACAGATATCAGACTCCAATCTCAATAGACAGTTTGGAAACTGAAGGGTTTTAATTAAAAGAGGGAACAATCCTGAAACAAGAGTAAGCACAGAGCTAAGAACACCTCCAAGAAAAGCACCGACCAGTCCTTTTACAGTACTATGGCCAGAAAGCAGCATATATACCTCCATATATAACACTCAAAACAAGCTGGCGTACACCAGAATGCTATATCGTCATTTTATATTTTTGTCTTCAGAAGTTTTCCTCAGAGAGTAAGCTGAAACATCAACATATCAGTATTAAAAATTCCTGTTTTCTTCCTGCAGCTTTTAAGTTGTAGATATTAACAAAGATGAAATGTTTATCTATTCAAATAGAAAGGCAATTTTGACCTTAGCGCATTAGTCTAAAAACAAAATGTGTTGTTTTGATATTTACAAGATGCCAGAAATAGCTGCACTTCACAATCAGCCTCATACCATCCTTGCCAAAACAGCCTTGAAAAAGCCCCTCTGGAGGAGGACAGAGGGAAACAAATAAGAAAAAAAAAAAACAGTTACTAGTACAGGATTTACAAACCGAACTTCAAAACCATTGAATTGAGCACTTGAGCTCTGTAGACAAAGGATTCATGAAGCCCAAACTGGAAGCAGACTGCATATATGTAAAATCTTTTCCAACATCAGTTAAAAAGCAGCGAGTGACTGCCAGAGTTGCTGCAGAGGATGAAATCTGCTATCCAGGTGGCAACAGAGGGTGCCACAGAGATTAGTGAGCAATCATTAGTTTGCACAAGCCACACTCCTCCTGGTTTGTCCATACACCGTTACATTTGTCTGGCAAAATATGAGACAGAGAATTATTATTTTGAGATGTTTTGTCCATGTACAACTGCTGTTATACAGTTTATTAGTGAGCCACACTGAGCACTGAGAGCTTAGGCCCTGAGCAAAGCAGACATGCAAAAGAGACTGGTTTTAACTAATGTCTGAGTAGTCAATAATAACAAGTAGTGGTAACATAGTAAGCACTGCGGTATCAGCGACTGGCTGTGCTGTGGGTGGCTGGAGGAGGCCCTAACAGCTACCAGAAAAACCATGCACGCTGCTTCCAAGCTTTTTATTTTGTTAAACATCTCTCAGTAATACACCAGTGTAAGGTCCTGTACAGCCTTCAAGGATTTCTAATTTTTATTTTATTCACTCCTTATTCCAACAACAAAGATCCTGCACGCCTTTAGAGGAATATTAGTGATGCAGAAGACCCAACCCTGAACCCTGTGAAAGCCATTACAGTTAGCCAAGAGTAACTGGGCTGATGCCAGCTCAGTTTATTGTATCGCCTTTGTTTGTTTCCCTGAAAACACAATGCTACAGTGAACCAGGGGATGTTAATGTGTTTCCATGCCATGCTGCATTTGTTTTTATTGCCAGAACTCTGTACTTAATATAGCTGATACCTTCTACGAGGCTAAGACATCTTAATGAGCTCAGCACAACCATGCAGAGGCCTACACCAAAGATCACTGCCTCGTGAGCAGTTTATTGGGGCGGGCATGGATCACTGTCCAAATATTACTGCTAGCTGCAGACTAGCTAATGCGCTTTTAACAAGCTAAAAACATCTTGCTAAAACAAATCTGTCATTATAAATAAGTGACAGTAAAGTGGGCACACGGTGTAATACGTTTACCAAGGCCATCACATGGTGGTAGGAATTAGCGTTGGTACTTGGCATGTTTCTATGCTGATAATGGTTGGGTTTTTTGCATATACTTTTTATTCTGGCAATTTCAGTGGCTAAGAGAGATCTTACTGTCAACTTGATGCATATATTTGGTATAAGACAAAATCCCTTCAACATTCCAGTATCATTAAATTGTACCACGAACACGGCTGTGCCTGAGAAGGAGTCCTGCCTACCCCTGTGCACTGAAACAGCATTACCCCAGGCAAACCCTCTGATCTCAGCCTTTAAAAGTACATACAGTACCAGTACTACCCTACTGACCTGCAGTACTACAGATGGTTCATGTACATATATAGCTTTAATCAAGATAGGAAGATGTGCTTCCTGAGAGATGGGATTCAGTCTCAGTCCAGCATTGCACCAGAGTACCAAAAGATCTGCTTTCAGGCTTAAACCAAACCCGTGCACTTACCTGTGCATTTACAAGTATGGAGCTCCTTCCGTGCTATATACGATTAAAAGTAGGATTGTTATAGAAACATACACCCCCACACACACACATTTATGAGACGGTTCTTTTGCACTGCTCTGAGAAAAGAAATTTTTAAATTCAAACATAAATAAAAGTACATCTGATATAGCGCTCCCCTGCACAGCCAGAAAAATATAAACAGAGCTCAATAACAAAACAGAGCTCCTCAGCAGAGGCAGCCATATACAAGTGCCTTAAATCCAACACCTCCTTCTGCATTGAGTAACTTTTCACATCGATTTTCCAAGCACTAGGAGTTTTTTTAGTAAGTTACCAACCCCTTCCAATGAGGGTCATACATGCAAGGAGTCCAAATCTGGATTAAAAAAATGAAAGTTTAAGGTAATTATGGGTGCTGCATCACTGCTTTTTCTACATAATTGACTCCTCAGTTGCAATTTTATACAACTCTTAGCATTCTTCTCCACAACGGAAAAGGAACATTCCCCTTGACGGTGTACGAAGTTTTTCAGCTATTTACTGTCATACAAAAATCAGATTGAAAAAAGTAAAATTCTCTTAAATAATCTCACGGTATTTTTTGTGCATTCAGAATTGTAAGCCTGCTGGCAACTAAAACGTGGCCACAAATACAGCTGAGTCATGGAAAAACAGAATAAACGTACCATGATTTATGGTTTTATGATTTACCACAGAAAAGCAACTCAGCTGTCTGGATCACTGCAATTTTCTCTTCCTTCCTAGGCTTGGATCGCTCCCAATTAGAGCAAAGTATTTCAATTAATTTGAAAACTAATTCTTTTAAAAAAAAAACTGTACACTGCAGACAGGACCAGAAGATAAAGCTGTTTGACTGCAAAAAAAGGAGCTGAAAAGCGCTCAACAATACTCTGTGACTAAGTGTCTGGCAGATCAGGTAGGGGCAGGTGAATCACGAGTGCAAGACTGCATGTGTCACTGTTTGGCAGCAGCCGTTCGTAATCTGGGTTGAGGCGTAAAGGTTGCACGGTTTGCATTGACCTGTGTAGGCTGCTGGAAGACTTGGGAACTGATTAGATCCTGTCGCTCCTCCATCTACAGCTTCCCCTCGTGAGGCCAAGGGCTCCTCAGCCATTTGTCCCACACAGCCTTCTGAGGCTTTTCAAATGGGCACCTGCAGCAGATCATTGCACCGGCATCAGCTGTGCTTCCTACATTACCAAGCTGTGGCTGCATTATAGATGCTGGCTGTACAACTACTGTGTGCTCTCATCTTTCTGGGTACTATTTCCCACCACGGCAAGCCAAAAAACAAAGAGACTAGGTCTTAAAGGTCGAGGAATATTATATGCGTCATTTCAACCTATCATCAGCTCAAAAAAAAGCCAACCACCAAACCTCTTTTTCTTTAAGCTTAGCTTAGTCAAAGTTAACCTTGTTCTAGCTTATTAAGAAACACTTATCTATTTCACATTTTTCCAGCACTTCTAGGGAAATACAAAAGAATGTTAAATAAAATGTTTAAATCCATATACATACTTGAACCAAATATCACCATACTTCATAGAAACAATAAATTACCCAAGTCCCTTCTTCCAGCAGCCTCTTCTGTGTCAGACTAAAGAACAGTGCTATGAAATGGCTTCTTTTAATATTCTTGCTTATCTGTACCATTATAGTGAACAATGCTCATGAACGATGAAAGGGACACTTGGAGGGCAGCCCTATGCCCAAGCCCAGCACCAGGACTGTGCTCTCTCCTTCACAAGCAAAAAGGGACATTATGAACGGCCCTTGTACTGATCTTCTGCACAAGTATGCATTCTACCTTGCTTATATATGAATTCATTCTCCCTCTGAGTGATCTCCCATTTTTCCTGCTTTGGTGACTTGTCCCTCATAAACCAAGCTAAAAACTGCAGGAGAAATTCTTGTTCATCTAAAAAAAAAAAACCCAAATCAGTGGGAGTTTTCCAATTTGGGGCTCAATATTCACAAGCGTAGAAAGTGTATTGCATAATATTTTGTCAACAATACCAGATGCATTTCTAATAGAAATAAATTGTGGGATATTTATTTATTGACATTTCAGATGACCAAATATTGTTACATCTTTATCTTAATTATATTTTGCATAATTTGGTATCTGAGCAGAGGTTAAGGATCACACCTGACCCCTTTATAAAGCAGTCAGCAGTGTTTCTTCATAGGTTAGAATCCTGGGGTTGAATACGAAACTTAAGCTGAATTGTTATGGCACAACTGCAACTAAACAGTAGCAAAAGACTCTGGTTTAGGTACAAAAAGCTTGCAGAAAGGGAAAAAGCACATAGCTAAATCTATACCAAAATATAAATTGATGATAACTTAAACCCCAAATACATCATTAAATCCTGCAGTATATCTTCCTAAATTTCAGCTCCAACCTCTAACAAACGCTCGCCGTGAATGCAGAATTTTTCTGTTACACAACCTACAGACAGTTTTGGACAGGTAATTCACAACAGCCTGTTCCTGTGGCCTGGATGCAGGAAGCACAGCTAAAAGGCCAGAGACAATAACTTCAAGGACCAAACCTTAACGCACATGGATAGAGAAGGAACCGTTCATCACCTAAAGGAACCGTTCATCACCTAAACTGTTTCAAACCCAGTCCTGTTTCGTAGGCTGGAGCCAGTGGCTTGCCCACATAGAGCAAATTTAAACATCAGGGTTCTTGACATGGTAGGTCAGGCTCTTCTTCCACGCATTTTGCTTGCTGTGTAATTCGATCACTAACAATCTTTGTGCCAGTTCAAGACAAAAATGTCCTTAATGTCTTTTAAAGGCAGCATTTTTTCTCCTGAAATTAAAACCTTTTCAGGTTATTTTTTTTAACCACAAAAAATTTCTTGCTGCCAGTACTAGTAATATATTAATTATTTAACTGAAATAAATGCATCTGTTAATGTGTTTAATTAAGCATACAAAGCTCTTTATTTGATGTTATTTGTATTTAAGATTTCCTGTTTTCCCTGAAGTATTTATTATCCAAGGCATGATTCTTCTAATCTTAGATATACTCTGGGACTGAAGTACTATTTTATATCAGCATTTCTCAGCTGCTTTTAACATGAATAGATATATTACAAACCATGTTAATGAGCTGTTTAGTATTCATATATTAGACTTTTCCTCATTTTATATGGAAATACTACTATAAAAATTCTAAGAATACTAGTTTTATGTGCATGATAATGATGAGATTCAAAGCAAATAAGAAGGAGGATATCTGTGGTGGCAGTGAATATGGAATGGATTAGTACATCGTCAATGTGCTTTACACTGGTATAAAATTATTAAGCATGTAATTAAGTAGGATCAATTGCACTGTTTGTTTTTGGGGTAATGTTTTAGCTATTTTAGATGTTTCATCTTTAAGAATTTAATTTCACACTTTAATGATCTTCTTGTAATTTCCTCCTCCTGCTATGAAGTCACATAGTCAGGATATGCATGAAATCCACTACATATCAAGAAGCGACTAGGGTGGAAGGCCAGGCCAAAGTCACTGCAAAGGAAGATAAGAACAAGGCAAATTAAATAATTTTGTAAATACAAAAATAGTTCAGTTCAACTGACCTTATTCATCAGATACATTCAAATCTCCAGGATTGTTAGCAGGAAAGAAATTATATAGTTACTTGCAGCAACTGCAGCTTTGACCTGGCTGACCTCAGAGACGTCGCCAGTGCAGCCAAAGTGAAATGAGATTTGACGTTGTAGGAGCTTAATGAGTAAAACCGTCAGCCTTCAGTACACTTACATCTGCATGCAGGTCACAGAAATAAATAAAAAACTAAAAACCCAGCTTTGGGTAAGGTGGAGGGAGAGAAGACTATTCTCTGTCTTGGATAGAGAACTTACTATTGCGATACTGAATAAAAACCCAACTGTGAAAATAAGTCTGCTATTAAACTGAAATGTCTCATTTCGAACAGGGAATTACAAATCAATGAAACAAAGCATCTGTTATTATGGAAAATCCAACGTCTGAGTAGGTTCCCTTACTAATTTTATATGCTGGACGAAGCACACGCTGCCCCTGCAGTCCCAGCTCACTGTGTGTTCTCCTGTACGTGACCTCCCAAGGACTGAAAGCAGAGCTATGGCCACCAGCAACACTCTGGATTGAAGGGAGTGAGGAGGTTGGACACAAATTCATTGAAAGGCAAGACAACAACAGGTGCTATTTATTTTACTGAAAATATAGTCAGAGGAGATAGATTTCAGTAAGAATAATGTATCTTTATTTTATTATTGTACTGAACAGGTATTATACTAGATAACTTCTCTCTTAATAGCAGAGCAGATATCTCTTGTCTATACTATCCATTATTTGTACCTGGTTTTTGTACTTGAACTCACCATTGGCTTTAGATTATGGAGCACCCTTGTAAACTAAACTACCTCTTGCAACAAGAAGCTAGAAAACCAAAGACGACAGCACATTAGAGATCTACCTTAGACAACTTTAGATTAACTAGTTTAAAAAATTACCTAAAATATCAAATAGCCCAGTATAGCAGTAGAGCAGAAAGTCAGAATGAGTTAGAAAATGCCATCTCAATAGTCTCTAAAGCCTGAGCCCAAAGGCAGTGAGAGACGCTCTTTGTAGCCTTGTCATACTTATGAACGCTTAAGAAGCGAAGCAAAGAGAAGAAGCACTTTAGAGGTAATTTTATTATATGATAAAAAAAAAACAAAATTCTTTTTTTCCACCTAGATTTTGTTTCAACACTTAAATAATGAAAAATAAGTTTGCCACATCTTTACTTCGAAGCAACTCATGTTATTGCAAATATACCATTAACAGCTATACCTTCTAAGAAGCTGTACCTTTAATGAGGTTATAAATGTCAGATGGTAAAAATTAATTTAGCATTCTCTGTGACGAAATATATACACAAACTTTGGTCCAATCCTATGAACACCTGTCCTCATGAGTAGAACTAACTCGGAATTATTTCACGTTGGGCATATCCAAGTTTTACATACAATTTAAGAGCTATTTCTGAGGGCACAGCTCACAGCCCTACAAAGTAGATGGGCATGGATGTTGATGCATCTTTGAATAATGTAAGATGAAGGCGTTAAGCAATGCAGACTTCAAAATGTTTCATTTGGCACAGTTTAACCCAGAAGTACTGGGGCATGAGTAAGAGCTGCTAAAACGTGGACTTTCTGGATTAGATCTGTACATCCATAAGTTAACATAAGGAACTAAATCCTGAAGGATACTTTTTGAAATGAAACCTTTTCCATCATTTCCTTTTCTGCTTTATTAAAAGGCTAAAATGTAGCACAGTTGAATCCAGGCTGCTGGCTACAGTGAGTTACACTCCTTTGTCATAGTTATGCATTATTCTTTGTGAGCAGAGGTTTTTGTCTTGCATTATTTCTTCGTCCATAGCAAAGTGTCCTCTTTGCTGACTATAACTACTGTGCATTTTATCGCTAATAACACCTCTAAATTCTTATTTTAAATCACAGCCCTATTTTCAAAAAGAGCAATTTTACTTTTCTTCCAGAAAGTCATTTGCTTGCTAATGAGAGTTGTTTTCATCAGTAATTTTGAGAAGAAAAATGGTTATTACACTTTAGCACTTTTTAAGTGACAAATAAAGAATACCAGCCAGCCCACTATTTAAATATACTACATTTCTCCCAGTACAAGATCTACAGGCCAGATGTATCATTATAATTATAAACATTTGTAATGAGTTTCAGTGCAATTGGGGCCCACAGTGAAGTAGCATCACCTCAGATAAAAATCTTTCAACAAGAAATTTCATACATAAGATTGCTGTAATTTATAAATCCCTGCATTATCAAAAATCACCTTTTTATACCAGCAAAGCCAAAAAGGGTTTTGATGATGCTATGTACCTACATTTTTTTTCTAAACACGTTTTTAAATTTTATCAATGCCTAATCAATAGACAATGCTGTGGTACAGCAATTTCTTTACCTCCCTTTTACCAAAGCTATTCCTGGTAGACAGTGCAATGACAGGCTAACAATCAACGCTCTCACAATCATCTTGATATTTGGCTGAATTATCCTGCTTAAGGTGCATTCCTCATTTCCCAAAATACTCCCTTTTCCTGATGCTGACTATTGAACAGCAATAGTATGACAAGACAGCAGGAGACAAAGGACTGTTAATGGGAAGATAAAAACTGAGACAGAAAATGAAGCAATAAGAATTAGAACATCAGTGAAGAGAAAAGGATGAGACCTATGAGAGGGGAAACGGAATCTGTTTAGGATGATGACAGAGGAAAAATAAAGGAACATGGAGGATGAAAAATAGTTTTCATAGTAATTTTAGTAGTTTTGTCAGGAGAACTAAAAAAAAAAAAAAAAAGTCCTTAGGTTAGGCTTAACAGCCAGCACAACCTCATGAAAGAGAAACTGTGCCAAGTCTTTCCATCTCTTCTCTCCACATGTCCACTTTTTTTTGGGTGTAATTTATAGCTTAGCTATGAAAATAAAATTGCTTTGGTTTAAAAACTTGAAAACAAAGTCTTGGTCAAAGTATGAATTACTTTTATAGGTTTTTCAAAAGATTGATCTTTTCATTTTCTTGTCTTATGAGTATATATCCCATTAGATCTGCTTCTGTGTAGGAAGTGCAATTTTAGCAAGCAATTAATCCATAAATGAGCTGTTTCAGAGTTTTAGGTATTGGGCATCATCCTTCAAAGGCTCTGTCCTGGCCTTGTATTATACCTACATGTTTCCACAGACCTTAAAAGAGGCTCATTTTGTCGGCAATCATTTAATTGAATTCCCTGTGAACCACTTTTGGAAAATCATGCACAAGATAATCAGCCGTAGACAAAAAAAAAAAAAAAAAAAAAGGTAGTATTCCTAATGACCATGTCACTGAGAGACACAATGACCTTTAAGTCCTTCAATACCGAACTTCTTGTTGCATACTTTATTCCAAAAGAAAATATGCAGCCAGAGAGCTACAGAAATTACACCTATTTGAACCTGGACCTCTTGCCAGGGATGTTGAGTTTCTGTGCAATAATGACACCGTGATTCCCCCTGTAGTTCTCATCTTTCACATAGACCAGAGATTCTGTGATTCTGACACCACCTCCCCCCCTCCAAATTCATAAATAAACATTTTGGAAAATTTGCCCCATGGGGAAAGGCAAAAAGAAATCTAATGCTGCATTTTATGTACTCAGATGGTCACAAGATCTAGCACTTTCCTGAGTACAAGGGAAAATCTTGTCTAAAGATCTTTTCATATTATGAGCTCAAAGCATTTAAAACACGAAGGAATTCTTCTTTCTTAAACTTTTTGTGCACCACACAGATCTCCCGCTACACATTTGCAAGGTGTGAATCATTACTAGTAAACCAGAAACGAGCTAGCCTTAGAAAAACCTATTGGCCTATAATAAAAGTTAATGTAACCATTTATATTGGTAAGTTGTAAATAATTGTTTAAATATCTGCATATATAACACTTACACTAACTTCAGAATGATAATCAAAATCTATTGTAAAGTCTTTTAAGTACCTTTTAAGGCAATTATGTTTGGCTGAAACAGGATTGGGTGCATGGACTATGTAACCGACAATGTTAAAGAACGTTCAGACCGGAAACCAGAGTAGAAATGAATACACAGAATAGAAAATAAACTATTAAAAAAAAAAAAGTTATTGAATGCTTTTAGTCTTTAAAATGATTTAAAAAAAAAAAAATTAGCAGAAGCAAGTAATTCAATTCCTTGCCAAATTCCGATGTTTACCTGACTGTAGCATGTCACCTTTGAAATGATCATTTAAGAAAAAATATTTTTTATTCACAAAACTGAAATTGCAGCCCCCTACAAAATGAACACTGCTGGAAGCCAAGCCCCTGTTGCTAACCCTTTACAGATAAAGCAGCAGTGCCCAACAAGTCACCAGGAACGAGGCTCACTATACTTCTGATACCAGTTGGACAGATTTACACCTTGCTCTTGCAAGATCCTTGTGTTCAGTACAGTGTAAATTTTAGTTCCCACAGTGTAACCTGGCTAACAGGGTATATGATACATAAAATAGGTGTTCAGTGTACCATGGCATTCCTCAAGCACTTTGTTATCTATCCTTTCAAACATTCCCTCTTGTGGATCTGATCTCCCTATCCTACTCCAGTTCCCACAGTTATCATGGACATATAGAGCCACCCTTTATTATTAAAAAAAAAAAAAAAATTATTAAAAAAATTAAAAGCAGGCACAAGCTTAGTCATTCCATACTTCAGACGGCAGAATGCAATGCAGCTCCAAGCAAAAGCCACATAACCTCCTTCTGGTGGGATTTCTCAGCTCATGTTCAGCCCTATACCAGCATTCAGTGTTACGCCAGCACATTTGCTTGGCTTTCATTCCCTGCAAGTTTAGATCTGTATATGGGCTGTATAGACACTGCCCATATAATACTGGGATCAGACAGAGATAGTCCTATGGTGGGTTGACTGTGGCCAGTTGCCAGACGCCCACTCAGCCGCTCACTCGCTCCCCCTTCCTCAACAGCATGTGGGAGAAAACAAGATGGCAAAGCTCATCGGTCAAGATAAAGACAAGGAGATCACTCACCAGTTACCGTCACAGGCAAAACACACTCGAGTTTGGGAAGATTAATTTAATTCAGAGCCGGACTGCAGCCCCTGTCAGGAGAACCTGCTCCAGCGTGGGCTCCTCTCCACAGACCACAGTTTCTTCAGGAAGCATCCACCTGCTCCTCCATGGTCTCCCCACGGGCTGCAGGGGAATCCCTGCTCCATCGCCCGCAGCACCTCCGCCCTGTCCTCCTCCTCTGACCTGGGTGTTGACAGGGCTGTTTCTTTCCTCACTCCTCACTGCCAGGCAGCGTTTTGCCCTTTCTTAAACATGCCTTCCCAGAGCTGCCACCAGCATCGCTGACTGGCCCAGCTGTGCCCTGCCCTGGGGCCGTTGTGGAACCGGCTGGAACCGGCTGTGTCCGACACAGGGCAGCCCCGGCCTCTCCTCACAGAGGCCCCCACAGCCCTGGCTGCCAACACCCAGACACCCGGTACAAGTCCAAATAATAATAATAAGATCCATAGTAGGGCTGCAGCCATATGTTTAATCACACCAAGTATTCAAAGTCACTCACACTCACACAAAATGAATGAAGTAGTTTTATTCAGAGAAGGATAATGCACATATTCCAGTAATTTGACAATGTGCTTATGTCTCAGATATAGTATTACCGTCCGTTGGGAAATTATAAAAAGGAATTGCCTCTAAACGCTCTCTAGGGCCTCAATACCATTGCTTACACTCTGGCTGTGACAGAAAGTGCAAAAACATAAAGGTTATTCCCTGGCCCAAGACGAGTGCTCCCCTGCATCCAAAGACGGGGCAGCCCAGAGGGAAAAGGAGCAGAATCAGTGGTGAGAGGTGTGGGAACATCCCCAAAGTGCGAACCCCCTCAGGAAGACAACTGGGCCTCATCAACACCGGTCCCAAACACCACAGCGGAACAACGTGAACTCCTCCAGAGCGACTGCAATGCAGGATTTGTCTCAATGGGGTGCTTCTCTATAACCTTTCCAAAAGGCTTAGAGGGTATGAGCGCCATCGACATTCATCCTTTCCAGACTGTTTGCTCTAATATTCCGTTAACTACCAGAACATCAGCAATCCCATCACACCAGCAAAACGACTTTTCCTGGAGGGGCCGAGCACGGCAGTTTTCCCAAACGATGGAGTAAGGAGAAAGCAGAGGTCAGAAGCTGAAGCCCAGGTAGCAGTCACGCAGGTGTTCACCACGGGGAAAGGGGGCAGGCAACGGCAAACTATCTGAACGGGATGAAGCACAGCAGACCTGAGAGGCTATATGCCAGAAAGTAGGATGGCAAAAACACCGGCCATAATAAATACATCTTTATACATCTTTTCTTCACCAGTAGTTACCAACTACAGTAGCTTTGCTAGGGTAAACCACAAGGAGATCCTCAGTGGGAAGAGTGTTTTCTTTCACGTCTGCAAAAATGGTATCAGGAAAGTTAATCCTACTTCAAAACATTCATCTTGCTCTGTCAGGAGCACTTCTTTTCACCTGCTAACATAAAAGCATGGCAATATTGTATTGCTGCATTAAGCATTTAACTTAATTTTATGTAAACTAGCAGCAGTTTCATAAAATTTGTTGACATTTGTCATTTTCTTGTGGTTCATTTCCTACAAGAGCTTCAGAAGTTAAGTTTTACTACTGATATGAAAGATCCTGATTCAGAGAGAGAGAGTACACATTCATCACCTCAAAGCAGTTTAATATAACCAGTAACACAGTCAAGTATCTCGCTGAAGAATAGGTGTAAGCAGCTATTTTATGTAGCAGATTCCTTGTTCCATAGTAACTACATACAGCAAAATTATAAAGAGTGAAAATAAGACCACATTCTTCCCTCATGTCCAGCGTTTTCTTCATTTACCTTCAATAGCCTCATGGAAGCTCATCTTCAATGTATGCAAGTTATTCATTGATCTGGGATTTTCCAAAGCTACTTAAGAGTGGTTTGGGAACCTGGCTTCTATTGAATTTCAATGAATCTACTCATAAAAGAATTAGGAGCTTTAGGAAATTTTATCTTTATTGTTTCATACCACAGGAGCAACATGGCATCCAATTATCTTATCCTTTGCTGGTAAAAGAACTACAACTGAGGTACTCAATTAACAATTTTTAAGCTCGTGAAACTAGTCTCACATAATTAGCATCCAGAGAATTAACGAAGCTGTTTTAGCAAACAAAGTGAGACTCAAGCTTTTAAACAAGGTATTTCTGGTTGCTGCTTTTCTTTTGCTCCTCCAACTTCAGTTTAATCATGATTATAGAACATGATATTCCCTCAAAATCCCAGAGAAAGATTATTATCAGAGATAATTTCAACATGTTATGATAAGCCTGCATCTACTCAAACTTCTAGAAACAGGGACCATTCAAATTTGATGATTTGCTAATGGAAGCTGGGGTTCTTTCAATTCAGGACCAGTCAGCTACAAATAAATTGTGTGTGTGGCCTGTATGCAAACAGTCATTCGGACACCATTTAAGAAAGCTCAAATACAAGAACAACAGTGCCAGGATAACAAAGAAAGTGCAGGTGCGGACAATACGAGAGACAGAAATTCAGTCTGGCAGTGCAGAGTAAATCGTTTTCAGAATTTTGATGCTGATAAAATAACTGAGTGTCAAGTACTTTCATGTCTTGGTAGTAGGAGATCTCATATTGTACTGTGTTTTTTTTCCCCTCTCATAAGATATTCATGATATTCAAGCAATACTTAGGGTCATAGGTGGTTCCAATGGGCAACTGTACCATAGCAAAGCACAGCTGCATGCAACATGCCACAGAATGATATGAAAAGAGCTCAGGGTATACTTGTGCCAGACCTCAAGTCCCTCTTCATAGGGCAAGTATCAGGCAGTATTATAGCATCCTCCTCTAC
Organism: Gymnogyps californianus; assembly: GCF_018139145.2. Taxonomy (NCBI): domain Eukaryota; kingdom Metazoa; phylum Chordata; class Aves; order Accipitriformes; family Cathartidae; genus Gymnogyps; species Gymnogyps californianus. Next base: position 38,870,599 of record NC_059477.1, read on the forward strand.
TTCATGGTGAAGAGACTCTAAAGCAGCCCTTGCTGGAACTGCTGCTGCTGCACGGAGCATTACAAAACCCAAACACAATCAATGTGTACAATTCCAGAAAGGAGCTACAGAAAATAAGCAATTTCTTTTCCTGCTCCTTTGTTTCACCTTGCCTTAGCACAATGCATTCTGACAGAAAGGAGTTTGTGAACTGAGATTAGAAAACAATATGCAAGCCAGACAAATTCTGAAGCTGCAAACACACAAAAAATCCTTAAGTACTAAATGGATGGAGTCATTTGCCAATATACCTTTTAGATCTCAACCCTGTTAGTAGGAGGTTGAGGAAACTAGGCAATAGTACATCAAATCAAATGTCTAGATTTCAGAAGCCATTGATATTCCTTGGGCAATCGCATGGTTTATTTAGAGATGAATATGTTATTCACAGAGGTACAACTGCAGAATGCAACACACACTGCTACCCCAAAATTACAATGTTGTAAACTGGATCTTTGAGATACAATTAGTGAACTTCCCTACTTAAGCCCCTATAAAAGTTGTTGAGATAGGCAAATGCTTAGAGCGCAAGACCAATACCAGTGGCAAGAATGGTAAAATAAGCAAAAAACCCAAAACAAAACACAACCCCCGCCCCCAAGAAAAATAGTATTAAACAGGTGTTTCCAACTACTGAGTGCCTAAAGCAGGCAATAGTGAACAGACACTAGGTGATACAAAAGGTTGTCACTATTTTTGTTTTTTAAACTCTATGCGTTTTAACAGTATATTTGACTTTTGTAATTGTCCCACCAAAATACTCCGGCAGATGAGTCTACAGACAGCAATTTTTTTTTTTAATTTTTTTTTTTTTTCCCTTTTTACAGTGAGGAAGTCCTCTAAACATTTGCATCAACCTCCAGACCAACAGCTATCTGTAAAAGTCAAACACGTCTGGCCAGATTCTGGGGCGTCTGAGAGAGTTCTATTGATTTCAAGCGAGTTTACTGATTTAGCCTACTGAAGAACCTAGCATCATCCGATTAGGTTAAGTAAATTGATTTTTGAATCCTGACTATTTGCAAAAACCTTATGAACAACCTAGAGACCTATCACCCAAGAAAGGGTAGAAATTACTTGGTCAAGAGTTTTATTAATACTTTTTTTTTTTTAATCAATTTTCTCACAAACAATTCACAAACAGAAAAGCAACAGAATTTGTTCACTAAATTATTCATTACAAATTACTGAACCAGGTTCTTTGGCACTACGAAAAGCAGCAGCTCCACTGAGAGCAGAAAGAATTACAGCTGCTAAGAAACAGAGAACACAAGTATAGATGCCGTAGGAATTCATTTCTGGTTTTAAAAAGCTATTTGTGAGATCGTGTAGTGGAAGATGGGAAGTAGAAGGGGAACAGACTGGTGATGGAAGCTGTCTGTCAACTCAGAAGAACACAGGCAGTGACAGGACACCTCCACCACACTCACTGAAAGCCCACGGAAGCTGTGCCTGCGTAAAGCCCTGCCCCAACTTTTGCCAATGCAGAAGCTGAATTCAACGACAACTAAGAATGCCACCTTTTCCTCCTCTCTGTCCAAGCCTAGATCTCTTTAGTAATGCTAATAAAGGGACTAGATCGTATGATTGCAAGTGGATTCCTGAGGAAATTAGTTGATACAGTCGTATCACATGTGTTTGTACAGCCTAATAACTTTCAGGTTCTATTGCAAAATCTGGTTAAAATGCCGCCAGGAGAGAGGCCACAAAGATATTTAGTTCCTCAAAGTTTTCTGCAAATAGATGGTTGAGTGATGAGACTAATAAGACTTTTCATATTCTCACCATGGGAAAAGCTGCAGCATGAGATTTTTTCTCCTTTTATACACCTTGATAACCCCACAGGAGAGAAGTTAAGAACTTCCACTTGCAGGAAAAGATTTGATCAATGCTTGCACGTTATTAGAACCCAGAAAACCCTATTACTAGGCACAAATCCACAGAAAATCAATCAAACTCCATTTGTTTATGGCTATAGGAACAACTAGCAATATCTGTCAGGCTACACCAAATAATTCATCGTATGTAAGTCAGCAAAGAGCTGACAAATAGAGGCTGCATTCATCTATAAACAAACAGACACATGACTCAGTGCACTAAAACTGGAAGGTGCTGCATCCCTGGCGTTAACACCACAGAGCCCTCAAATATTTCATAAGAGTATTTTTAAGGTAGTTTATAACTCCTTATAGATACCGTGATGCAAAGTATCAGCAGAAAAATTCAGGAACATTATATTCATCTCTAATGAGAAACAACTTACTGATGAAGCTAGAACACATACACGTATTTCAAGAAATACTACATTTGACAGCAAATTATGCTGACTAAACAAATACAGAACCATCAAGACCAAAACATAATTGTGAGCAAATATGTAAGAAAGTTTCACCCAGCATCCCAGCGCTGTCGCTTGGTTCTCACGCAGAGTCCTGGGCTGAGTTGAACTGAAAGGGCAGGACAGGGCACCAGACCCGGCATGATTACCATCTCAGCCCGTACACTCAAGTGCTGCCCGGGCACCTCATTAACCAGCAGCTCATCAGCAAACGGCTATGTAAGCTGTACATGCATAAGGATTCAAACACCTTCCTGCTCTACAACCGGAAAAGCAATGATGCTAACTCCTGTCTTTGACTTAGGACAGCCTAAGTAATGCATCCTACAGAAACTGTTAGCATCTGCAAAGGGGGAGGTGTTTCCAAGAGGACCAGGCTGGCTGATGTCAGGAAGAGTGTCGGCTTGCTTTCCCACCCCGTCCCCCTTTCTTCAAGCCATCAATAAACTTCAAAGATTATGTTTTTAATATGCCGTGGCACTTTGAATGGCACTACTGAACACAGATCATATGGTCCAGTACAATAAACATGCGAAGTTCTTTGGAACTTTGGAGGAAAATATCTAGGCATCCAGCAAGCTGCTGGATCAGGAACTACGTGCTAAATATCAGGAGGCAAATTAAAAACTGTGTGTGTGACCATTTTTGTGCTCTTATCATAATATTCATTAGTTAGCAGAAAAACTTTTAACTGCAGATACTAACACTATGCTTGAAAATATTGTATCAGAGAAGAGAGTAATCAATCATCAGTGCAGTAATAAAATCTTAACTGTACTTCAAGCTTGCAACTACAGTCTTTTGTTTTTGAGAATCCCAAAGCGTTTCAAAAGGCCGTTAATCAGAGCACCCTCACCACAGCCCCAGAGGCAATTTTCCTATCTGTTGCAGAGAACAAACGCTGGAGCAGGAAGGTTGCAATCATCGGTGCAATGTTTGCCCAGACAGAAATGGTTTCCAGACATCTTGAATTTCTGTCCCTCATTTTAAAGATCAGACTCCTAAATACTGTCTGATGTTTGATATTTTCTTTTCTTTTAGCAGTAAACCACATTTCTAGCCTTCCTGATTGTCAGTATTGCTTTGATACAAAATACATGGTTCTTCTCTTACATTAAGTGATTATCCTGGGGATAAAATCAGGAAATTCCCTCATTTTCCTCAGAACGCAGGAAACAAGAGAACATTAAGATTTAATATCACCTCATCTGTAGTCTACAAGGCTGATAAGAATAAAGTCTGTAAGGTTGCTACTCTGGTCTTCAGAAGCTCTTAGCCACATTAAAAAAAACAGGGTCTTTTATTATAATTAAACATGTTTTATTAAAGCTTTCCCTCATTTTCCTTTCTTTGCTTCTTTCCCCCTCATAGTTTTTACATCTTCTTTCATTCCTCCCTTTGATGTTTGCATGCTTTTCATACTTTTATTGAAAACATTTTGCACTATTCATTTCCAGCCCACCGCCCCCTAAATGTATTTAGAGGAATACATTTTTCCTGTGTCTGACTTTGCCTCTGCCCTCTACAGCTCATCTACAGCTCAGTGAGAGCGTAGGGAACATATGCTTTGGTGACAGTGTTCATTACAAAGTGGCACATGAACAAAACACCTTCCATCTCTTCCATTTCTTTTGTCTCTCACCTACACAGTGAACGTAACCTGTTCCCCTTGATATGAAGATTTATTCAGGATTTATTAAAAAAAAAAATTGAATCTGTCCTTTCAATTGTACAGTTAGTGCAACTATAAACATGACCATTAAAAGGAAGATAAAATAAGAGTGGCTCCTTCTTTACTTACATGTGTCTAAAGACTCATCTGAATCATCAGGACAATCAGGCTCTCCATCACACAGCCAGTGCTGGGAGACACAAGTCACGCGATCACGACACAGAAACTCTCCTACGTCACATAATTGATGTTCTTCTGAAAACAAGAATGTTTTAGAATGCAATGATTAAAAATGAAGGAAAATAAAGCGGCACAATGAAAATGAAAAGTGAAAATAAAGTGATTCTGAAATCAGAAATCAAAGCAAACAATAGAAACAATGTGAAGTAATAATTTAATGTTATCTAATGCCCTTCCTTAGGTTGTAGAGCTCTAACATCCAGCTGCAGTGTTTCAGTGGGAGCATCCCATAACCGTTTCAACCAGACATGAACAGCGTTAGCATAAACTACCTCTATGAAATAGAATTTTAAGAAAGTCTATTTTTCTCTATTTCACCATGAAGTAAATTTGTTCACTAGACAATCAACAAGCTTTAATTTCGTGTTATCAGCAGGGAGGTACCCCATTCTCCTCTCCTGCCCCAGAAAATATTTTCAAATCGTTGTTTCAAGTAATCAGATCTTCAAGGATGTATTTCTGTAAGCAGCCAAAGGCCTTTTTAAATAAACACATATATTTTTTTACTATTTCTTCACGTACATATTTTAATGACCAAATTCTGTCTCAGTTTTATATAAAAACTATTTTATATTTCATGTGACAAATTTGCAAACAAAGGTTTTAGTTATTTAAGGTCAACACTGAAGCAATGGCCTTAAAAAGAGGGCAATTTTGGAAGCCTGGCACACCCAAACTATCTGCTGGATTCAACCACCAAAGTCTGATGTCCTTGAGATCTAGAGTTAATTAACTCAAGACTATTCCATCATTAATTAATGTAAAACTATTCTAACATTAATTAAAGCTCACAAGGCCTCTGTGCAATATATTATATTAATTTTATCAATATATAAGTTACAGTAGTGCCTTCCACAAGGTTACATTGCAGATCGCTGGGAAAAGGTTTCTTGATTATTATTACGCTGATACAAGTGAGAAATAACTTCACTGGAGTCAATACTGTTACAAAGATATAAAACCAGGTATAAATAAGGAAAGAATTAAGCCCAATTCCACTTGTAGATCTATCCATTGGTTTAGTTCATACCAAAAGCCAACGGATACTGTTACTTTTTTCTTATCACTATTAGCATGCTGTAAGTCGGCGCTCTGTACACCGCTAGCTTCAGTGTCTGCTGAACCGAGTTGCTCTCTTGAAAGATCTTCGTTGCTGCAACTTGTGATTAAGTGCTTCGACTTTTCACGAAGCGTTACGATACTCCTTTCTTAGTCTGATATGTCAACTAGCAACTAGCATGATAACAAAAACCACTGTTCCTCAGAACAACTCAGCTGGCCTTCTGAACAAAATATCTGTTTTGCAGACACTATATATATATATTCTGTTGCCTAATCGCTGTAAGATGTGTTTCTAAACATGCTTGTAAAGCTGACTCTGAGCTACAAAGGAAAACTCTTATGGCACAGGTTTTGGGACATTTATGTATTATTACTCTAGGAAGTAACAATGGGAACGCTGTTAAAATTATCCTATCATTTCCTATGTGCACACCTCATTTTCAAAGTCAGTCTCTAAAATTATTGATGGCTACAGTTTCAAATGAGTCAAAGTTGCAACTATTACGTAGATATGTTTCATATTGCTTAAACTAGCTACATCGCGGCTTCTATGACTCAGTAGGAATCAAAGCATTTTTGTTATATTTTAATTCCTTGCCTTTACTTCAACAGCAAACAGTGCTCAGTCGTTTAAGTTGTTTATTGTCTCTGAAAAAAATGAGTGACTGTATAATTAAAAGTGTAAGTTTACACACACATGGAAGTGGTTTTGCTTAAATCTTTCAGGGAGATGATTAAAGGTCCTGCTTTGATAGCGCTTCTTGAAAAACCATCTTGGAAGTCAGAGGGAGGGAGTTTGGCAAGTTTCACCATTTCAAAGATACACAGTAGTGTGAGCAAACCCTGTACAAAGAACTGTTTAGTATTTGTTTTTATAATATTCTTGAAATCCACAATAAATTTCTGTTTCTTTATGGAAACCTTGTACTACAGTGTGAACTGTCATGTTCTGTGTATTAGATGTCTGTTTGTAACAGACTTGGGAATATTAAAACTAGCACAAAACCCGTTATCTACCATATCCACTTATTTATACCACTCAAGAACAATTATTTCTCAGAGCAAAAAATAGTTGAAATGGCTAACTTCATGAATTAAGATGCATAAGATCAAATTATTTCAAATTAGATTTTTCTAAACGTTATTTTTCATAGATTTCTGAACTGACAGCTAAGTGAAAAATACTTTAATGAATAAATATAAAAATGTAAAGTTGTGAAAACACTTATACAGTCAAGTTTACACAAGTGACTGGTTCTACATGAACCTACTCAGTTACCTACGTGCACAATACCTATAGAAAAAGAAATCTTGTTTTTTTACTAAGTCCCAACTGACAATAATTGGATAAAAGGAGAAATCAATGCTGTCATTTATGCCAAAATGTAATACTCCAAGTTTAATCATATACTGCAGCAAGCAGAGCCCAGTGGTAAGAAAATCACATTTGAAGCGATGAAGAATTTCAGTCTAGTTATTCAAGTCTGTAAACAAACCTTACAGCGATGCCAATGAAATCACTGTGAAATGTGCAGAACTGCTCTTCTGTAGCTTTTCGGTGCAATGTCTATATTAAACACTGTCCGTAGTCCGTAAGTCCTGTGACTGCCACCGAAGAAACCCCAGAAGTAAGGGAGGAAGACAGTACGAAAGGAATGATCCCCGTTCTGCATAGTCCTTAACATCGCTCCCTTGGAAATGTAAAATTTAAAGCAGACCAAAAGGCAACCAGTAAAGCCACACTACCATTAATTTAAAGACCTTTCCCCTCTGCAACATTCCCTTATGTTTTACACTTTTATCTGTAATAAAATCCCTTTTCACTACTCAATGACAACTGCCAGTCAAAATGCATCCAAACAGTGCTACTGCCAGCCATAATGAACCGGAATCCGATGGAAACCTCTGAGTAACACCATAAATGCCTGAGTAAATGGCAATCAAATGGGAGCTATATGGAAGAGGGAAGTATCCTATCACCATGCTCAAGGGGAATGAGAGTCTGACACAAAAAACTGGTAGGTTTTCTCTCTATCTCGAGAAAAACCTAGCAGAGTGAAAAAAACACTAACTTATAAAACAATTGGAAAAATAGATCTTGTTTAGAATAAAGCAGCTTAATATTAGCTCAGTGTTTTATTGGCTCTGAAACTGTTTTTTCAAACTGTTTTCTTTTGCATATCTGTAGAATTATCTTTATTTGAAAATAAAGCAGCTGAAGCTGCTATCTTTACAAAATTAATTGCACTTCCTAAAAAATGGTCATCTAAGATGGCCTTATTTTATAAGTGAAGAAAGCAGTTATTTTCAGTGACACTTCTCTGCACACTGTTTCCTTCTGTATTATGTGTGCTGCACAGGCAGGCTCCCAGCGGATGAGAAAATTCACATATTTTTAACATACCAATTCTTTGAGATACAGAGCAGATGGTTAGAAATCATTTCTCTATGGGTAAATGAAAGCTTCGCCTCCCTAAGGACAGTACTCCTATCCTATGTTGCAAACACCTGGCAATGCCTCTTAGAAGGAAAGTTTCACAAAAAAAGCCGGTGCCTTTGTTTTAAAGTCAATGTTTCTAGAGCCAAAAATGTGGGTTTTTTTTCCAAAAGACAGGCATATTTTTAAGAGCACAAAGCTCAAAATCTCCATTAGAAAACTAATTACAATTATAATTTATGCAATTACACTAAACTTGGAAAAACAAAATTCCATTATGCTGTTAATAGACATGGGGGAAAAAAAAGGCAAACAAACGAACAAAAAAAACAGCACACAAGACAGTGGCCAATGTCTGCCTACAACAGGAATGCTAGTTTAATAAGGCAGTTGCCTCTGTAAACATGCATTCAGCTCCTAAATGATGAGCGATAAAGATCGCTGTCCGTGATCACATTGACTGGTGGAGGCCAAAGGTATCTGGATCCTTCTTATTTGAGGGAATGCAATCATGAAAAGCAAGTCAACAGGGTTCTTGAAAAGTACTATACAGGAGATAACATTTATGTAATTGAGTGCTTCTTCAGTTCTATTATGAGAATCTAAATGATTCGCTGTGAATCTAATTAATATCTGCCTTCGTCAAGGAACCAGACGGGAAGAGAAGCTGTTGTATTCCTAGAATTGTTTTTCCCTGCAGGCGTCAGCACTGTCCCCACTTTCAGAAGTCCATTGCTTGGGCGCTCTATGGATCTGCCAGGCTTCCACTATGGTCTAGGTGACCCCACCACCCCTCTTAGACGGCAGTTGCTCTGTGTGCTGTCTTCAGAGCACTTCAATCTCCATCTGCTGAGAGCACCTGAGAGCCCGAAGAAACAAGTCTCCCATACGGCAACACTCTTCAAAGTGAAGAAAACTCAGTCGAATAAAGTCTTGATCCGTTATAGCAGGGAGTCTGCTCATTAGGCTTTCACTCAATATTCATAAAAACCACATGTGCAAACTAAGCCAAAAATCACATTCAAACAGAAGCTTTTGAATGATATGATATAGCTCTATATGAATGAATGTTTAGGGATAAAACATCATCATAACATAATTTTCAAAAGCTTTTATAAAAATAGCTTAAGATTAACTTGAAGTAAAAACGTTTCATTAATTCCATTTCATTAAATTTTGCACTCATTAAAAAAATAAAAGATATTTTTACCATGGTTCAAGTGAAACAAAAAACTCTGGAATTTTCAATTTCCTCTCCTTTTTCAAGAATGGAAAAGGGCAAGAAAAGGCGTACACAGAAGAGGGGGATGGGTGTGTAAACATGCTTTCCTTTTCAATTTGGGAACGGCAAGATCAAGGAAAGAACCATGGAAACCATGAATAAAAAAGATAAACACATACAAGTGCTCAGCTGGTTTGTCCCCAACTGCGTACCCAGACAAAACTCCCAGGAAAGAAGGGGAATTGCCTGCCAAAATAGCAATTTTTTTGGAAGCAAAAGAGCAGGAAGACTAAGAAAGAGCAGAAAGGCCAGTAAGAGTGGTCAGAAAACTGTAATCCAGCTGTACATTTTCATTCAGATCCACTGGTGACCGCATCACTTGTCTGCATGACCAGGAACATCTACCGATGATAATAAACCCATTCTGCCATGTTTCAGGGATATTATGCAATCAAAAACTTGCACTTTTAAGGTCTTAATTAGTTTTGCTTTGATTTTAATTAAGTTATCTTCATTACAAAAGCTTAAGAACTCAGAACTTTTTTTTCCCCCTCTCAAAAGCATGTTTTCCATTTGGGATTTTCTTTGATCTCTCACTGAAACATGGAAGGGTTTGCAGATTAATTTCTGCAAAATTTACTCAAAAGTTGAAAAGTATATTCCGGTAGTAATTTATGATAGAATTCATCATATGCTAAAACCTAAATTATTGTAACTGAAAGAGAGATGGGAAAAAAGAGCATGCACAGCACTTCTTACTTACGACTTTTCAGACTTTTATATAATACTTTTCCAACCTTGTATACCTTTTGAGTTAAATCTACATTTTTAGAGCCCAGCATACAGTAAAACATTTATGTTTTGGCCACACTAAACTACAGACAAAATCCTTGGAATGAGTCTTGCAGAACAGTAAACATGGTTTTACATTCAGAGTATAAAAAAGTGTTATCAATTATTGCTGTCCTACCCAGTTCAGTACAATGTTGTGTTCAAAGTCAGAGAGTAAAGGTTTATTCACAGGATCCAAAAATCTCTCTCAAGATCTACCAGACCCTGATTTGTGCTTCTGCGGTGCAAAGGGGCTTAGCCAGCTGTAGGTATGTTCATATGTACATAGCATTCCTAAACAGGAATATATATGTTTTATGTGTATTTATTCAGTTCCTGGCATATTAGTTATCACTCACTTAGCACCTACTAATCAACTAATTGCTTTATCCATAGGCAGAGCACATGCACAGGTACCAGTCACTAAAAGCACCATATGTTCAGTTGATGCCACATACCTTTAAATGCCACATGCAAGCTTTTCTCAGTCTGCACATCTTCCCCCCAACAAGGTCACAGACATCTTGTTTAGAGTCTGGTCAGTCTTTTGATTGACATCAGACATCCTAGTTCTCAGCCCATAACCTAGTCCATAAATATTCATGCTCAAAATCCTTATTTACATCACACAGCTACAATAATTCTTCATATTTTTCAGACTTGCTCAGTGCTACCATAACTTATGGATCAGGCTGAGCAAATATTGTTAGAGGTGAGTATTAACAAGAAGACTAGAAACATCCACTGTTTCATACAAATCCTGAAGTATTTTTGGAGGTGGGCAGGTGATAAGTCTAGGGGCAGCCTTGTTCCTCTCATTTTTGCTCCTCTTTTGACAAAAACGTATTTCCATTAAGGGGGCTGACCCCGAGTCCCCTCCTGTGGATTTGAACCAGAGAAGGTTATTATTCAGCCTTAATTTGGCACACTTTATGGACAGAGAAATCTAAGAAATATTCAGATAATGAGAAAGACCCAAATATTCCTGAGACAATTTTTACCTAATCAGCAAAGGGTCACACAATAATACGTATCTCAGCAACCTACGAAATGACATGATAGTGATGTTCTCTAATGACACAAAAATACTACAGAATAGCCAGATGCCTTCTTTAATACAATAGAGATATACTAATAGAAAAACATTACCTGTAATCTTGTCATTTGCCAACTCCTACTCCAAGCAGCCCTATACAGAAAGGAAGTTGAAGTCCCAACAAACTCACTACGAACCAGTTCTTCACAATTATCTTGTACCTCCTTCAAAACTGGAGGAAACATGCAAACACGTTCCCCAGGGTGAAGCTGTCCTTCTTTCCAAACAGCCAGACTTAGACTGAATGTTAATGTCAGGATGGAGGGTCAAAGTGACCATCACTTATCCCTCTACGTATGAAGAATGACAAGCCCCATAACAGAGTCAACAACGTGCCCTTTCAGCTGCTGACAGCTAGACAGTGCCAGGGTGAACATGAGCGAAAATGCTCTCATTTGTGGAAAGCCCTCAAAGGTTTCCACTGAAATGAGTCTTCTCTCTTTCCCATGTCACAGAACAAAATGTCTTTGAATAAACCATCTATATGGAATGTGAAAACCTTGGAGCCTTTCCACCTTGGTCTGTATTATCATAATGTGTTCATAATATTATCATTTCATTTGCTCTTGTGTAAGCCTCCTCATCAGGAGGAAATGGTTGCAACAGAAGACTTAAAAAAAAAAAAATTACATAAATAAAAAATTAGGCTTTATAAGGAACTGTGAGGATCTTCACAGGAACCTTCACAGACACCCAAGAGCTCATATATGAGGACACTATGTGCTTCCTAGTCCAAGTATATACCTTGATAAGCAACACAAACTTTCACATGCAAAAGAAATTCTAGGAGAGATGACTTGCATAATACATTTTTTGTACACATACATGCTTGCTGCTTCTTCAGGAAGCTCAATGGAGAAAAGACTAAGGCTTTTAGCTACTCCCAGGATCAAATCTCAAAAAGGTCTGACAGACAAACTCCTGAAAAGCAGAAGAAATGAGCAGAAGGACTGGGACTGAGAACAAGTCACCCTGAGCCAATTTCAAACCCAATTCGACGCAGTGTGCCACTTACTGTGCCTCTAAGCAGGACTTCAAATGAATTTTTTGTTACGCTTTTAACTTCGCTAGTTGTAAAGCTTCCAAATTTAACTGTAATGTTTTCACAGCAAAATTGCTTCTTTTTCTTAAAGTAGGATGGAAATCCCAACTTGAGACAAATTATTTAAATAAATGCCATACACAATATTTTCTCTTTTGAAAGCTGAAAACATTCATTACATAGCTTATTACAATCCCTTTGATAAGTCCTCCGTTGAGCAGATGTTCTATCATTGTGAATTTTCACATACTAACATTTTTAGCAAATACTGAGAGATAATTAATTTAGATAAATTTCATATATCAAAGAGTAATCAATGATGTCACTGTTTTAACTCAGTAGTTTTATTACCATGTAAAACATAACAAAACCATTTCCTTCGCATTTTTCAAACTCTAATAGAATGACATCTACCCAAGCAAGGAAGGAAAAGCACGTACTAAACTGTTGCAACATTTTAAGACACCAGGAACATTGTGAGAATAAAAAAAATCTGCTCTGTTTATGATCACTTTGAATAAAAGTAAAGTTTTAAGTTTTCTTTTAAAGTGTAGGTAACTTCATGAAGGAAAGATACAGCTAGGTAAGATGTAGGTAATTCAGATGACTGTACAATGGGAAAACAGAGTTATACTTAAAAAAGAGAAAATAGAACTACAACCAGCAAGTTATCTCAAAGGACGAAAAAACTCAAAGCAGTATGGAAGGAACTATAAAGTATCTGGACTGAATTGAACCGTCTTCTTTACTTTCTCTTTTATTTCCCTGGAGGAGGATGTTGAGGCTATGTTATCACTGGTGGTTGATTTGCTTGTTTCCTTTGTTTTAGGACTCAAGGACAAATTTTGTTCCTTTTGCCAAAAATTACATTTTCAGCATTGTACCAGACAGTTTAATCCTGAAATGGTACAGTCTTCCAGCAACTAAATGGTTTGCTCAAGAACAATCCCAAGAGCTCATATACTCTATTACTTCTTTTGGATTCAGTGGGCCCCTCTCCCTTCCCTCCCACTCGTGTGCTTCAGGAACAACTGAGAGTCATCAGCGCCTTCAGAGAACCTCAAAACACACAGGACTAGCAGCGACCTCATGAGGTTACCCAGCCCAGCTCCTTCAAAGTAAACCACAGTCTCGTTTCCTCAGGCCTATCTAGCACTCAGTTATCAATGCAGTTCTTAAATCCTGCAGTGAAATTTCTGTCCTCCTTAGCTCATCTATTCCAGTACTTAGCTACTCTTACGGAGAGAATATTTGCCATAACGGGCAGCCTAGCTGTCATTACAGCAATCAGATAATATTTACCCAGCTCTGAACTGCCGCTTACAGCTCACACTTAAGCGCAGTAACACGGGGCTATCCATCTTCTCTGCCCACTCTTTTGTCGTTCCATTGCCAATCATTTAATACTAACTGCTCTGCTAACCGTGATCAGTGTCACGGAGATAGTGGCCGAGCTTGATGGATAGCAAAGCTGGTTTTTATCCCACAGCAATTAATGTAACAGGCTGGGGGAGATGTATGGAAGAACTTGCAACTTGCACACCATTTAAGTACATGAACATAGTAGGTAATGACACTGAAGACGGCAAGGCAGGAGAAGTGAGAAACAAACTCTTGGAGAAAACCTTATCAGACGACAATAAACATTAAGATATTTTTGCAGCTAGGAAGGAAGCCCTGTCCTACCATACTCTCATAGTCAGGAGTGGCAAGCCCGCTGTCACTAAGCATATCCCAGAATGATCCCACTTAAAATGACATGAAATAATGATGAACAGGTTTCAATAGCAGATGGAAGCCTATTACATAATTCAATTTTAATGACCAGAGAAGTCTTAAATACGAAGGTTTTGTTTTGTGCAACAAGAGATTTATATGAAATGAAACAGCCAAATCTGCTACCGTAAGCAACTACATATGTTCAATACATGTTCATTTTATATTGGAATAATTAATCTACCGGGAAATGGGGTTAAGGACTGCAAGGTATCCTTATACTAAACTCAATGATTAGAAGAATGAAAGAACTAGGAGAAAATCAAGCTAAAACTCCTTTCTAAATACAGTCTACATAAACAGCTAACAGGAGAGTCTTATTACCAGGGTTAAGTATTCAATTCAAATTGGATACTGCATAACTTCAATACCAAAAAAACCTCAGAACAAATATTAAAAATGTGGTAGTAACATTAGAAACTTGCAACAACAACAACAAAATCTATTTTTCACATAAATCATTTTAAAATTGACTCCAGTCCTACAAATGGCTCCATATTTATGCTGGGCCCTACTGAAGTCATATCCATTATTTTAAATAACTCCAATCAACAGTTCTAAGTTAAATTGTAAGAAGTAAGTCAATGGCACACCAAAGGGTCACCTAATTTAAGCTTAATTGCCATTTAACAGTCGGGAAAGTAGTTAAAATTGTGATCTTCTGCAGTTCAGGTCTGACTTTTTTGATAGCATGATCCAAGACTGATAATTTAAGGTGTAATTTAGAAATGTATTCATTGAATAATAATTTTCACAGCACTAGAGAACAAGGTATTGTGATTTTAGCTGCTGCTGTCAGTATGCCTTCAATGTGAATATCTGAGTAGGCAAATATATCGTTTAGAGGTAGGAAGATGTAATATTTAGTAAAAAGTTACTACTGGAAAATTTTAAATGGTATTTACAAGGGCAGCTTGTATTCTGTCTAAAATGGCAATGTTACAAAGAAGGATCACATCAAAATAAGGGATGGACTTCGTATCTGTAGTACCTTTCTGCTTTGTAAAAATATAGCCAACATATATGCATACTGCATCACCTAGAACAGCCCAGTATCACCCAGCTACCTACAAACTAGTTTTGAAACTACCCCTGCTTGGATTTATTATCCCACACAGGACAGCGGGAATAGCATTGGGTGAGTTATGTGAGCCTTGAGTAACGACACGCAGGATTAATGAGCACATATGCCCATTTGCTCCTTGGAAACAAGAAGGAAACAGTCAAAGCTTTGACACTAGGGAGAAGAGTTGAGTTGATAAAAGGATGAGAAGACCATCACAGGCCTCAAGTATGGTCCGATAACAGAAACTTTTCTTTTTAAAGGAAGCTAAGAATCACTCATCTCTGATGAGAGCCTTCTTCCAGGAAGGAGCTCTTGTCTTAGGTTGCATTCTAGGATCATCGTTGGTTCATCACTCTGAATTATTTAAAGTTATAAAAAAAAAAATAAATCATAAAAATGTATTTATTGAATGTTTTGAAACATTAACATCTTTTTTTTAAAATCAATCATATATAAATTAAGTAATGAAATATTCAAAGGCAAACCAAAACCAAAGAACTATCAGTTTAGATAATAATTTCTTTGGCTTATTAAGGTGAAATTCTATTATCCTTCATAAATGTTAACTTGTATTTTTAGAAAATACTGTAGAAAGATAGATATCAAAACAGATATAAAGGAGAATAAAGACAATTTTTGATACAATGTTGTCAAGGAACTTTGTAGAAATAATTAAAAAAGGTTTATTGCCAATACATATGGACACTTGACAAACAAAAAGAGCCCCACATCCTTATGGAGGAAACATTTAATTCAAAGGCAGTGTTCCTGTGGGAAGGCTTGCATCAGTTATTGCTTTTTCAGATCCCTGCAGTCCCTAGGGCTATTCGTGTCACGCAGGATGGTCAAAAGGATGCAAACCGTCAATTAGAAAACTAAGGACAGCATCAAGAAAAGAATCAGTACAATGGTATGCAGGATTGCATGCACATGCTAAAGGTTTTAGTTGCACAACAAAAATCAAGGATGAAATAATTTCATTTTTAACATAACTGCTTTCTTCAAACTGTCCTGGTATCAGAGGATTGAAGGGTGGCCAAGGCAATCCTAACTTTTACGAAGTTCCACTGCAGTCATGGAAATCAGGCTCATGAGCCTGATGTGCTGAATGAGGAGTTAGTGGACATCTGAACAGGTATGACATACCACAGCTTTCGCAGAGGAGAGTCTCACAACAAAACAGGCTGGAGGAAAACCATCACAAATACAAACTCAGGCTCCTCTTTGTCCCCGCTCTCTCCTGTGCAAAAATATTTAAGTTACTTTTGAGACTTTCCACATGTGGGGAACAATAATGAAAATTCAAATGATGGCTGAGGAGCCAAGAGAGGAAATCAAGAGCTTCATATTCAGGAAAAATTGGCCAGCTTTAAATAAAAACCAAAAGACATTGTCAGGTAGTAAGCTCACGATAAAACCTGCAGATATCATCACTTTAACAAGTCAAAAGGATGATCGATATTTAACCTTTGTTAGCAATAACCAGATCTCACTTCAGCAGGAAGGGTGTTCAGGACTTTATTACGAGCTTTGCTAGCTGCTGAGATTGTGCTAAGAAAATTATGCCTTGGTTTTACCACACATAAAGGGGAACAAAGACTCTCTTTCCATTGAGCTACTTTGGCTCTAAATGCTTATTACTGCTTATCTTTAAGTGATTTCATGCATATTGAAGGTGAGCCATGCCGTATACTGTGAAATACGTAAAATCTTGTAAACTGTCACTTTCTTGACAGTATTGCCACAGTCGTTCCCAGCTACCTCCAGGTGATGTGAAAACATATGCTTGAACTGTCTCTGCTGGGACTTATTAAACAAACAGTATGTTCTGTAGATTAAACCATAATTAGGTATGATGTCAGTATTGTAAAAGCACAGTAATTATGCCCCCATTTGTTCTACTAATTTCCTTAGCACTAAAAATGTGAATTCTCACAGGCTAGCATGAAACTGGTAGTTCACAGTTCGTAAGTCTCCTCTCTTCTGATGTAAAAAATACTTCTGTAAAACAAAGCCAGCAGCTTCCTCTGAATATATATTTTTTTCATGTAAAGACTTCACGGGACTTTGGATCAGGCCATAAATAAGGAGCTCTCATATCTCTATGTAGTATGGACCGCTTAATTGAGTTAAGTGGCATTCATCTTTATACCATCTCCTCCCTTGAGACTAGAATAATAGCAGGTGCCTACACAGAAAAAACAATATTAGGAAGCATGTATTTTTAGCAACTGTAATTATATTCCAGCAGCAAGAAAGAAAGAGATGCAGAACCGTACAATGAGGCAATTCTCCCCAGAAGACAGACACAGCTTTGGAGCTCCGCAGCAGAACGATTTCACTTGCGAGTGATTTCGAGTCAGGGAATTACTGAGAAGGCTGTTTCTTTGGTGCTGCGCTAGTTATTCTTTGCAGCTGCTCTACAGAATTTCAGCAACTGGGCTAAATCACTGAAGCAGACGCAATCCTTACGATTCCTCGGAAACATATGTGTACGTACACACACTCCAGAAAGAGCTGGTTTGGCCTGATCTATGATCACAGCAATAACAATACTTTTTAGTTCTTTTTTCTTTTTTAATGGCACCATATTTCTAAGTTTCCCCCAGCTGGGGATTCATCAAGAGCAGTCCACTGTATTCTAGGACACAGGCAAAAGCAGTTTCACCTCTCAAATCCACTGTTGTTGAAAAGATGCAGACCTGAATGCCAGCCTAGATTGTGCAATATTTTTAAGATGCATCCTAAGCAATTGATATTCCAGCCACATAATGGTCAAAATAACATGGGGAGATACAAAGAAATGGGGGTTTGAAATAACTCAGTTGATGAACTCAAGTAACTTCTTTCAAAATACTAATGAAGTATTTTTTCTGGGCAGTAGGCTGAAGGAAAGATACAGGACAAAACATTCAAATCACTACTACTACTGATTACGTGCAATCATTTTTTCATTATACCTATTACTTTTGCTGTATGCAAGGCATGATGTATAATTTAGATTTCATTTAGATGCAAGTGAAGAAAGAGCTTCATCCCATTCATAAACGACAGATTTTCCTGCTGCAAAGTCTGTACCTCTCACCGAGCAGCGCAAATAACCGCACGATTTGATAGAAGCGCAGCTTAGGAAATATTTACCTCACAAAGGTAAATGTTTAGTTTGGTGGTTTAGTGCCGTATTAGTTTAGGGGGAAATAAAGCCTTATATGTTGACTATGAAGGGACGTGTTCGTGGAGCTGCGGGAGGGCGCCTGCTTTGCTCAGTAAGAGCCCACACTGCTGCTTCCATCACCCGCCCAGCAGAGACAGTGGCAGCTCCCACCCAGGGGCTGCTAGCTGTTTTTTAAGATACACAGATTTTAAACCTGTAATAGGAAATTACTATTGTAGCAAGCAATAGAGCATCCCGTGCGTGTTGAGTTTTCAGGGTGGATGTTATCAGCGTAGACAAAATTATACCTACACTAGAGACTTCGTATTGTAGAAATAAATAACTGGTGAAAGAAACCCTTGCTCAGAACGACATCGCTTTATAGAACAGCATTTAAATGCATGAGTTTTACAACTCCTATTAAAATAAGTGTTAATAAAAACCACACACTTAAAGCATATGAATATATACGCTTGTGGGTGTATCTATTACAGCTTGAAGAACCAGGACCAGAAGTAAATACTCCCCAGGCGTGCAGCCCACTTAGAACAGAACACCCATGAAGAAGGGGATGCAGGAGGCGTTTGCTGCAGTGCAGCTTTGGTGTCTCACTCCCTCCCGGGTGCCGTGGTGTGCACGGTCCCGAGCACTTCGGTGGTCATCGCAATTTGGGGCTATCTTCAGGGGAAGCATCCATGAAGATTCCTTACCACTCAGAACAATGTTTTAAGCGAAACGTAAAGAATTTAAAGCCTGACAATCAATAACCCAGGCAAAGGTCTCTTGCATGATGGGTCTTAACATTTTACAGTGCCATTAACACATCCTTGCACACTTCAAGACTGAACCTTGACGTATTCTTTAATAATCTAGGAGGATTATAATGCTGACTGTAAATTCTTAGCAAAGGAAGCTGTGCTCACTCAAGAATACTCTTTGTCTAAAACTCTGCCAGGAACACATGCTCTGCTATATTCAATATGATTCCCTTTGTACATTAGTGCCAGGGCCAATTCAAGCACCAGCTCTCATAAACCAACTCTTACAAAGCTTTTTCTTTAAAATAAATAAATAAATAAATAAAGTACTTTATGCTACCAAAATCATGTACAGTATTAACTGTTTAAGTCATCATTTGAAGGCTTGTGTAATAACTATTTAAAATATTTTATTTCTTAAAAATAATTGCAATAGCTCATATTATGGTGCGACAGTCAAAAAATATTAACTGTAGTTTCACTTACTGTATTTGCAGAACAAATACAAGCCTGAATTAGGGCTCCGGGAATGGAATATTTAGATTGTACAATCTAAATATGTCTCCCAGGGAAAAACAATTAATTATCTTTGTTACTGCCACTACTGCTCAGAACAGCTGCAATTCCTGGCTTGCCAAGTTCACGTCATTGAGGGTTATTCCTATTAATATCAATTAAGATCTAAACTGTTTGAGTCTCTTCAATAATGACGCTCAAGTAGATTTAAAGTGCCATTTCACAGGAAGCACACCTGTAGCAGAATGGTGGCACCTATTCTTTTTTATTTAAAAAAAAAGACTAAAAAATACAGATATGGCTCACTGAATTGTGTTCAAGCACCGGTAACTAAGGCACACTAATTCCTAAGATAGCTCCAAAGACCTGTGTATTTACTTCGACATAAGAAGTGTAGTAAAAACCTTGTTCCTTAATTGAACTGGAGATACTATTACACCATCGCTTGTGGACTGCGATTAAATCAGCCCGCGACGTTGTCGAACTGGTATTAAGCACATTGTGTGACCACTGCTGAGTGCACTTACAGACCATCACGGCTGGAAGGAACTCTTCCCTTGCCATCTCAGCCTTGCCTTTCATCTACCTAAACTATGAGATCAGCAGAGAAATTAATCTTCTCACCTTAACAGAAGTCCATGCTTTTCCTCACACAGCTTCTGACTTTTGTTCCGGTGACTATTTTAAGTTATTCAAATACATTTCTCATTAAGCCATTGTGGGCTGATTAGTATAAAGAACAATTATCACCTTGCAGCGAGCTTCTTTAAACTATAAGCAAACAAGTGCAGATACCAGAAGACTGGTATTGATTGAACCAAGTCTAACTAAACTAGTTAGGCTTAGGAATTAATAAATTAATAATTTTTCATCATTTACCTTCTACTTGACTGATAACAATACACAACTTTTTTTTTCCCCCATCCAATTCTACTCTATGTTTCAAGGACACATTTTTAAACAATTTTTTCTTAGGTTCATTTTCTGCGGTGGCATTAAAGAAAAAAACCCACAGCAATGGTTTCGAAGGTATTTCCAAAGACTGCATTGTGAGACTAAAGTAATTTATGATGGGTTAGGAGAAAACATTAGGTAAGATCCAGCAACATACACAGGATGTTTTGAAAGCTGCTTTGTGCATCTGCACAAAGAAAACATTTTTTTCTGTTATTTGCTACCTAGTAATAACCACTATCATAAATATAAAGAAAGTTTAAGCAACAACAAGTGTTCAAATCCTGGAAGATACAAATACCGGAAAAAATCCAAGAGATTTTAAGGGCAATTTGACATGAAAAATAAACCATATGTTTCATTTTGAAGAAAATCACATGTTATCACTGAGAACAAAAATAGTATTCCAGGTAGAAGGCATGAATATTGAGGACAACCTAAGGTGATGAATGCAGCTGAATACACGGGGGAAGACTTTTTTTAAACTCACACCACCTGTATAAAGATATTTTGATGATCCCTTGAGATATGCATTAAAATGACTGGATATTTGAAAGCATTTTGGAAATCTGCCTTTTGAGGAAACAGAAAGAAGACGACATTGTAATATTGCAAACAGTTGATCAAAACTTTCACAATTTTGAAGTCCAAGACAAAAATCAGAATAAAAATAGGATAAGATGCTCTAGTCGCACAATATTTTGTTCGTTGCTTTGCTAAATGGACCGAGGACTTTTTTTATCATTATTATTAGAATTTGACAGAGAAGATGGTAAGTCAAATGTAGGTGGTCATGACTTTCCCAAAATCTCCAGCCAGGAACACTAATGTGTTTTAAGCAGTCACTGGAGGGGGCAGAGGGAGGACCTGAGGACACAGCAGGTCAGCTGTATCTCATGGTCCGAGTAGCTGAAGATTCAAGGCTCTGTTGAGATCTCTGCACACTGTTCCCATCATCCCCACGGACTGAGGCATAAACATGCAAACTATCTATGTTATACTTCACAAAAGAAGTAATTTTTAAACCATCTTGGCCATTGGCTTACATCTGCCAGTCGGATCACTTTTTCTCTTTCCATCTCCTGCTGCGTTGATGGAGATCCACGTCAGAACAGCATTTTACCCCAGCCTGGACCTCGGGCAGCACTTTCCCTTGCCTTTGTTCAATCAGAAATATCACGCTGTGAATCCATTTTAGCTAAAAGGGGCACGACACAATGCAGTCTGAGGAGCAAGGAGGTAGAGCCGGGTCCATAGTTTCCCTCTTTTGGCCGATGTGTGACCGGTTTAACCTCCCACAGAGATTTATCTGCCGTTCCAAATGAATTTTACCTTCTGCAGCAGAAAGACTTGTGTATTTGTGAGCACTAGGGAGGAAAAGTAAAATCTCTCACGCTTCACAAAGATGAAAGAGTTACAGATCCATGTTGCCACAGAACTCTTCCAAACTCCACTGATTTTACCCCAGAAAAATCAGGTCTTTAAGGCTTTTATTGGACACTTGCATGAGAACTGCTTTTCATGGTTTCACTCCCCTACTGTGCCTGACCTCAGCAAGGACAACAAAGATGTTGTTTGGTCCTCGTGGTTTTCTGCGTTGGCCCAAACACGTCACTGGACATCATCTCCCTTCTCATTTCTACCAAGTGACATTACTTAATGATGCCCCAGAAAAGCCGCAGGGAAGAAAGAAGCCTCTCTCATTTGAAGAGGGAAAAGGCCAACAGTACCATGGGACTGTTGTTAAGGAAGTAAAAATGAGATGAAATGATGTTGGAGACAAGGCAGACAAGAAAGAGATGAAAATAGAGACAACTAACAAATATTAAAAATTATCAGGATGAAGGCAAAACAAAGAGCAGCCCAAGGAGTTACTAGCTTGTGTGAAACATCTTTTATACACTTAGAAACTGGACCCCTGCACATCCAAAATCTGTAGAGGAACCAGATGAGTCAGAAGGAACCTTTTATCAGAGCTACACTAAGTTTGCATCAAGTAGACAGAGAAAATAACCTTTGAAACTGAAGTCCTATTCATCATTCAAAACCAAATGCAGTATCGCTCCTGTTTAACTCAATGCTGCTTCTAATAAAGTGGTTTAGACTCACTTTATTGGCTTACAAGTTCATTTTTATTCTGATCAGATTCACTGATAGACACTGTTGTGCGTCCTCGTCTTGTCGAAAGCACACAGGACCAAGACAATCTCAAGGCTGGCATTTCAGTACATAATAGTACACTTATCATTCAAAAGCAAACATTTTATTTAAAAAATATCCCAACTAGCATCCCGTGGCAGGTTAAAAATCCTTCTAAGTTTTTCTAATCCTGGTTTGGTCAAACACCACCAACATAAAAGAGACTACTTCATGAAAAATTCCTATTTTTCCCCCAACGCTGAAGGTAACTGCTTTAAGCACTGCATAAATTAAAATTCAGCAACACTGAACTTAACCTAGATAGCTACTTTACATAACTTAGAAGTGATGAATAACAGAATTCTGCAGAACTACACAGATTTCAGGAAAGTCATTTTATGAGTGTTCTAAAAGTAACGACCTCTTTGAATAAACTCAAGTTGCATTTCTTTTTCGCCTTACTGGATACAAGCTAGCATTTCCCACTTTCTGCATTTTCTATTATTTTTCAAATAGTTCATGAGAAATTCTGTTATCACGTTTCATAATTTTTGGTCAGGCTTTTCCTCCTCTAGGCATGCAATTATATCATTAACCCCGACAGACATGCCTGCCCTGAGTTTTCTGGTGTACTTTCCACATAAGGACATAAGAGCACTAAGCTGTATTTCTGCTTGCAGTAATGCTACATTGGTATCATACAACTATATTGGTATATACAAAACTCATTCATGCACAACACGAAGTATAACTTTTTCCTTGAGTATTAGTACACCCACATAAATAATTAAGAATTCCAGCTTGCTGAAATACGGTCTGGGGAATAAAGATCGCCAAGAGAAGAGATCAAGTGAAATTTATTTATTTAGCAGAATGAAACAAAGGCTGAAGGGAATATCTTCACCAACTATGAAGACGTTAGAAGAGACACAGGAAAAAGGAATGTTTATACAGGTGTCCTTGTGCATTACTACCTAGACTGGCCATGACTTAATGTAAAGAAGGTTAGAAAAGCTAGATTTTGAGAGACTTTTCCTAATGACCAATAAAGGCATAAAATAAAAAAAAAAAAATTACAGTGGAGCTTAAAGAAAGTTATGAATGGGACACAAAGCTGTTATATGTAATATATTCCCGACATTCTTGATCTGTAAAGCACAGACACTATGACCAAAACTTTCTATAGTCCATTCTCATGAGCATGTTTATACTTTAATGTGTTTACTCAGAGCTATTATCAATAGCATTTTTTCACTGCATTACGAAGACCAGAAGCTGGCATCAGCCAACTTGCATTTAAAAACAGCAGCCAAAAGGAAAGCATAATGTTACTGTGCCGTACCCCTTTAAAAATCTCTGTCCTCCACTTAATTGCAATGACCCTAAAGTAATAAGCATTTCCTGGAACATACAAAGTATTCCTTTTTGACAAGGATAGAATATATTTGTTTCCCAAATTAGGTGGAACCCTACAGATGTTGGCATTAAGTGTACTGATGGGAATCACGATCATCTGTCAGAAAAATGTACAAATCCTTTGGGCTCTATAACAAGTTGACGGCATTCTTGTGAAATATTAACTACGCACAATGCAGACATTGACATTTAACTCTGTATTTCCACTGGATTTTTTTCCGACTCATCATTGCTCTCTCCAGTTTTCTTAGGCTCCATATTTTATAGAAACGACCATATGTTTAGATTTGTATTTGATGACATAATTGCAAAACTGCAGCGAGCAAGCAGCTAGAGCTCTGCATGTTAGCTGTGTTGTGGCCACAGAGCTGAAGAAACCTTCTGCAATGCAGTGAAAGCCACATTAACAACTTCCATATCTTAGCAATGAAATGGGTATTTATATTGTCAGCTATAGTAGAAGCATGAAACCAGGCAGCCCTCAATATAAACTAGGTCCCTCAGTTACTTTTACAAAAGTAATAGAGGAAATGGTAGATTTGAATCTGTCTAAGTTTCTGGTTTCTGTGGAGAAGAGGAGTTGGCCTTTCTGTAGATCTATCATCGTTTACAATACAGCAATATGGTAAGACAGAAACTTCATGAATGTTTTATGAAGTTGTAGGTGGTAAAAAACTGCTTCTTCCTCAAAAGAGCAAAATTAGAGTTAGAATCTTTTTCTCGTCAAGAATTCCTTCACGAACCCAAGGATCCTCTTCTTCGTTAAAAGTTTCACTAGAAGCGGTATGCTTTCCACATACATGCAAGTTGTTTCACTTTTTGACAAACAGGCTTTTTTCTGATTGAATCTACTTAACTGAAAAGATTTCCAGCCAGCAACTTCTGAAGCACTCAAAAGAGAACATGCTGAAGGTACAGCAGCATGAGATGGGCATGGGGCAGGGGGGATTTAACAATAACTGCACGTATCTGTCCTGCTCTCTCATGTGCAGCTCATTAGCTCATCCCTTCAGAAGAGCTCCAGAAGATAACAAGTCATCCGACGCAGGACAATACTTCACTCTTGAATCACAACACAACTTTTCAAGGCTTTCTGCTCTTGACAATCTTAGCTGAGGATATAAAAGGAGTATTTTCAAGGAACTGAAGAAGCCCTGAGCACTTTTGCCCTCCTCAGGCTGATCTCCAAACTATGAAAAGCAGAAGAAAGTACCTGAAATTGAGCCATTAACTGAAACCCTCTACTGCAGCTGCACATTGCCTCCCACTGACTTCAAGGCTTCATCCACTCACCTGTACAGCAGTACGGTTCAGATCTGCCCTGTGCTGCACTCGTGAAATCCTGGCCTGAAAGAAGAATCCCACTGAATTGAACAGTGCAGGATTCCACGCAAAAATGAAGTGCCTGTATAAATTTTTAGTATTTACTTGGACACAACTCCCATCTGGGTGACTTTTGTCAGTGTAAGATCCACAGCACTACCTTGGTACCAAACCTCTTTTGTAAAGACCAGTCATACACTTACAAGCCACGTAAGGAGTAAACATTATACAGGCAAGAAACAAATAAAGTGGAGGTGGCCAGAGAAGCAAATGGAAGCTATTCCCTCACAATATACAGTGCTGTGGCCATGGAAATGCTTTCCAAAGTCAGGATAAGGGCATCGGGTGGGTCTGTGGGCACGGCGTGCCGTCCTGCTAGCCCTCAGGTGCTGGGGACCCTCGGGCATCTCTGAGCTGTGCTGGAGATATGGGCTGGCTCATCGGGTTCCCCTATACAGGAGATCGCTCCATGCAGTACTTGGAGCACTTGCAAACTTTTGCTTGAATTGCTTCCCTTTTTCTGTATTTTTAAATTTTAAAACTGTTAATAGGCTTTAAGATTACAACTGAAACCAAAGCAAACATTTAACTTTACTAGTGTTTTTTAGAATTTCTTTATACACTAAACTAGGAAATGCCTGGTTTTCTTCAAGTGCTACAAAAAGCCAAACTTCAAAATCTTTCCTGGAACAAAACTTCTGTCCTCTGCATTCTTCTAATCAGAATATTAAAGTAATTAAAACTCATCCAATAGAGCTAATTATCATTTCAACAGAAGCAGAGCCAAGATTCAAGAAGGGAAGTGCTATTAAAAAAAACCCAAACATACAATCAACAAAATCTTGTACTCTCTAGAAAAAACATAATTGGTCTAACTTGATATAGATGTACTTTAGTTCTTGGATGCAAAAAGCAAAGCTTGATTACAGCAGTAGAGAAAGCTACCATGATTATCCTAATTAAAAATTTGCCAAGTTATTTATAGTATAATACAAGGAAATGACATTCATTATCCTATAAACTATTCAACAAACCATTAAGCACTGTAATAAAATCAATTGGCAAAAAGAGGTGCAATTATATTTATACTCGTGTAAACTCCTTAGTGAACTAAAACCAAAGCATCACTCAGTCCCAGTATTCTTTATACAAGCAGTGCAGAGGTGTTTGAGAGATTTAAAAATATAAAAGTATCTCTTAATTAGCACACTAACAGTTGTTTAATCAGTTAACTTCCAATTCAGTAGCCAATCACCAATTACACATTAGGTTTGCAGAGCACTGAGTTCAGAAGAAGAAGAAGAAATTTTGAAAAGCAGTTACCGCTCAACAAAACATAAATAAAAGTCTAAAACTATTTTACCACCTTTTAAAATGTGTCAATTTATTCTTAATTAACTGATGAAGCAGCATTCTGAAGTCTTTCTATCACTACACACACAATTAACTCATAAGCAATCAAGGAAATTAGAGGAAAATTAGAAACAGGATTGTCATAAAGTGTTGATCATCTACACCTGCAATACACATCTGCTGGAATTTAACTTGCATTATGAAACAAGTGGACCAGCCTACCTTTTTTTTTTTTTTTTTTTTTTTAATATTTTAAGCACAACATTGTCCACAATCTGGACTGTTTAAGTCAAAGAAAATAACTGCCCTATAGGTCAACCTTTCTGATTCATGGTAACAGTAAGAATCAATTTAGATGAACTGGAATACATTTCACAAAGATAGAAGTGAATACACCACAATTTGCCAACACCTTTTCAGTGCCAATCCTATTTAAGCCCACTTAGAAAGGCATTACACTACTATCCTATCAGTTCTACTGCCCTATCAATTTCTCAAGCTAGAAAATAAAAGTTCATCACCCTTATCTCTATCAGCATGTCCTACATCAGCTCCCACACCCAGCCTGGGACTGACCTTTGGCTACACTCGTGGAGAGCTGCTACCCGCCAGGGTTTGCTTTCACGTCAGCTAAGCTGGAGAGTCATCTCTCACCGATTCATTTGGCATAAAGTGCAATAAAATAAATAATAGGTTTTTTCAAGCTCAAAGGTTGGTTAAGCACCTGCAAAAACAAAACGAAGTTCTGTGGGTTTGCCAACGTATATATATTTTGGAGAAGCAATTAATGTCTTTGAGGTAGCATGTTAGTGCGAGGGGAACTCTGTGCTTTGATCTCATTAGTGAGAATGAATCACGACTGGAATTCACCAGGGTAAATAAAACCAGGAGACTAAGCTCACATCCATCTCTACTACTGCAGAAAAACAGGAGACTGTAACTAGGACTTCTTCACAATAATGTACATTATTCCACAGTTTCATCCTTTCGTCTCTTAAAATGACAAATAAAATACAAACATAGTTATATTTTATTATTTCTAAGTAGCCTATATTTTCCTCCTTTGTTCCAAGAGATCTTTGACAACTTCCATTTCCAAGAGCAAGTATAGGAAATGTTTGTACCATATCTTACTCCTGCTTCGTCCTCTAAATAAGAGATACATATTAGTTGCACATATTATTAAAACCCCCAAACCTCTTACACATATTTGTGAGAGCCTTCGAGATGAGCATTACCTCAAGTGTCAGTTCAACTTACAAAATCTATTAGTTACACAAATAAATCTAATACCCTGTATTGAGGCTATAAGGCACCCACAAATGCCAGCTCTCCCCACCTTCTGCTGGGTCCTTCTGCACGTGCCACGCACTGGATGAACCGCCGGCAATCACCGGCAGCAAGGCGTTTTGACACAGTGCTAAGCAGAAAGATTACTGGAAATCTGTAGTTGAAGCTCACAGAAACAGCTGTTTTCTCTCTGGTAACGTAGAAACTAAGTTTCACATCACTCGCTCTCTCATGAGAAATACGAGCAATGAAAAAATCCAGTTTGTCCCTCTGCTTTTGGTCTCCAGTTGAGAAAAAGGACATCTGTTTGGGCTGAACACCCCCTGCCAGCTGACAACCTTAAAAACACTCAGAGGAGCAAACACCAAATAGCAAATTTTGATGTTTTCTTTCTCTGTTATTAATATGTCTTCCCTTACAATAAGGTCTTTTTTTTTTTTTTTTTATTCCCAGCATACGCTGAAGAGTCAATATGAAGAATTTGTACCATACTAGAGGGGAAAAAAACCCAAAATCTAAAAGCAACACGTCTTCCCACTTAGTTGTGATGTCCTTCAGGTTTACAACATAAGCACTGATGCATATACATGCCAGCAGAACAATAATTAGAAGGGGGAACCATTCACTATAAGAAATGGAGTCACGAGATTTAGAAGTAGGGTTACAAGGGAAACCAGCAGATAGCTTCAAACCCGCCTGAAACCCCCTCAGTAAAGTACCCGCTACTCAGCTCCCACAGCGGTTCCCCCCTTCCTCGGTGCCCTGGCAGATGACTCGGGCACAGGGACCCAGTTATAAATCTGTTTTCCTTCCACGGAAGTTATGGATTTTCCACTAGGAATTACTGAGCAAGTTCTTATATTTATGTATATAGACACATTTATATTACAGCTGAGGGTAGGGGACAGAATAGTTCAGTTGGAAGGGACCTACAAGGACCATCTAGTCCAGCTGCGGTATGACACAACCATGACCAGCTGGCCTTAAATCTCCATAACGCACAGCCAGCGATGGACTCAAAGGAGCAGGATTTGGCCCTTCAGCGTGAATCAGTGAGGCTTTGTATTTCCTGCCACGCATTTTCCTGCATGTATTTCAGCTTCGTGTCATCTCATGCGCTGACAGCGCTATTAATCTCAGCTGGAGAAATCCAAGGCAATTAAAATATTAGCTTCTTCCTTAAGCTTTCTGGAAATTTTGAGTGGTGCCATTTCAGAAAGAAGAGGAGACAAGTTCAACCTCGCTTGCTCCTCCTCCCACCAGCTTCAAACTTATACGTTTAATATCCACAGTAAATATGAGTGAATTTAATGGCTTTATTGGACTACACTTTACAGGGCAGATACTACGCAAAGCAATGTGGGAAAATAACAAAGACACAAATGAAGCTCAAACAAACAGAAACAGAATTAAATCTGTTTATTATCCTGCTTTTCTGAAAGAGTTACACAGCCTGGGACTTGCAGAACCATTTGACCAGTCCCTCGGCTGTGAAGGCAGCCAGGCAGCCGGGGCTAGCAGCGCCAAGCAGCAATGGATGCCATCAACGCAAAGCTGGGAGCTGCTGAGGGAAGAGGATGAATTTGGGGAATAGAGCTACGAAAAGCTAGATTGCCTTTTTAAAAGGCCTACTTAATTTGTAACAGGGTTTTGATGACACGGGAAAATTTTAGGAGCCATATGCAAGGAAACAAGTCCTCCATCTAAGGAAACTAAACCACATTTCTTGTTTAAGTAAAATGCTAGAGTGGTAGCAAACATTTTTAGTTCTAAGAAATGTTGATGGTGTTTTGTTTAGTATCATTGAGAGAAAAGATGAAGGGGAGGATGAAGAGGAGGAATGTGGTATGTGATAAATTCAGCGTGAGAACACATTCAGAGTGAAAAACCTCACTTTCCTCCAAATTCAACTTTCACAATCCAGCAGAAACCCGCTATTTTTGCCCCACACAAAATTCATGTCTTGTTTTTAAACAACCGATGACCTGTTTGCGATTGCAGCTATTTGGCATGAGCCACCAAAGGGATCGTGTAATGTTTTCTCAAACTAGACTCAGGAAAGGACTTTTATGAACTCTAAAAATAGGATTAAGCCCCCCCAGTGCTGCTAGCACACACTCCTCCCGTTTGCCAAACCCAAGCCTGCCGCTTCTTTTTAATTACTCGAGTGCACAAGGACAAAGCTAGGCAAAAACATGTTTTCCTCTCTCTTTTATAATCCTACCGGAGGGGCTACTTCCCTTATCATATATATTCCATGTTTGCTGAATATTATTCCCTTTTTGCTTGTCCTCTTTTTAGGTTATTTCAATTTTTATTTAAATAGAAGCTAAGGATGAACAGCTTTTTTTTTTTTTTTCTTCCTCTCAAAA
Source organism: Gymnogyps californianus (assembly GCF_018139145.2). Classification (NCBI taxonomy): domain Eukaryota; kingdom Metazoa; phylum Chordata; class Aves; order Accipitriformes; family Cathartidae; genus Gymnogyps; species Gymnogyps californianus. Next base: position 38,900,695 of record NC_059477.1, read on the forward strand.
GAAGCTAGCTCTTGTTAGACATCCTTATGAAGTGACCACATTTTTCTGAAGGCTTGGTTTGGTAATAGGAACAGCTAGGGGCTGAAGTTCTTAAAAAATGTAGACGCCAAATTACCTGCTGCTGTCTCTAAGCCTTCTAAAGAGATAAAGGAGATGAAGACAGGGAAAACATTCGATCTTTCATGCTATCTCCTGGTAGAAATTCCTTCCTATCTTTTAAACACATTTAAAGCAAGTCCTGGAATTAAAAGCATATATGCAGGTGAAAGTATTTGTATGATACTGCAGAAGATCTGGCTTTGAAGAAAATTGGAATTCTTTAACATCTAAATAGTACATGTGCTGCATTTTGCCTGGTTTTAATGTTCTGCAAAACTTGTGTGTGTGTAGTGAGGTTTAGTCAAAGTCACAGAAAAAGTTTATTTACTTGTACAGTCTTTTTGATACATGGAAGATTTAAAGGCTGAACGAGTCAATGGCATTTTGCCACCAACTTCAAAAGGGTTGGGATCTTCCCCTTAGCAAAATTACATACAAAATAACCACAGAGTTGTTACTTTTATAAAACTTTCATAAGATTAGCATAAAATAAGCAAAGAGCTTTGCTCAAAATGACATTAACACTTGCCAGCTTTCAGTGCAAGAAGAGCAGTGTCCTGTTTCCAGTGGGTTTATTTGTAAAGGTGCACTAGAACGTGCCTGAGAAAACCACGGTGAAGAGAGCAAATGGATCCATCCCTCACCCTGTACGCTCACTGAGCTCCTCACATCACCGCTGTCTTCATTAACAGAATGGCACTTTATCATTACAGCTAGGTGAAAAAGCAAACCAGCTTTCTTATTTCATTTTACTAGGTTTACAAAAATATGTTAAAAAAAGGGAGATGAAAAGTAAATGTCTCATGCTTTCCAAACTAAGATACAGGATTAACAGTATCTGAATGAGAAATCAGTCACCAAAAGGGGACACACACACACACACACACGAAGTGAGAGATCTGGCCACTCAGACTATTTGTTACAAGCTTTATGAAACCAAGGATGTGAGCAGGGCACGCACACGCACGTTCAGTCAAGTGTATTAGCTTCTGATTCATGCTGCCAGCACTGCTCACGCTCTTGTAGAGAAACAAAAACATGCTGAACTGGTAACAATGCCGTGCCTAGAGCCAGCAGATGCTGCACTATGCAGTCTCAGTCTCTGCTAGCGATATTAGGGATGCTGCAAAAAGGGTCCAGAGTAGTGGAGACAGAAATCCCCAGGTAAGGGAGCAGGTTTCTGTATAGCATACAGAGACACCTGAACAACTCCAATGCTGGTGCTCCAAAGGATGCGCACTGTAGAAAGACTGACCTAGGATTAAAGTTAATGAAAAATGCTACCCATGTGGGATTGAAGTCTTGCTCCTTCTGGAGCAGGTAATTCTGATTTAATACACTGGTATGTGCCTCCATCCACACAAGAGTCGCTGACTGGAGCCTTCTCCTTGAGGATGGTATCAACATTCATCAGATAAATAACAAAAAACGCCTTACTGTTTTCCCTTCAAACCATGCTGGAGGGCCATTTCTATAGTAGCCAAATGGTTAGAGTGTGTATGCCAAAGCAGTTGACATACATCTCAAACTCCTCAGCTAGGGAAGACACTTCGCCCAAAATTTCCATCTCCCAGGGGAGAACCCCAACTAGGGCTTTTGGCTATGGACTCCGCACTCTTCCTCTGAAACCATGTCACCACACAGCTGGTAACACAAGCGTCCCCAGATGAAAGACAGCATTTGCACCTAGGAGCCCATCAGACCACAGACTGTCAGGACTGGGCTCCGACCTCGGCTTCTAGGAGAGCTCAGGCAATTTTGCATTGAACAATTACTGAACAACAATAAAAACAATGCAACAATTACCCTGAAAAGTCTAACTTGTTTTCCAACTACACCTCTTTGTCATCTTTCCAGGAGGATGCTCAAACCTCCCTGACAAAAGTTAATGGAAAAGTTTAATAAACCTGTGAAATCTATCTTGAGAAACCAGCAAGAACTAATTGCCAAAGACAATCATCTTTTGTTAAAGACGGAAGAGAACAAATCACTTGGGCATGGCATTTACAGACTTTTTGCAAAATGATACTTGATTAGTCCTTTCAGACATTAAATTGAATAAAACACTAGCAGTAGCTAACTGTAATGAAACAAAACTCAACAAATACGCCACACAATGTCTTTTGTTGTTGTTGTTGTTTTTAAATCTTTCACTCTTTGCAGTTCTTATGTAAGAAAACTTAAGTTGAAAATACTAACAAGTTACCTAAGCTTAAAAATAGCTGGTGGTAAGTCACCACTGAGTCTATGATTCTATGAAATTATTCTGCTCCTTACTAAAAGTCACTTTCCTTTACAATTAAGCCCTCAGGAAACAAACTTTGTAAGCAAATGATCTACCACACATTACAGCAGCACGTTACTGACCTGTCTCCTACAGCTTATGATCACGGTGAACCACGTGCAACACATAACACTTCAGAACAACGTCCAGATTGTGTAGTAACATCAGGACTGCTGTAATCAGCAAACAGAAACACAGTCCCTTGCACTACGTTATATTCCCCAAGGACTAGACGATGAAAGATGCTGGCAACTGCTGAAAGGAGAAAAGCTCAATGAATTATACAAGCTGCATTAAAGCAGCTTTCACATTAGCTCCGCAACCAAGGGACAAAGGTTTTGAGGTGGGAAACAGAATCTTAAAACACAGCGCTATCATAAAGTCCAATACATAGGGAGGTCCGGATTATTCCCCATTGCCAGGCTCTTGTTCCACTAACTCTGCAGCTGAAGTCTCGGTATTCAGCATTCGAAACCTTGATATTTCTCACTTGCTAACAGGCTCTTACCAGGCTCAAACTTGAGCTACATGCAAGGAAGAAACAACTCCAAGAGAAGCAGAGACAAACTATTATGTTGGTACAACAATCTTGGGACCATTTAATCCATTCAGTTTGGTTTTTTAAAACGTATTTCACTTGGCCTTTTCATAACTGTCTTTTAGAAAATAAATTAAAAAAAATGGTTTTAGCAATTTAGCTATGTGACAACGGCTGGTAGGAAATCTAGTTAAAGTTTTCTAACATAACAGAATTACACATGTATCATGTTGTCATCCTGTTTGTAAATGCCACTGGATACAGGCCAGATAATCAGGATTTTAATTAACAGCTAATTAGAGACACGTGTCTTCTCTTGGAGACTCCTAATAATCTCTAGATATCTCTAAGGTGGTTATCACATCCTTTACAACAACTGTTTTGCACAAATTGGAGTGATCCTTTTTCACTTTTAATGCTCCACCTCTGCTTTCGTGGGTACATCACTTGCATTAATTGCGACAGACAAGTAAGGTCAGAAGTGGCCTAAAAATCAAGTTACTTCAAATTAAAGTACATGGAAAAGGTTGGGTTTTTTTTCCCTAAAATTTAAATAATATTTATGCTTCCATTTACTGAAAACTAGGTTTTGAAAGTTTGATCAACTTCCATTTTTCAAATAAATAAATAAAGATATGTCTACATTTGAAGGACTTCTTTTGTCAACAGCGCATGAAATTGAAACATCTTAGAAGTTTTTAGGTATTTTGGTGAAGGAATTCCCCCATTACCTCTGTTTAAAAATAGATATATATACACATCTCAATCAGCTGAACTTCTTTAAAAGGAAGTGCTTGATACAAAACTCACCTTCTGCCTTGGGCAAACATATTTTTGATTAGCCCCGGCCTACAAAGCTCAGTGCTGAGCAGCACAGGTAGAAAAAGAGAGGAGCAATTTAGATTGTTCTGGGACTCGAGGGAACACCGCAACATCCCAAGACGTATCCCTGGGATTTTAAATTGCACAGTAGCACTGCGCCTGCCAGTCAGCCTCAAACACCAGACAGTGCTTCCCAATTCATATGAAGAAGGGATCCACTGTGTGATGGTGATTAGACTGATACGTTTTGCTGACATTGCCAGAAACGTTTATTTTAATATAATGGAGTAAGTAGCTGCAGCAAAATTTAAGTTTAATCTTGAAAAAAAAAATATTACGCAACAGATAGACTCGGTATGCAGAGATATATACAGAAGTACAGCGAAATGAAAGCAGTTCCCCTGTCAAGCAAAATATTCAGCCATGGGAGTCAACAGGATTTACCCTTACCTAACCACATTCAGGATCGAGCCCCATGTATGTTCCAGATTGACTAAATGATGCTAATTCAGCATCCTCTTTGCTTTCCACCTTTCCCTCTTCTCCAAAATAAAAGAAAATAAGAGCAAGATCTTTACTGGAAATTTGTATAGTTATTACCCAGGTGTATGGATACAGCATACTGTGCCTGAAGCTAAGAAATATGCTCTCTTTGCTTTTCACAGTGGCTGCATCAAGCCTCAGGAAACAGAGAATTGATACAACTCAGACACACAAATCACTTTTAAGTAGACAGTCGATCCCATTTCTCTCTCCATTTATACCCAAGAACCTAAATGATTCTCCTCTGCTTTGACCAGGGATACAGTCTGGCTTGGCAAAAGCGCTCCGACACAGCAGAACAACGTACACGGGTATTTTTCAATCCAAGTTGCTCTAAGAGTTATGTATGTTTGATACGGTTTGTTCCATACGATAGAAAGACAGTATTTTTTTTCATAAGCAGCCTTATCAATACACAAGTAAACTTCAGAGCCGGTTCCATGTCATACAAAATCCACCGTGCTTCACTTCTGAGTGAAGCTGACTTCAAAGGAACCATCAAGAAGCATTTCTGAGGTTGCAAACCTAATCAGCTCTACAAGGCTTTGTAAACCACTTACATAGCCAGGGTCAACATCAGCTCTAGTCCAAGTTCCCCCAGTGACACCTGGGCAGGTTTCTTCTTTTTCCTTTTGCATACTTAGGCATCTCCAGTTGTTACAGTGCTGTTGTGCCACTGCTTCTGTACAGCACTCAGAAGTCGCAGTTCAACTATGGCTAATAACACACAATTTGAATGTTTCTCTGTTTTGTATTTAAACTTGCTTGCACAGGTCTTCATAAAAATAAACCATCCCCTTGTATCCCCACCCCATCTCACCCCCCACATGCATTTTCTCTCCCCCGGATGCCAAGTGAGCAAATAGCAAATTTCTCTTACCGAGAGACCTGAACAACAAGTTACTTTTCCTGAACACTGAAAATAATCTTTGCTCTTCCCCCAAGTTCAACCTGAGACCTATTTTCAACAACAATTTATAACGCAGGCAGTACGAGTGTGTTAAATTCTCAGCAGAACAGCTCTCACGCCCGAGATCACCGGAGCCCCCCTGGTTCGTGGTCCTAGGGCATGAATGCTGGAGACCTACCCCAGACACAACATCCCCTACCTTACCTTTCTTATCTTCACAAAATTTGCTATTCTTTCAGTGTAATCACTGCCTCAAGTCTTCTGTAAAGAAGTGTCCTTTCCCATTTCACTTCCCAGACCCTTACCAGCCTCACCCTTACTAAGCATAAAAAACACCACTCTTTTTCCAGACCCTAAGCTACTCATAGTGAAGATGGCTCTCTCCTTTCACCCCCCAAACCACATATTTTTATCTAAATATCATTAAGCTTCTACCACTCACCCTGTTCATTCTGCACAGCTCTATATTTCTGATTATTCATTCTTCCCACATTAAATCCCAGAAACTGCTTTCTCTTCCAGCACCATAAAAGCTGCTGCTTTTCTTTTTCCATCCTTGCCTCCTGAATCTTTACAGGGTCCAGGTGCTTTCCACCAAGTCCCACGAGGAGGCAACTGATGAATCACAGCTGACCTGAACTCTTCTCCCCTTTAATCACACCTGACCTGAACTTCTACCATCTTAAAAAACATTTGAAATCCTGTAGGACGCCACGTAACTTTGTCTATGGTCTTTTACTGTATAAGACAACATAAATACACATGAAATTAAAAAATATTGAACTAGCTTGTTCTATTGCAATTGTAACTGTTTCTAGATTATGGGACTGTTAGAGGAAATCACTACTTTTTGCAGTGTTTTGCTCAGAATACCCAGTGCCTCCTTGCCCTGCTCCCTCACCCCAGCACCCCAGGCAGGAGCAGCCCTTGGGGCTTCCTGGCAGGAGAAAGGGCAAATAAACCAGTTGCTGGCATGATCCCAGTACCCATGTGTTTTATAATGGTGTGATTCCAGTACCCGCGTGTTTGATAATGCTGGGGGAGGCTGACATCCACTTTGAGCAAGGTACCTCTTTCCGGAACACAGACATTGTATCTGCAGATCTTTAGATGTCTGGGTAACCTTCAGCCAAAAAATCAGCAGATGAAGGGTGGTTGTTGGATCTCAGTTCTAGACCGAGTACTTAAATACTTCATAAATCTCACATTAGTGTCTAGGTCTTGCAGGGAGGATCCAGTGATGGAGTTTATAAAGTTATAATCACTGCCATCAGATGAAGCTTAGAAGAAAATGATAGATATGTTCAGGCTCACCTGCCAGTGGGGCTATTAAAGAACAAAACAAACAGAGCTGGAAATGATATTAATATATGGTTTTAAAATAAAATCGATTCTAAGTTCACCAACTTTTCTGTAGTGTTACCTAATGCACTGCCTTTCTTGCATTGTTTTCTTACCCCTAGACAAACATTTTTAAGTAACGTGTCAAAGTTACACATCATCAGGATGGGGTATTGTGGTTCTGAAAATTTAAAAAGCAGCAGGTTGCTAGAACCCCTGGTTAAAGACTGGTTTTCCAGTATTGTTTTTGACATCACTTTTTCTTACTGCCTATTGATATTTCCAAGAAATTATTTTTACACCACAGTCTGTGGGTTCATAGAGACCAGGGATGGACATCTCATATTAGGAGTTGGAAACACTGTTTTCTTCTTTTTGCATTTTTTGGTTTTCTTACACACGCCAATTCTGTGCCGGCTGCACTCATTCTGTGCATATCCTGTACAGCTTTCTTGAAATTTCTGTTAAGTGATTAAAGAGGGATACTGAATTAGCATTTATCTGAATACTTTAAAAGTGTCATACTTATTGAGAAGTTAAAGTTTACAAATAAATACAAATATCATAACAGCCTATTTATGTATTACTGCTGCAGCCAAACAGGAATATTATTTGTAAAAATAATTGTATGTAAATATATTGCAAAATAGTCCAACGGAGCAAATCAGACAAAATCACAAATCTGAGTGTCAATAGCATCGTCTGACTCATGAAATAGAAATAGAAATAGAAAACTAATGCTTTCCAGGGACATTATTGATACATTTCAGTTGTCTAAAAAGGACGCCTGCCAGTGGCTGACCCAGAGGTCTAATTCTTTTTTCCAGTATTCATTTTTCCTTTTCTACCTTTCTTTTGTCATGGTTATGGTGAACAATTACTAGGGTCATCGTTATTTTTTTCCATATACTTTGTATTTCTCCAGAAGAATAGCAAATATCATATACAACGTAGAATATAGTGAATAGGTCTATAATGTGACATCATAATTTTGGATTGTATTTGCATATTAATGGTGCTGATGGGAAGAACAAATTGAAAGCAGTTATTAGAACATGTAAGCTGAGTTTTCTTGCATAAGCCATTTTCATATCATGTCACCATAAAAAAAATTGTGATGAATGTTCCCCCTGAAGCTGACAAGTTACAAGGGCTTGTACTAAGGGAATAATAACTCCAAGATTCATAAAAACGGTAATTACTTTATCAACCTTCTAGTCACATTGCAGACACATATACTGAATCACTCCAAAATAACACTGACATTAAATTTAGAATTTATGTTCATATTACACTTCTTACCTGAGGTTTCCTTTTAAAAAAAAATAGGTCCAATATATTACTAATTACCCTGAAACCAAAAAATCAGGTTTATGTTATATATCTTTAAACACCGAGCTAAGGCTGGATGGGATAGGGAGAAAAAGGAGTAGACATCAGGAGGAAAGAAGTATTCAAGTTTAAGGATGACATTGCCAAGGAGTAAGTTACTATATATTTTGTCTAGAAATAGCAAAAGTTAAGAAGTTGACAGCTCCTTATAAGACACCATCTTCTTGGACAGCCTCCCAGGAAGGACAGCAGAGACAGAAGTACACCATAAACTCAATCAGCTTAAAATGGCGTTCGATTAATTAATAAAAGAGATTATGCGGTCATGCCACAACCCAGGAAGATCCCCCCTGTCCCACATGCCCCTCAGCTTTGTCCATCACCACATTGGCTGTGAACGAGATCGGGTCCAAACAAATCCTAAAACCATGTTTTATTTCTCATATGAAACTGTCCAAAATACCTACAACTGCGCAGGTACAGAAATGATCAGAAATAGCTACACGCATTAAAAAAAACGGATATTCTTGTCTCCAGAGGTAGACCTGACATGCCTTTTCAGAGCACGTCTGGGACCTACAGAGAAGACAGCTGAGAAAAGTAGTGCTATGTGCAATAAAGAAGACAAAATGCTATTTGTGATCACAGAGTTTATTACTGAGCAAGGTGGGGACCCCTGCACTCAGTCCCCGAGTCCTGTTTAACTGTATAACATCTGCAAAGTGGCAGGGTCTTGCTGACACCTTTGCCTCCACGTACCAATTTATTCCTCGGCCAGGAGACAAGCGTGGCCCCTCGCTGCAGGCGGGAGCGCTGCCGACTCCATTTCCAGCACTTAACCCTCCTCGGGCAATCAATAAGGACGGCAAGCATTTCCCTGGGACTGCGGATACTAAAAGATGGTGGGGTGTTTTGCTACCACCGTGCTGAGCTGTACAGCACTCAGGTCCTTTCCAAAGACCTAATACTCCTTTGCAGTGTTCAGTGTCTTCATCGGCATCCCTGTGAGATAAATAATATTACCATCGAGGACGGGCAGTAGAGGCATTTAATTTGCTTGCTTGGAGCTGAGTAGATAAGCAGCATTTGTTCTGTGTTTCAGTAATAGGGTGCAACTGGGGGGCAGAAAGGAGGTGCTCTAATGTATAAAATTAGAAATGTAAATATGATTACAATTTTTAAAGGTTACTCATAAGACTGAGGCAGAAAACCATCCTCAAAATAATGCCGCAATTTTTCTGTCTTAAGTATAAAGTTACCCTGCTTGTTCTCTCTGTGTGAGCTTGAACTACTCCTTTTTAAACTATTCATCATATTATTTTAATTTCTAATCAGTCCTTATATCAGGACAAAAATATAGCTGGACATTTTAGCACTTTAAGAAGAGCCTCTTGCAGATGGAAATCTCACTCCAGAGTGACTGTATCTTCCCTGTGAGCTTCCAGGCTCAGTCTAGCCTGAAAGGAGGCAATAGCTCAGCCTTTGTTCCAGTTCGGTCCTTGACCTCCTTGTTTACAGTGCTAATGGGGACAGCAATTACTCAGAGTCAAGATGGCATTTTTGAGATGTGAATAATCACACAAGAAAATAGACTGAAACAGTCAGTACATTCACATCGCCTGCCTAACTCAGTTATTAGCTAGTTATGATGTTCAGCCACTACTACTGTTCTATGTAGGAACAGAGACAGTGACCTATAGGAAATATAATCCATATCCTATTACCAACTCCCTGAGACATTTTTTCCTTCTAAAGCCCAAGTTTTTCAATGACAACCATCTAAAAAGACCCTCTTTCATGTCGCTTTTATCATTCTGACCTTGCTCTAGTGGGAATTTCTATTCTGTCCTTTGAGACATACAAATGATGCAAAATTTCATTCTTCTCTTGCTGCAAAAAGATCCAGAGTAAAACTCCAGCTCGTGATGTGGACTATCGCCCCACCGACTCGTGTGACCGGCACCCAACGTGGGCTCCTGGTCACGATGCACAAGCTGCCTGTTCACATCGCAGACTCACGGCTGGCCTGTCCCTGCAGCACCAGCTATACTGCCAAGAAAACGCAGTATAGGAAGATTTGATATATTAAATAGATATTATACACAAACTATATTTACAGAACTTGGTTTTGCAGAAGTGTAAATTATCCTGTTTGACAATATAGTCTTTACAAGTGGAAAAATGCGACATTCACAAATAACTGTCTCAGTGTTTTGCTTGGCAATCAAAGTCACAGATTACAATCCTGGAGATTTTAATACACCTCTTCAACAGCCCCCTGTAATGCTACTTGAGTGAGCAGAAAACACTCTATGTAAAACCACTGTGGCCTGGATTTCCTTAACTGTATTGGAATAAGATGAAGATTTCCCCAAAGCACGGCTGTGACTCAAATGCACTCAGGTTTGCCCAGCTAATGGGGTCAAAACCTCTGCAAACAGCAGGTTCATAGGTACCATGGCTCAAGCGCTGTAGCCTTAAGCACAATGCACTCAGCAGAGCTGTAATTATAACACTTAAAACTATTCAGAAGACCAAAACCATGCATTAAGTAAAAACGGCAAGTATAAAATACTGTACGGAGAGTAGATTGTTTGCTAGAGCTCATGGTTTTAAGCTTCCCAATTCATAACATTCAACACTTATCACTGTACTTTGCATCTGACTTTTTATAAAAAGACGGGTATTTTTTGTATCTTGGTGCCAGTAGCACACAGGAAAAGGGAGAAGAGTATCTGAGGAGAGGATCAAGGCTGTGTTAATCTGAATTTCTGATGCCACACTCCTTACTATTCTTTATTAGGGCTTTGAAAAGCAAGATCCTTGATTAGTGGAGGGCTTCCGCCACCAGTGTTGGGGTCCTACACAATGACTGGAGCATAAGAAGAATAATTTCAGGACATAGAATCACAACACTTGCAAAAAAAGAAGAGATTATTTTTTCTACTTTGTTTTTGGAGCTTTGATCAATAAGTAGTAATCTTTCCTAGAAACCTCAGAAACGACTTCTCTGTATGGTGGTGGAATCACAGCCCCTTCCGACTTGATTCACAGTCTTAATAAGTTCAGTTATCTGTACTTCCGAGTCTCACTTGAATGTGGATAAAAGCCTTATTTTGATTTATCAGTCTAGGAAATGCCAGAGTGGTAACACGTACAGCACATACAGTAACCATTTCCTTACAACAACGCTAAGGTTACACAAATAAGAACTATCATTTACAGTTTCCTGAATTTCACAGATGAAGAGAGGAAAACCATTCTGTCTACTGCACCTTTTAACAGGCTTGTGAGATGTATATAAAAATCTTAAATAATTTCCGTAAGAAAAAAGAGCTTCTGCTTCACCCTCAATTTCCCTGTAATTTCAATGTCTTTAATTTTCAGATTAAGTTGATATAAAGAAAAGTGACATCACTGAAATGCTACTAGCCATCTGACTTTCTAAGCAGAGCTATAGCCATGAAAGATTACTGGAAATCATGTGGTTAAAGCACGGCAGTACATGTACAAAATGTAGCAAGTAAGGTCAAACTTGCAAGCAAATTCACACGATAAGAAAGAAATGCTTTGATGATTTTTAAAACATCATAGTCATACTATATTGGGTCATCCACACTAGCTTGAATCTTTTTTAAAGTTATAATAAATTGAAAAATCCAATTTCTTGGATGAAATATTTTTATTTTTAAGTCAAATTCAAGCTTGATTGAAATGTACTTGCAGGATTTGCAAAGTAAGCCAAGTCTGTAAAGCAATCAAGAAGTTTTGATGTAGGTAGCTGGAATAGTGTCATATGTGATCTCCAAGTTTCCAACACAAAGTTTCCCAGCGATGTACGAGGGAGGGGAGCTCAGAGGTCCAGCGTATCTGGTAGATATATTCTGTTCTGGTGGAACTAATGTATTTAGTTGCTAAAACTAAATGGGAAAGTTTTAAAGGTGTATTTGAAAATGCATTAAAAAATCCCCTAAAAGCTCTGTTTCTGATCAGAGGAGGTTGAAATAAAATAATGTTTCAAACTTTCAAGTAATTTTCAGTGATTCACCTATTTTTCCTATCAATTAATAAAATTACATTAGCTGCTATGGAAACCCTCATTTAAGCAGATAATAGTGATTACACCAGTAAATTGGACGGGCCTGATCAAATAAAATTCTTGCATCTATTTTGCTGAGCCAGATCCAGGAGTGACGCATGATCTGCACATCCCGTTCTGTCTACAACACAAAGATAATACACATGAATTATTTGTTGCAGAATACACTTTGGGAAGCCTGTCAGAACATTGCACTGCGCATACATCAGCCTGTAAAATTTCATATAACTGTTTTAAATCCATCTGTCTGTAAACGGGCGATCGAACATTTTGCTCTCTAGTGTCTATTGGCCGCTCTTTCAGGATTTCTGGATGTCAGCGTACAACCAGCATAATCAGACTTTTTCCTGAGAAACAAAAGTTTTTTTCCTCTGTCTCCTTCTGTTTGGAATGTGATTATCAGGCCAGGGATTCGGTGTTATTTTATTGTCTGGCAGCTTTAAAATAGAATTGAGATATTACATATCCGTTTCCTTGATAGCCTTTGCAAGATTTTGTCTTTGAGAGTGTGTGAAGCTGCATTTCCCTTGGATCTCTCGCCATGAAGTGCTCTGACCCCTCTCTGCAGCATCCTCTGTGCCCTATGCCTTGAAAGGAGGCCGTGGCACAGCATCCTGCAGCCCGGCCCGCAGGGTGCTCGAGGCCAGACCTGCAGGAAAAAATACCTTGCAGGTTTAGGATGCTCCCCACAGAATTGGAGGGGGGAATGTTAAAATAGAGAGCAGAGAGCTGGGCTAGGAAGGAATTTAGACAGCAGGCTATTTCTGGGTGAAGCGAACTGGAAAGCTTTTCTTTCTGTAACAGTTGGCAGAGTCGCAGCTCGCTGGCAGAGAAACCCCAGAGCAGGAGATGAGATTTCGGATGGAGGTAAAGCTCATGCAGAACTCTTGTTTTCCACAATCTTCTTGTAGAGAGAGGGGTAAAGGGGATCATCCTCCAAAGAGACCCTAGCGTACTCACTCTTGCAGATTTGCCATGTGCTCTTATGTTGAAATAATATTGTCCTGTTTTCTGTATTATTTTAGGAAGGTGTAAAAAATAGTCAAGAACTTGGAGTACTTCCTCTTGGACTACACCCCAGTTGCTATCGTCTCCTCTGCTTTACACGTAGCTGAGGTCCAGCACATACGTCGTGTTGCAGCACTACGGTTCCGTGCACACACTCTGCAATGGCACTTTAGGAGGCAAAAAAACCCACTTCAAATGCAGTATACCTCTACCAGTATTGTTTTCTTTAGATGGGCTACCAAAGGACAAAGCAGTTTTAAACAAATCTTTCATGTTCTCAAAGAAATCCTCGTATTGTTAGTCATTTGCTGGGACAAAAAAATATCTACGTATTGCTTGAGGGGAGCTTTTCTGCTCTTTTACCCTATCTGTAATAACAATTACTTCCAAAAGTTCAGAGAAATGAAAATTTAGCGGAGCTTGTAGCAGGTATGACATATACACCTTTTACAACAGGATCAACACAGGCTCTTCGCTGCTTTTTACCCTTAAAATTATTTTAAATTGGCTTGTTGGGACCAAACTGATTTTTCCCCAAACTGTGTCTCCAATTCTGCCGTAGCTTTGGAGATGAGATCGCTGGCAAACATTACAAAACACCTGCTGTGACCACAGGCTTTCCGGAAGGCTTGAAGCCGACTTCACTGCTAGAAACCCCATCTCTCAAAGGCTTCCTTACGTACCGTACTTTGATTAGTGCAAAATCATTCTTAACCCTGTGCATACAGGCTCTGCATAGGAAATCGCTGGAGCAGGAGGTGCATTAGGGTGGGCAGGGGGACAGAAAGGTCTGTACACCTCCCCACACCTCCCGGTGCTTAGTTACTCCTAAGAGGGAGAGACTTTCGGGGAAGAGGCTGGGATATTTCTCACATCTTCGTCATTCCCCAAGGTACCCAGGGAAGGGAAGCTCACATGCATAGACCATCAATATGTGGGCTTAGTCTTAAATTGCCTGTCACGCCGCGTAGGTAATGCTACAATTACTGGCATCTCTTGACGTTAAACCCTGTTGTATGCTGATGCGCATTGCTGCAGAAGGATATTTCCTTACGTTTTCCTTAGGGCAGAACATCACGCTTTCCCTTTAAATACCCTGATTCTAGATGCATCTGATGCAAGTATTATTATTATTTAAAAAAAAAAAATCTACCTGCAGTTTCTCTTTATATTTCAGTCATACAACCACTCCCAACCCCTGTCATTTTTTGCACTCAGACACTTGCACCAATAATGGGTGCAGAATGAGCTCTGTACCGATACGAATCTGCTATGAATCCACAAAGGCAGATTTTTCTTATTAAACAGCAGCTTTATTTGATGACCTGGAGGGTACAGCAGCATGTGACTAATTTCCCTTTAACCAACCACACCTTCCAGCACACAGGAAAAAGGCGATGGCTCTCCTCCCAGAAAATTCACTAAGAGTCAGGAAAGTATGAGAAGTACAAGTAATGGTATCAGAAAATGGTATTAGATAAAGAAAAAGTGAGCTATGATCCATCAGGGCAGTAAAAAGACATTTCAGCTGTTGATTCCTCAAGCAAACTCTGTAAAAATGGTGGCAAGACATTTCAAGCGGAGGGATTTTATCTGCGAAAGCTACTCTTGTATTTTGCTGGAACCAAATGTGTCTGACTTTGGGATGCAGGGCAGGTACATTTGTTCTGGCAGCCTTTTAATCGAATCTCTTCTCTGGCAGAGAGGCAGTTCTTGTGTGTGACAGTAATGTAGATTTATGGAAAATAATAAGGTGATCAGCTGCCCTGCAGAGTTATTATTTTGTTTCATTCAAAAAAATAAGACACTAAGACTAAATTGATGGGTTGATGTATGCAATGACATGCGGTGCCTGTTTCATAGCTCAATGAAGTTAATGGAAAAACTCCCATTGCCTTCACTTAAGAATCAACCAACAAGTTTAAAAACAAGGCAAAACAAAAACTTAGAAAGAAAAAAACCTAGTGCTAGGTAAGTACCAGAACAGTAACCATTTTATAAATATCCACATTGTTAAAAGAATTTCTTTTGACTCCACTCTTGTCCCTTTGTGTTCCCTGGGTTTCAATATTCTAGCAAATTTGTTTAAGGCAAGATTAATCACTGAAGCAGTGAATTTAAAATTAATATCCCAGAATATGAATAGAATATCATTAGGACATGAATTTTAAATTTATAATAATGTTTATGCAAAAATAATAATTATTTTTTTTCACTCATCTACCTCCTGGTAATAATCTCATCTTAATAATAAACTCTGTCAGATCAATAGAAGTTCTTTCTTTGACTTCACTGGGCACAGGAACAGACGCCTAATCAGAGAATAAAACGTACTACATGATGCGGTGCATACAAGTAAAGCTGCTTGTGTTTCAAATATCAATCTGCAAAAACACTCGACACTTCTATTTTGTCCTTTGCAAAAAATCCCTGAGAAAAGACTATAGAGCAATGAATACGGATGAGAAAACTTGTAGGGCAGGAATTAAAGATGATGCAGTTACACATATATATCCTCACCTTTTCTGTTCGTGTACAAGGAAATATCCAAGTCAGTAACAAATGCTGTAACAGCTTTGCAATCACAACTAGACACAACACTTTGTGTCCTTCTTCTTTTTTGGTTATCAGGCCAGAGACATTTTCAGGAAACCTGATATTTTCAATTTTTTAATTAATATTTCCAAAACTTCCTTTCATGCACACAAAATTGCTTATGCTGAAATAGCTGGAAGTATCAGAAGAATCCAGCTGGCTTCACAAATAGAAAACTGTGGTTTTCACCAAATAGAGTATCAGCTAAAAAATATCCTTCATTTAACCACAAGCAAAATATCACAGTCGCAGGCAGGTCAAGTTGAAAAGAATGTACTTTTCCACCAGGATACAGACTAGCCAGAAAACAAGATGTATCACGTTATGTGACTGTTACCACCAAGCAAGCCCGCTCAGCTGAGCCCTTCTCTACTCCCATCTGTTTTGCAACGGGAGTCCCTCAGAGGAAGCATTTCCATCGCTCCTTTTTAAACACAGTAGCTCGATCCTGAGCCTTTGCAACACTGCATGACCTAATAACAGGCGTCAGCTTTTAAACGGAGACTCCGTGTAATTGTGAACTACCCGAGACGCTGCTCAGGAGTAGAGAAAATATGGTGAGGTTTCTTATTTACCTCTAAGAGGGCTCACGTGCATCCTTGCAAAACTCTGCCCCGCCATCAGAGCTCCAATGCAGATCCACTGAGCGGGCTGCACGTACTAGAACTAGTGCAGAAAATACCCAAAGTACTCTCTGGTGACGTAGATGCTACAGTAGCTGCTTTTTCTACTGAACCGCTGTTTCTGTACTGACTGGTAATGTCAAGTCCTTTTAAACCAAAAAGCCTAAATTGCGCACTGTCCTCTGAGCCTTTTCACAGACAGGAAAGTTTCTAACTTGAGAGAGCAATCTTATCGGTTCTCTATTTGATACTTTAGCTCGCTTACAAAGTTTTTCTTTTTTTTCTTTTAGAAAACACATGCAGCACACTTACTGTGAGTTCCAACACTGTTTTTTTCCCAAGACATTGGTCAATCTTTGTAGATTTAATTGGGGTAGATAAGACAAAGTAAAGATAGAAAAGTAAATGAAACAGAAGGGTACTGGGGTGGCTAACGCTGCTCATGATCCCACTGTTAGAGTTGTACCAATTCACTTGTCAAGATTTTGTCCCAGGTCTTATCCAACAGCCCGATTTGATGAGCAGGGAGGGTGACACCAGGCAAGGGCACAACTGCAGCACTGCAAGACCACACAAGTGCTCACTAAGCTAGGATTGAAGAGCCATCCATTTTTTATTCACCCTTTCCCTCAACATCAGTGCATACCTTCTGCATGGAAAAATCCACCTGAGAACATCTGAAATTGCTACCTGCTCCTTTTAACTGATCGTGCAGCCAAAATTTCTTACAGGGGTGCTGGCACTGCTGATGGACAAAGGACAGTTACCCGATGGGGATGAGCAGTTCCTCCGAGTGCACTGCGACGTGAAATATTTTTCCCCTTTTCTTTGCAAATGTAAATGGCAGTAAATATTTGGGATTGATGTATGTCACCTTAACTTAGTCTCTGTAACTTTCATACAGTCTTCAGCATCAGCAAAACTTGAATGTTGATACTTAAATACTTTGCTCCGTGCAGCAAGTCATACAACACAAGTATAAAGTTTCTCATATTCCTTGTGGCAATGATACTTGGAGGGGCAGAATGTTTTTTCTCCCTCTTCATTAGGCTTTTGAGTCCAATCCTGCCATTGATCAGCTCACCAAACTCCAAGTGACTTCAACATGAGTTCATATATAGCTCACCGGAAAAGTGGGATTTATTAACACACTGCCAGAGCTCACAGACTGCTGCTGCTACCTTATTGATCGGATCCTGTGAAACAGCATGTCTACCCAGGGAGATTATGGATATAATCAAGTAAGGGGCATCAGACTGACTGATATTTTTACAAATTTCATATTGCTTGTTATTTTCCTGGTGCTGTGTGTGGGAAACAGAGGTACTAACAGTGCAGGAGGGAAATAATCTCTGAAGAGTGAATATAAAATGAACTTACAAACACTAAGTGGCATTTACCCTAGGCAAGAAAAGATTTTATCTGGGTCTTATCAACAGTGCTTTTCAAGGTATGAAGTCCTCACAATAGATCTTCTTGGGTTTGGCGGTTTTTTTCTCACTTAGCTTTAACTTTTCCAGCCAATCTAGCCCTACAAATTTTTTTTTCTGATAAAAAACCCCAGCTGACACTGGCCCGGGGTCTACCTAACCATTCTAGGATTTAGAAACCGAGTTTGCTTTCCCATTCAATACGCCTGGGCTCAAGGCTTCAGGTGGACTTTAATCAAATGCACATTGCCCTTTGCTTGATCCGAACAATCAGCTCAGAAAATTTCTCATTATGGCTTTTGTAAGAAGAAATAATAGCCTGTCTTCTTGCGAGCAAACACAATTTGAATGAACAAAATTAATAGCTGTTTCTCTTAATTTTTTCCTCCTACTGATGTGATAGGTTATATATGAGGTGTAATTACGATATGTCAAAGCCGCTGTTGAAAGAGTTAATCCACTACGAAAAATTCCCATCAGGAAAAAAAAAAATAATCTATGGTATGCAGATGAACTGTTTACTTGGTAGCTCTTCTGTGATCAAAATGAAACTAAGCTGAACTGCTGAGACAATAAAAGTAAATTGTTACTTGGGGTTTGCAAGCCTCAATTAAATAAATACTACGCAGTAAACAACATTCTGGATTTTAATTAGGATAAAACAACTGAAAAAGGAGTTACTAACCATTTGTGTTTATCTCATAGTGACCTTCAAATACTTCTTACAGGAAAGTATATAACAAAGAGGTTTAGCTTAAAAAAACACAGAAAAGAAAACTCCAGTTTTACTTTCATCAGCATCAAAAAGTCATCTTAATATATATTTCCCCTCCTGAAAAGTTTCTATAAAACTTTAAATTAGATAAATATGGGTATTGATGGTGGTTTTCTCATCCCAGCTTTTCAATTACTTTAAAGAAAGCAGAGCATTTTGAAAATAATGTGATCAATTTGTTGCACTTGCTCTAACAAGACAAAATAGCCATCTAATTATCCAGCCAAACAAAAATGAATGCTAAGTGGGGGGTAACTAATTTTAAATGGCAGGTACCAGGACGGAAAATCATGCCTCATTTTGCATTTTTTCTGGTAGGTGTAATGCAATGCAATACAGTATTTTCATCATCCATTTGCTTTTTTGTAATGCTGTGCACTTTGTAGTAACAGAGTTTAATTCCTTGCTGAGTTACCAGATTCCAGTCTGTCTTTTGCAACAGAGCTAAAGCAGATTTCTACAGAAACTGAAGACACAATCCACACTCTCATCCCTCACCAGTTTGTCCCAGCTCTGCAACTGGGTTCCTACAGCATACCGTAGCCGACTTTTTCATCCCAGAGCGCCGTATGTAACAGAGAAGCGCAAACTGTAACACGCGTTACTACGGCTTAAAGGAGAATAAGATGTCTTGTTACTTCTTCAAGTGGCGCAGTCAACACCCCCAGCGACGTGCCCTTTGGGTGATCTAATTACTTCCACAGGAGCGGCAGGAACGGTGGCACACACATCACGCACGCGTCCACGGGGCTGTACGAGTGCTGCTTGACTGGCAGCGCAGGGGCACTTAAAGCACTAAGTACTGCATTACT
Organism: Gymnogyps californianus; assembly: GCF_018139145.2. NCBI lineage: Eukaryota > Metazoa > Chordata > Aves > Accipitriformes > Cathartidae > Gymnogyps > Gymnogyps californianus. Next base: position 38,919,906 of record NC_059477.1, read on the forward strand.
CACGGACGCCACCAGATCCGTGCTCCCGCGTCCCGATCGTTATTTTTAAAGGGGCTGTCTGAGAACAGCTAAAGGAAAAAAAATATTGCCAGTGTGTAACAAATGGGTGGACCCTTGTCACCTCGGGCAACATGCCGTGTGTGAGCTCTCTGAATAAAGGCCGTGGCTGCAAGCTGCCTGCTCTTCACGCAGCCCCAGACGTGGCTGATAGCGGGTCTCTCCACAGGATGCCAGTCACTTCTCTGGGTGCTTCAGATCCCGAGGAGGGCTGAAGCATCAAAGCCTCCAGGATCTTCTGTTTCATCTGGGAGCTGTGGCAGCAGGAGACAGGATACGAACCTCTCCCCTGCCTCCAGCAGGCTGAAGAATATCACCTTTGCAAAAAAACATATTTATGTACACGGACTGTTCAAAGTGTCAATTAATGTCAATTAAGCTGTCTTCAAAATGCTGAAATTCTAGCCTTCTTATAACATTGTTCCATTATTCAGCAGCAAGACAGCACGTTCTCAGTGGAGACAAAATTATTGGTCTAAAAATGAAAAGTTAAGCTAGTAAAGAAATAGCAATGACATTTCTAGGGGCTGACATTTCTGCACAACATGGTGAGCTATTAATTTGCTAATTACTCACATAACACTAATTCAGTTCATACTTTAAGCAACAATTTAAATTGAACCTGAAGATTTAAAAACTTGGCTGAAAGGCTTGGATTTCTCCCTTCATTTTACACTACAACCTCTAAAGTAAATTAACAGGCTCCATTTTTGTGTGGCTTACTAAGGAAGAGAGGTGAGAACCTCGATGGTCAGACTCTGCGCCGCCTTGGAGCAACCGTCACAACTGCCATATAGTCTCCTCCGTACCAGCAGAATTGATATATTTTGACTAACTTTTGTATTCCTGAGAATACCACTTGTGTCCAGAAACACAACTGGTTTTTGCCATTTCTCTCTCTCTGCTTTTTAGCATGCTGTTGAAACACCTGCATTCACACCTGGAGTAAGGCAATTGCTAGGGTGCTCTCAGACCTCCTCTGTACGAGGAGGTTGGGAAGGGATCACACGCGTAGGTGTCAATACCTCCTGCTGCTGCTTCTTTAGGTGATGATGCCCTAAATCAGCTTTTAATTCCAATTTATTACAGAGCCAATGCCTTACAAAATGTCATTACACCAGACCTCTGCTGCCAGGTAATTTTCACCAACCCAACATCCTGATAGGGAGGGTTTGGGTAGAAAAAGAAATTTTTTTTTTTTTCACTAGCAATCTGGAAGTGAAGGAATTTTTTTTCCCAAGAAAATGACAGAATGGTCTGTACAGAGCAGGCCAAAGCATCAAGTCAGATTTCCGATGCGATCTCCAGCTGTTCCTCGGCCAAGACTCACATACCGTCTCCGACAAGCCAAGTCATCACTACAGTCAAGCCTCAGCTGACAGCAGTCCTCTTGGCTCTCCTTTCATTCCCTACCTCTTATCTGCTCCTCTTAACCTCCTAGTCTCCTTGCTAGTTTTTTTCCCCTGCTTAGAGAAAGCCAAGTCCCTAAAATAGGGTTCTTGTCCCTATTTTAGAGATCCAGCAGACACAAAGACCTTGGCCACCCCCAAGACCTCAGCAGTTTTGTTCTGTGTTACCCAGAGGACAACTGCCGAAGGTCAAAAGGAAAAATTTCTACTGCCCTTACATACATACGGCCTTCACTTCCATATGACCGACAGCTTCCAGGTTCACAGAAGAAAGATTGACAGTTCTGTGATGTGGAACATCAAGTTAAATCCAACCTAATTCATTTAAAAGATAATCCATCTTTTAACGCTTCAGTTATTTTTTTATCAGCATAACACAAAGCCCATAGCATAGCCAAATTCAGAAGTGACATTGGGGCTATTTCTTTCTCTCCTCGTTCCCAGTTTCTCAATATTTGTTTGGATATTGTCTGTAAAAAAGAAATGAAGAAAGCAGCAAGGGGAAATCAGGCAACTCCAAGTTACCTGGCAGTACGCTACATTGCACACTCGCTGGAAATCAGCTCTGCTTAAGTTCTCCAATGGTACTGAGCATTAGAAGAAGAAAATCCATGTTTGGATGATTTACAGCTCTTTAATTATTATTTTGTTATTGCTGTATGTCTCTTGAGGAATGCCGTTTCCTGTGTAAATTATTTTTCTCCACCAGCAGCCACCTCCCATGCCTCAGGGAGCCCCACGCCAGCGTTCCGCCAGCTACAGGCTCCTCGAAGTCTCCTGCGAACAGATGTGCAGGTACCCCTGTGCCGACACGCAGGCAGAAAGCAATCAGTTGTCTTCAAATTGAGGGTTTAAAGAGCCATATTTAACCAATCTCCCTAGCTATATTCCTTAATGGAAAGCTTATCTAAGTGTATATAGATGCAGGTACGTGTGAGTGTATACTCTACTTACATAATGTCCACCCAAAGAAGTTGAAGAAGCTTTCTTGTACTCATCCCCAGCCTCATCCCCTACATTGTCTTTCTGTAGATACATGTTTAGGGTACATTAGAGAATGGGATGCATATGACTAAAATCTCTTCTGTTCAAGCTATGTTCAGCTGGTCTAGGATGCCTCCACTGCTGTAAATTCTAGTCCAAACAGAATTCTTTCATAAGATACCAGAAAGTTGAGATGTAGCAAGCTGCTATTAGCTGGCTAATGTCTTTTCCCCAGACTTCTTTGCTGCAGCCAAGCAGAAGCTCACAAAAAGACATCTCAGCCAAAAAGTGTGTGTTCAGAGTGCTGGTAGGCTGAGAGTAACAGCCCCCGCAGAGCAGGATTGCACAAACCTTGTTTATGGAGATGAAAAGGAAAGTAGGCGAGTTTCACATCAAATGCGTATAAACAGACTTGTAGATAAAACAATGTATTTACAAAATCTAACCTATGAAAAATTAATGTTTAAGACAAACACTGTGATCTCATATGTGAAACAGGAAAAATGGGTGCCTGTGGGTATGGAGAACCAGGAAAGATGAGAGTGTGAATTTGGGAGAGCGCCAGTACAAATTTATAGGAAATCACTGAAAGCTCACAAGGCTGCATTTAAAAATTGACTTTCCCCCTCAGTCTCTCAGTAGATCTTGCAGTGACATCTTATTGCTGCTAAGTGAACAAAGAAGCCTTGAATATATGGTTAAATCACACACAATAGCAAACATTAATTAATTGATATTTGAATAGCGTACTGAGAGTGTAACAGTTGTACAAGTGGGATTTGGGGAGCATTCACTCAAATTTGACACCTCTGGTATTCTCAGTTCTCTTTTCAGCTCCCTGGCACGGTGAGAGCTGTGATTTTAGCGATACACAATGCCTGATGTACTCGTTCCCATGGCTGGGAAGTTAAGGTGGGGATCGTGGCGGTTTTGTTTTCCTTGTCACTGCTAGAAGTACTCGTGCTCTCTGAGCACAATGAGAGGATGCAGGTGATCTTTCACTTTTGAAAGTCGCAAGGCGTGTATATTTTTATTCAATTTTTCTGAAAGGTCAGTACCATTCAGGTCACTTATCAATGATACTTCCTTGCCTATGTATCATTTTTATACTGTGGCATCGGTTTTCCTGGTTCAACAGTGAGCTCCTAATAAAAGAGGATGACATGCATTAGAAGTAAAGAAAAATAGCTGTAATAATAGCACTCCAGTCCTACTTACTTGTCTCTTAACCTCTTTCTTTCAAAGGCTCCCACACTGCAGTGCTCAGAAGAAAGTTACCATTGAATTATCTACTGGAAAGCTATCGGCATCTATTGCTGCTTTGGTGCAGCAGCGTACAGGGCAACAATAACAGGTAACTCCTCTCAGATCCCTGCCCCTCTTCTGTCTTAAAGTATGGGTCTAGAAATAAAACCTGCTGCAGACATCAAATATTTTTTAGATTAAGCTCACAGTTTCAGACAGGTATCAGCTCCGACTGACAGCTCGGCCCCCAAGGACCACGGTGCTCGCCCACTGCCCCCCTGCTCCTCACAGGTATTGTTCTGGGGAAGCAGTTCTACAAAATTCTCACTGATCATGAAAGGCAAATAAACTAAATCCCAGAAGCAAAGGCAAAAGCATCAATACAGTTTTCTCTAGCAGCCCACTGCTATTTATACAGGTGACTGTGAACATTCACACATCAAAAAAGGTGGTATTTTGGCATATCTTCCACGAGCAATTGTCTCCCTAATGGACAGAACGGTAAATATGCTGTCCCTGATGAGGAGAAGATGCTTGAATCATTACAGCAATAGTCTGTAAGGAAAAGGATGCAGATTCAGTTCCCTGTCAGATTTCCCGATATGAGATTTTTCAGAAATCTCACAGGTACCTTTGGATTTCAGTCCAAGGATCTGGGTGGCTTTTAATGCCACAATTAAAATTTCGGTGCTTTTCCGAACTTCACAGAGGAATTATCAAGACCGATACATTAAAGAACGAGGGATTCATTAGGAAGCTGGCAGCACACAGCTTTGGTATCTAAAGTGGGTGGAAGTTGGGACTGGGTGAACAAAACCTCCGACCTAAAACTGAACTGGTTCCACAAATGATTGGTTCAAGAGTGCAGAGGAACGGCTGTGGTCTGCTCCCTTTGTAAGGCATAGTAGCTATATAATTGCTGAGTTCTACTTCTGTTCCCCAAATCCTCTCTGAGAAGGGCCCAGAAAACTTCCCAGCAGAGGACGGTTGGGTCTCTCTCTCTGCACGGCATGATGGCAAGGCTTCCTTCATCCTTGTTGCCTTCGCAGCAGAGGTGGGACAAATACACTCATCCAGTGTTTTTCATGGACAGGCAAGACAATTTCACATATAAATTTTTTAAAAAGCATGTCTTGTGCTGATCTTGCAGCCTGGGCATTTGCACCACAATCTGTGCTATCTCATTTCTAAGATTAAGCAGTTAAATAGTCTTGGCCTGGATCTTCTTAATCACACTAACACCACTTTTACAATGATCTGGGCTGAAAGGTTTCATATTAAGGACAATCGCCCTCTTCCTTTATTACCAGCCAATGCTGAGCCAGTGCATTTAATAGGAAAATCATCATGGGCTTCAGAAAGAGTAAGACCAGGGTTAGACTCCTGTTGACATGGAAATACTCAGAAATGTCTATTAAGAAGTGTCCCAAGCACCGAAATTCTCTGTCTTAATGAAGACACTGCCACACGTCAGAATTTGGAGCTTGTCTTCCTGTTGAATGCTAGTGCAAAGAATAAATAAGAATTAAGATCGATCAGACTCATTTTGGCACTAAAAAAGCTAGTGTACTACATGTCCTTGCCAGTGCTCCCCCGTGTATCTAATAGGAATAGCTGCAAGGACTGGAGAAGCCGTAACTTTTGGAAAGTACTATATCTGCTACAGAAGCATCACATTAAGTAGACCATTTCCAATGAATCCCAAATGCTCATGTTCATTAGCTTTTTGTGAAAGCAGAATACCATGTAAAATGTACATTGCACAGCATGACTTGTACTAGTGCTCTAAACAGTGAAAGAAGTCAAATCACATCCTCAGATTAAACATTCACAGGAAAAAAAATTATCCGAGCAAAAGAAACATTGTTCTGTAGAATTGCAATCGAACAGAACTGGGAAGACTATGATTTCTTTACACAAGAGCATGAAGTACATATATTTTAAAATCACCTAATATCTGCTTTATAGACCTTTAAAACAGAAAATAATGTATTTTGCTCTTACTTTAGATAAACAGCACATGATGAATCTGGGGACTTTGTTCAGTGTGGAATAGGATATTATACTGCAAATGTGTCAGTTATGTTATTAAATCAAAATCACAACATTTCTATATTAGCTTTTTAACCTGAGAGACAGTGCCTTATATAAACAATGTTCTCCATAAGTAAGGGACTACAGGAGCTGATGCTGAAAGAAGCAGATGTGATCTCTAAGGCTTTGCTCAGATGCGGGAACCCGGTAGCAGTTCCCAGTTGCTGGGATGGATGTGGCAGGATGAGGCCAAAATGCAGCCTTCCCTACCCACCGCCATGCGTCCTCTGGGTTGCAGCTAAAGAAACTCTTACCATGTGGCCCAGAAGGACCTCCATCTTGGACATCTGCTGGGAAACTTTGTTCTTTGGTAAATGTTAGGTATTTCTGCTTTTCACACGGACAAATCAATGTGTCAGACATCAAGGACTTCACAAACACCACTTTGAACCAGTAAAGAGATTGAGTTCACTAAACGGGATATGACAAATGTCATCATTGACTGGAACAATTACTGGTTTTCCTCATATCTTTATAAAAAGTGCCATCTATCTCATAGCTAGAAGTATTTTTTGCCAGGTAGGTGAGCTAGACCAAACTAAAGAGTGGATTTAAACTGGAATATTCACTTGTTTTTACTACTGCGATCACTGTATAAATTTTGCATGTGGTGAGCAACAGGATGCTCTTGACTACCGTGTTTTTATTGCTAGTTCTTTCTGTTCATTTATATAAAAGTAAAAAATGAAGAAAAATATTATCTAACTCACCGGGGAGTTATGAACTGTCACTGTTATTGATAACAACAGGAAATGAGATCTGCACCCGTTCCCCTTGCTCAGCATTGACGTGGTAAAATCATAAAGCAACTGGAAAATGCAGAGCCTGTGTTTCTAAGTGCAAGGCAAGGGATCAGTTTCAGCACCGTGCCACCCCAGTCTGACATCTCTGTGACTCCAGTAATTTCAGCTGAATCGTACTGGAGCGGTGAATCAGACCCCTGCAGCAACTCCTTCTTCTTCATTTTCCAGTTCACCAAAGAACTTTGTCTACGGCAGTTCAGCAATACATTTTTACATGTCTCTGACTTGAATAAAATGCTTCAGTGTCTACTGAGCTGTGGTCTAGATGTATCACTATATAGTAAAGAAGATGTAAGTAATCTACTTAATCAAATCTGAGGCCTTAGCCAGGATGCTACATTGGATGGACCGTGGCCAAGGACAAATGCTTCATAAGAAGGCAGACTTTGCAAAAGCACATTTAGATTTGATTTTAGATAAGAAGTCATGCTTTTATTGTGGAAATCTGTGGTAAATTTACCAAAGATATTTCTTATTAGTATTTTTGAGGGAGTCATGAATCTTTCCTAGCAGAAGTCCAGCAGCAGGATTCTCTGGGGAGGGGAGATAGTGCTGACTACCAGCATGGTCCAGCACAGCCCATTGGCTTCTCCCACCTGGACACCTGAAGGTGACAGGATAGCCCCTGTCCTCCCAACAGCCACCAGCATGACAGATCTGGCGCACATCCTGCACATTCCTGCTATGATCCTCCAGGCATCTGTCGGCAACATCTCCTTGGCCCCTGGAGAGCACTGCAGACCCATGCTGAACTCCAGAGGGTACATACCAGGGACAGAGCAAGAAGAGCAACCCAGGAAAAGGACGGTGGGGAAGACAGGTATGATTTTGAGGAGAGAAGGAAGCCAGCACAGATGAAGAGAGAAGATCCCTGTTGAGTCATCAGGTGACACAACTTACAACATGAAGAGCAAAAATCAGTGGCTGCTGCCCAGGACTAAACACTCCACTCACACAGGGTATTGGCCAAAGAAAAGTCCTCAAAACAGCCTTTAAAAGTAGCAATTCCAGGGCCTCGATGTCCTCTTGTCCTCCAGAAGTTATGGAAAGCAAAGAGCTGAAGTAACTCTATTAACTTGTCCTGGACTACTGGAAATACCTGACAAACAGCCAGGACTATGTCACCAGAACCTGGAGAAAGAAGCTTAACAAGAGATGCACAAGCTTAAGACAGCATTTAATGTCTAGTCTATTTAAGTCCTCTATGCTCTTGCAGCAAACGCTCTTGCCCCTAAACGCTTCAGAGAAGAGCATCATCCCTTGGTTCTTCAAGGCTGATCACCTAAACAAGATTTATGTGAGGCCATGAAGTCAGTGACAGAATTGTCCTGTTCTGGACGAAAATGCTACAGGACAATCTGTGGCAACCCAGGGCAAAAGTCTAAAGATAAAGCAGTGCTCAAAAACTTCCTTAACCTTCAGCCCTTTCCCTTATTATTTCCTCATTTGCCTCACGACCCTCCATCGAGCTGCAAGTCCACCATGGGAAGAGGACGCTTTGCTTCCAGGCATAGCTACAACTGTTCCTATCAAGCTTACATCTTGACCATGAAAAAATCACATTTTTCCCAAATCCTGCCAGAGGACTCCAGCCTTCAGCTTCCACTTGAGATGGTTCCTCATGGATTTCTCAAACTGTTCTGAAGCCCACTGCCTGGATACCTCTACAAGGATGATACAGCAACGGCACGAGCCCAGGTGTGTGCAGATGCTGCCACCCTGCTACAGAGGTATCAGTTGTGCACGGCAGAAAAGCAAGCACTTCGCTTCAAGTAACATTAAAAAAAAAACAAGCTTAGAAAGCTGTGCTGCCAGACAGCTCTATGAACACAGCTTTTACCCTTCGTGTAAGTACAGAAACTTCTGCAGCTGAAGAAACGAATCAAGAAATATGGATAAAATGGAACAAGCACTAGAGCTTGAAGATGTTCTCGAGTGCCGTCTGGTTCTTAAGCACAGCTACTCCCGCAGGCACACAGATACTGAGTTGGGCTGTTTCAATTAGCAGGGTCCTCACATCACAACTACCAGCATCGTATTGAACTAATCGCTGAAAATGGTATACGAGGACTAAGTGCAACGGTCTCACCCTCTTGTAAACCATCTGGAACCCACAAATTACATCGAATTCACACGAGCGAGGGGAAAGCCGCAGGTGCAGGAGTGCTGGTGCTGCCCCGGTGCCCTGCCCCGATGCCGGAGCTGCGGCACGTCCTCCTGCAGCATCCCCGACAGCCTCTGCCTCACATGAGCGGGTTTTGTCGCCGAGCTGCTGTGTCCTCTGACAACTTCAGCAGTACGAGGCTCTCGGAGGACGCCATGCTGGAACTTAATAGCTTGTTGTTCTACAAACTGTCCAGCCACGTCGTTGGCATGAAAGAAAAGCATTGGTGTTGCTTCTATCTGTACTTCAGCCTTTTGAAATAAAATATTGCCTTTTTTCTTTCAAATCCGAGTCCCCTCAATGAGCCCTCAGTTTTTCATTTCTCATCAAAACCACAATGTGCACAGTGATTCATGCATAAGAGATTGGTAGCAAACGCATGCAATGCTTGTGTAGGTATACTTGATGAGTGAGGCTAGAGATTTCCAATTTGTAAAGTTATTGTTCCATAAGCACAGTTTGCCATGTAGCAACTGTAAAATTCAGAAATATTTATTCAGATAAGATCTGATACTGATCTTCATCGCATTTCCATTTTGGCAGAGATTTTTAAGAACCTTACCAGTCATCTTCTCCCAATTACAGTACCAGAGCTCCACCTATAATGAAGCAAATCCCAACTATCTTTGGAAAAGCACAACATGTGAATCTGACTTCCACATTAATCCTCGAAAAAATGGATACAGTCTATGCAGTGTTAATAAGGCAATTATCACGCAAGCGGCACATTTTTTTCTGATTTCCTAATTAACATGACTATCAACTGCTCATTAATAAAGCAGTTTCCTATGCTTTGACTTGCAGTATATTGTAAACAAATTTAAGATGCCATTTCCTGCTCCGTCATTTACATCACACTGTTAATTCACACTTGTATTTGTTTTTCCTATTTGTTAGTGCATTTCAGAGAAAACCGTACATCATGATGGGGAAGAAAAGCAATATTAGAAACAAAGCCACAAAAAGCAGATTGGTGGATTATTCCCTATTAAATTATGCACCCAGGGAATTTTTTCACAGTACGTGAAACTACATGCCAGTAATCTGGACAAACTACCTCCTCCTGCATCAGTATTTTATTTGCCTTTCTCCAACAGATGCTACTGACAGTTTACTATATGGTGTACTGCTTAATAAATTTAGTAGAGGAAAAAAACCATTTATTTTCATACAAATTAGAGCATGCATGAATCTGTTAACTGCAGCGTTTGCGGAAAAAAAGGCTACGGTCCAGTAAATGAGTGGGAAAACAGGATTCCTACTCTTTCTGCTGTAAACACCAAGCAACTTCCAACACGACACATTCTTCTGATTTGCTGTTTCCTGTAAATGCCATCCCGTGGCTAAATTTTCCAGAGCCAGCAATTTAAATATCCAGCCCTTTGAAATTACATCTCTTTGGTGGTGCAGCTGTCTGCGACTGAGCACAATATGACTTTGATATACACGGTGTTATCCTAAGTGGTGGTTTTTAAAGAAAAACAACACACCTTTGCACATTCCTTTCCGACCGACTGTTTAATGTGAGAAAACATTTCCGACTGAACTTCTGTTGAAGGTTGTGCGAGCATTTAGAGGCTGGAGAAATCGTTTCTTTTAGTATATAACCTGCACCACCACAGGCTGACTAATGAGTCAGAGAGTGCTGAAACCCTCAGGTCCCATAAACATCCACTAATGAGATGAAACAAGATCTAAAGTGCTCAAATGCTGATAAGTACAGAATGTAGCTCACGATGTACTCTTCACAAATTAGTGAAGGGTTGCTATGGCTCCTTAATGAAATGTTATTATGTTTTAAAACTGAAACCAGACATCTGGGGGGGGGAGGAGGGGGGTGTTGGGAGGAAATGGGAGCGAGTGTTTGAACACCGTTGTCTAGGCTTCCTTTCATCAGCCAGCTGAATTTGCTTACTTGTCCTGAATGAGTGGATCCATTTCTTCAGCTGGTGCAGTGCCTTGCAATAAAGCCAAGCAGTGTGTGTCGTCTTCCGCTCCCTGGGAAGTAGAAATCTCTGGTATGGGAGAGGAGGCTTCTGTAGGAAAGACTATACGAGCTGCTCTTTCCCGGCTGTAAAAGTCTCCTGTCCTCCCGCAGCGACAAAGAGCATCCAAAGGATTCGACAAACACGAACACGCCAATATATTCAGCACATTCTCAAAATGACCACTCAGATCTTAAAAAATTTAAGCACTAAATTGTTGAGAATCGCTTGTTTCATGCTAAACTCAGACGTGAAAACATTTATTTTAAAGTTCTTTATATGAGACCTTATCAATTTCTTTCCTTACCAACCTTGGGGGGGGGGGGGGGGGCAGGGGGAGAGAGAGAGATACATACATACATACATACATACATACACTGGCATACATATATATACACATACATGCACACAAATATATATATACAAAATTTGACTGAGAGACAAGGATGGGTCCAGCTCCAACTACAGCAAGCTCTAGGATTTCCCACCTCCTGGTAAACACTGACTTCTTAAACAGTGCCCAGCACACACACAGCTATTTCCCTCCTGAATTACAGAGCAATCACTGTATTATGAGCTTCAATAAGAACTAAATACTCCAGCTCTGGCGTTGGAGGTGACTCTGAAATCACTTGCCTGGAGAGGAACGGGTTAAACTAAAGCCAAGAGATAGCACGAAGCACACTTCCTCGAGCAAATCTTGAAAACATTTCTCTAAATGCATGCCTTCAAACTTTCTTTTCAGAGGATGAAGTGAGGGAGGACCACGCTGACAAAGATTAAATGAGCTGACATTCACTCTCCAGCACTCTGGGATGCAGAAGCCTGCTGCTGGCACTGCATATCAACACCGCGTGTGGGCGGCAGGCGCAGCCCCCAAGGGTGCCTTTGAGAACTGATTCCATCTTTCCTAACAAACAAGCACACAAATATATATCCATTTTAAATTTGATTCAACTTAAATCAGTTCCATCGAATCAATTTAATTCTCCTGCTCGTCTCTTCGGCCTTACCTGTGGCAACACGTCCAGCCTGAGCCCCCTCTCCCTCATGGGGAAAGACCTGAGATCCTGACTCACTATTGCCTTTCGAGGGTCCCTGTTTTCCAAACTAAAGATATTTTTAATATTTCACACTACATTATGCTGGCAACTCTGGTAATAGATCTCAAGGGGAAAATTTAAAAAATGGAGAAGAGAGCCGCACAGTTCAGATGCCCGACAGCTACTCCTGGGCTTGGCAGGCCTACAAATGACATGCCAGGGCCCGTGCACGCAGCTAATGACTATCAGCCCAAATTGCAGGTCTGGGTTCGAACACCTTCGTATCAGTCATTCTGGCTGATGAATCAATTGAGCCGATACATCAGAGCAGAGGCCCGACCCACTTCCTATTAGAGTCAGTGAGACATTTCTTACGTTAATTACCAAACTTCCCCTACAAATACTTGAGCTGGATGCAAAACAGGCAGATGACTTTCTGTGGCCCACATTTTCCTGGATGTTGTTTTAGGGTACTCTGGTGACTTCTTCTGACCTTAAAACCTTGAGTATGACTTCATCATTTAAACGTACATGTGAAATTGTAAAACGTATCATTCAACCTTGTATTGGGTTTGCGTGGCAAGGTTTTGGTAGCGTGGGTGCTACAGGGGTGGCTTCTGTAAGAAGCTGCTAGAAGCTTCCCCTATGTCCGACAGAGCCAATGCCAGCCGGCTCCAAGACGGACCCGCCGCTGGCCAAGGCCGAGCCCATCAGCGACGGTGGTAGCGCCTCTGGGGTAACAGATTCGAGAAGGGGGAAAAGTGACTGCACAGCAGCAACTGCAGCCGGAGAGAGGAGTGGGAATATGTGAGAGGAACAACTCCGCAGACACCCAGGTCAGGGAAGAAGGAGGGGGAGGAGGTGCTCCAGGCGCCGGAGCAGAGATTCCCCTGCAGCCCGTGGGGAAGAGCATGGTGAGGCAGGCTGTCCCCCTGCAGCCCATGGAGGTCCACGGGGGAGCAGATCTCCACCTGCAGCCCCTGGAGGACCCCACGCCGGAGCAGGGGGATGCCCGAAGGAGGCTGTGGCCCCGTGGGAAGCCCACGCTGGAGCAGGCTCCTGGCAGGACCTGTGGCCCCGTGGAGAGAGGAGCCCAGGCTGGAGCAGGTTTGCTGGCAGGGCTTGTGACCCCGCGGGGGACCCACGCTGGAGCAGTCTGTTCCTGAAGGACTGCACCCCGTGGAAGGGACCCACGCTGGAGCAGTTCGTGAAGAACTGCAGCCCGTGGGAAGGACTCACGTTGGAGAAACTCGTGGAGGACTGTCTCCCGTGGGAGGGACCCCACGCTGGAGCAGGGGAAGAGTGTGAGGAGTCCTCCCCCTGAGGAGGAAGGAGCGGCAGAGACAACGTGTGATGAACTGACCACAGCCCCCATTCCCCATCCCCCTGCATGGCTCGAGGGGAGGAGGTAGAGAATTCAGGAGTGAAGTTAAGCCCGGGAAGAAGGGAGGGGTGGGGGGAAGGTGTGTTCTTAAGATATGGTTCTGTTTCTCATTATCCTACTCTGATTTGACTGGTAATAAATTAAATGAATTTTTTTCCCCAAGTTGAGTCTGTTTCGCCCATGACGGTAATTGCTGAGTGCTCTCCCTGTCCTTATCTCGACCCACGAGCCTTTCATTATATTTTCTGTCCCCTGTCCAGCTGAGGAGGGGAGTGATAGAGCGGCTTTGGTGGGCAGCCAGGGTCAACCCACCACAAACCTACTCAACAGGACCTGGCTCTCAATTCATGGGCAGGAGCCCACCTCACCTGGCATCTGTGAGAACGCAACATTTGCAGGAAGAATAACACATCAACATCGCAACGGCAGTGCATCCGATGAGACCTGAACATAGAGCTTCCTGGGGGAAAAGTTCTACATGAAAACAAGCACTTCAGTATGCAGAGTGAGGAATAAATCTTGCCACTCAAACTAATCATCATGGTAAAAATAATAGATTGGATTTAAATCAGATTTACTCTTTTATTAATTATACTGTTTTCTTCCTCTAATTACAGTGTTCAAATCATATAATGCTATGCAGGCATTTGCAACATTTTAAAAGAAGGATAAAGAAAAGTAAAGGAAAGAAAGTTTATGTGTGTGTGTATAGTGTGTGTTTGTATATATATATACACACACATGGTCTAATTATCTTTAAGTCATTCAAATACTGATCACAACAACCTGGTGCTGGAAAATCCAGGTTGATACTACAGTTCTGTAATCAATATTCCCAGAGTAATTACACTGCTACAAGAAAAAAAAAAAACAAACCAAAACATTAAAAGACTCAAAGTGATTTCAAAGTAAATGATTCAGATGATATATTATGTGATTTCTGTTTATTACTACCTACTGTTTCTGATTTTTAATACCAACATAGAGGTCTCAGGACAAGATTTCCAACCAATTTGGTCTTCTTCCATTTGGCAAACACTATGTCTAATGGAGCTTGAAATTAAACCAGCTTTTTTGGTTATTTCCTGCTTTGCAAAATCCCAGCAGTGATGATGGGCTCTCCTGTTCATGGGCTGCAGCAGAGGATGCCCAAAAGAAAAAAGCATATTATTGTCGGTCTCACACATACGGCTGAACTACTCTGCGAGGTTCAAGTCCATGAATGAGGTCGGTAGGAGCTACCACTTTAAAAATGGACAAAACATAACAGCATAGAGAATTTTGATTTTTGCTGTAAGTAGAAATGATTGTGATTTATCTATTTGACCGCCTGTGCTGGGACAAATGTAAGTGATAAACGGTCACTATAAATGACAAAGCGGTAGATCTTGTTACCACCTCACTTGGAATCTGACAATATCATCTCGGAAATCCCTATCTCACTAGAGTAGGAGCGCATGTAACTTAATTAAAGAGACTTCTTCAACTCTTATTGAGTGTTTCAGTCAGTCAAATAAATGCACTCACAGATCTGTTTAAGTTTGTCTTTTTCTTCTTCAGGGTACTCGATCTTTTCCTGCATCTCAGAATCTGTCTGGACAATCTAATCTGCTCAGAGAGATGAGCAGTTATGCAAGCCATGTTTTGAAATGTCTAAGAAACACTTGACAGCCACAACCTGGACTTTTTCTTGTCCATTTGGGAAATTACATATGCATTTAAGTTGGAAGTTACTCATGCTGAGCGCTTAATAGATTAGTCTTCATCCAGACTTTTAGTTTTCACCTCCAAAGTAACAGTAATATCTGCATGTATGTACCAGCTACAGCTACACAGGATATTTCAATTTGATTTACAGTCTGGCACTAGGAAAAGTATTTTGCTAATTTTTCCATTTGTTTACTCTGTGCCATCTGCTAATTCTGCATGAATACTTCATTCCACTGCCTCCTACACTGCAAATGTCTCCCCTTTTTCCAGTATACCCCGTGGTTTAGCGTTGCAAAGGGCCTGGGTTTTGCCGGAGCCATCCCTCATGGAAAACATTCAGAGTCACTGAATTGACCAGCTGTGCTCTTTCAAACCATACAAATCTGCTGTAGGGCAGTGACAGATTGACATTGTCCAAGATTTATGCTCTATTTTCCAAACATTTCCTGGGAGATCATGACCTTGTTGTGGATTTTCTTGGTGGAAAAACTTAGAATTATTAACTTCACATGATATGTAAATATACAGATCAATGCTCCTCTCAGCAGACAATTGCCAGACTATTCAATGACTGCTTTTTTTGTACAAAAGAGACCGTCAACTCTCTCCTTCCCTGAAAATCTCCTCATAAATGTCTCTGATGGCAGATCGTTAAATGCTGAGCTGTGGCATTTCCCTGAAGATATAATTATAAAGCTGTGGGAGGAAAAGAGACAACTCTTTAGACCACACTCTTCTTTCTTTTATGGCTATGTAGTTCAGTGGCTAATGTGTATATTGAATTTAATTTAATCACTTCTGTTATTTCTACTAGTTAGATAGCAGTCATTTCATTCAGACTTATTATTAAATTATTTATATGGGACCTCCTACTAGCTCAACTTCATTAAGATGGAGTTAAAAGTTTATAAGCTCAAAAATAGCATGGCTATCTGAGGTCATGGCAAGAAAGCCGCAGCACACGAAGATTAAATTTCCATGCCAGTATGCATATGCCTGTATATGAGCCAGGTGCCTAAAACCCCATCGCCACTGGAGATCCAGCGCATGCAGGCAGAGGAATTTGCAGAGCAACGCGATGGGAAGCCACAGCCCAGCCACTCCCCAGGGTTCATTGGCTTTATCGATCAAGTCTCCACTGGCACAGCAGATGAGACACGTTGGCTGCATGTAGATACTGACATTTTAGTCTTGTATTGAATCCCACCAAAAGAGCCTGGAGTTGAGTCACTACTTAAGAAGTTTTGAAAAGTTTTTTTCTGGGAAAGAGTCTATTCTTTTCACTAAATCTTTCTGAACTTCTTTTTCCTCAATATTAACTTGCATAGTGTTTGAATCCAGGAGGAGTGTTTGAGTAATACCACCGTATTCATTTTTGCTACGGGCATCACAGTCTGGTTTTAGAAGCTCGAAAAGAAGACAGGGATGCTAATCCATCCCACTCACCTGTACCACACAATTAATGTAATGCAGGATTACCAATCTTACCTGTTCAGCCTTCCATGACAATTTTCCCACATTTTCCCTACATAATCCATGCTATTGCCTACTTTCACTCCACTGTTCTCACATACTGTACAGTACCTATTGCAAACCCACGAAGCACCTCTCGGGTATCCCCTGCAACGGTGAACCCAGCCGGCGGGCATCACGGCAGCGCTGCGGGTTGGACTCGTGTGCTGCTGAGAGGCAGACCCCATCCTTGGCACTTCTGGCCGAGCTAAATGAAAGCCTCTTCTCTGAGCAGAGCACGGTGTGATCAGCTCTCTTCACCACTGATACCACTATATGCAACTACCTGAAGTTAAGATTTCATCCAAAATTACCTCTTTTTAATATGCTTAACTAGAAATTGGCTAGATTCAATTGACAATGATTTGGTATCCCTCCGTTTATTTTCACTGTGTGAGCAATTCAATAATTATCTGTACCACAGCCACATTCTTCTGTCACACATGCACTGACTTGACAAAATATATGTGCAAATATCCCCAGAAATGTGAACTTTGCATATCAAGTTTCCGTCCACAGATCACGGGAGTTGTGCAGCAATATTATTGTGGAGCACAACCTATTTTCATTCCCAAATGTGGTATTACTGAAGTCAATCGAGTTACACCCAGTTACCAAAACAAGAAGAAAATTTAGAGCACTGTGTTTTGGATTTCAAAGACTGAGATGTTTCCTAGCCATTTAGCTGACTGGGCATGTGGTTAGTTTCCATGATCAACAGTACTATAATAAATACTATTTCTACAACAGCAAGCTGCAACTATCTTTTTTCAAAAACCTGGCCATCTCCCGCAGCTGCCAGGGAAAGAGCTCGAAAATTCTTGTTGTTAAATTATACCAAAACATGTCATGTAATATACATAGTCATAAGAGATTATAAGAACAAGGGACATGTGAAAGAGAAAGATAGGAAAAGAATAAGGGCTTATCTACCCCAAGTTGTTATTTGACTTAGCATGATTTCAAATTAATCTAGCTAAACTAGTGAAAAGACTTTGTAAACCTCATAAACCATTTTTACAGTGGTTTAAATCAATTTAAAAAAACAGATTAAAGTCTTGGACACAGGAACTCGTTACCATGAGTAACAGATTTCTGCACCACAGGCAATCTGCGGTAAAGTGGAATATGTCATATAAACCGAAATAACACTGTCTGTAGAGACACTTGTTTTAATTTATCTGAATCACCTAAGCCTGTATGAAATGGAGACCTCCTGTAAAGAAAGACTAGGAGAGGCAAAGCAACGAATGCGCAAGAAAAGAGCATGGACAGTGTTTCAAATTATACACTACATGCATAGGGGTCTGGAGATAAACATTCATGTAACACAAATTTATAGCTCTGCTGAGGGCTCTTCATAACATCATAACACCAGAAGAACAAAGCTGGAGTGTCTTCTTATGAAAATGGGCAAGAAAAAAAAAAAAGGTTTTCTAGCCCTTTGCTGATTGCTCGCTTTCATAGAACAATCGGTTTATTTGACTAGTTGCAGTCTTTCTGCATTGCAGCTTCTGAACCTAACCTGCAGGAACAACAGCACTTGAAAACTTAGTTAAATATTGCCAACCACATCAAAGATCACGGCAGTCAGCTGAAAAATCACTATTAACCTCAGTGATCTTTTGCATATGTGCTTACTGTGCTCCGATGTCCGACATGTAAAGATGCCACTTTATAAAACTCTTTGGAAGATTAGAAAAAAGAGGTATGAGAATTGAGCTGCTCTCCATCCCAAAGACAGTGTCTTCACATTAAAGATAATCATATTTACTGTTAGAGGTGGACAAAAGTAATCAAAGTGAGTTATTTAATGATCAAAAGTGTTCTGTAATTCTTTGTAAAGTGTCACTAAGATTGTATTAAAATCATACTGCTAATACTCTTAAGAACAACGGAGCAATTCAGTTCAGAAGCAACTCAACAACATACACTGCATGCACAAATATCTTAGACTTCTGGATGTTTGCTGTTTATTTTCTCTGCTATTTATACTCTTAATTTATAAATAATGATTTACAAAATTTATCAGCTCAAGTGGCTGGTGTTCTTTCTGCTTTCCAATTGCACGACAAGTTGGAAGAATTAGAAACAATTTCCATGACATAACAGGGCAATGCCAACATGTGCCACTGCAAGTTTTTCTAAGCAACCTCTTTCCCCCTTTTGCCACAAAACTGCAAAAAAAAATTCATCACTAGGAATCCCATCAGAGCAGGTTATGTCATTAAAAAAAGTCTGCAAATATTTTTTCTAACATCTCCCTAACTATACCTCTAGCGCTGACCCCAGTTCTCCAGGGAGTTCAACTGGACTCCTTTGAAAAAAGCATTGTATGTAATTTTTTTAAAAGCAAGTGAAATGTTACGGTCTGGCTCCCTGCCACAAAAGCAGGGACATTGAAAATTAAAAATGACATTCCTGGCTTTTATTCACACTACCAGTTTCTTTCTCAATCTTATGCAGCATACTTGTTTTGTCACTGACCTTTGTGGTGCTGTAAGAAGGAAAAGTTTGACACAATAAATCATGTCACTTTTGGTGTAATTGTATACATTTTTTTTTTTCCTTTAATCAAGGTGAAATATAGGGCTATGCTCTCTTTAGTGGGTTCAAATAAACCCTAAATCCCAGTAAAAATTAATTTTTTTGTCCTAATCGAATCCCCTGTTGATCTGGGCTTGTACATGGCCAAATACACTTTGGCACAATAACACACAGAAAATTGGGTGCAGGGTACATTAGAAAACGAGCTAAAACTTTGCAGTGCTTAAGCCCAGCCTGTCATGTTTACCTGCAATAAAATGTGTTTTTAAATAAACCCCTTAAATACTTAGTGCTACATTATGAGCAACTTCATACTCAGCATGGTTACTCCAACCCGTTTTGAAGCTCATTACCTTATTTCTGAGTCACAGCTCTATGTTAACTCCCAGCAGAATTTCACCTTTATGGGGTTAAATGAATTGGTGGAAGGGTTGGGACCAGGAGTAAATGTTATTTGTCCTTTAACATCTTCTTAAGTGTTTTATTCTATGAATATTTCATATAGAAGAAAAGCCTTATTTGTGCATGCCAGAAAATAAAGGTCTCAAGGATCTGTCATCTAGCCAAGAATAGAAGAAAATCTATCAGAACTCCTCGCCAGGGAGAAGAGAGGAAAATGCAGCCCCAGGAGCAAGAGCCTGAATGACACTTGAAACCGCTTCATCCTCCCAAACTTACATCCTCACCCGGCAGAAGAGCATGCTGCTGCTGCTGCACCACCACCAAAGCCTGAGAAGATCAATAGTAAGTGGGTAATGAAAAACACAGTTGTGTTTAAGGGACTTTTCTTGCTTGTTTGTACAAAAGTTTTCAAAATTGAGTCTCTGTACTTAAACCTCGTATGTTTGTTTAATTATGAAAAGATGAGCAACAATAGGCAAACCTCCCGTATCAGCTGCCCAGGGAATTCCTATAGCTACTGAGATCAAAGTCTTGGAGAAAGGGCAAGAAGACAATCCTGAAAACCCCCCAAAAACAGGAGCAGCTAGAAGAAAGGAGCAGCGCTGAGAGTTGACTTGCACCACAGTCACAGAGAGTTTTTCACAAATTCACTCAAAGGGTCCAGATTATAACCCATTTTGCACAGATTATTTCTGGCTTTACTTTCTCGAATTTATTGGAGCGAGCTGGTTCATTTTCCACCTTGTGAACAGACAGAAGATTGCACTGAAATTCAAACTCTGACTTGTATGGTTTTAATCAAAGTCCATCTTCTGATGGTTTGTTTGAGACAGACTGATGCTGAGGATTTACACTTTACTGTCACTCAAAAGAGTCAACACTCCCAATAATTTTTTAACTGATTAAGTTTCAGTTTAAAGAATATTTCTAATGGCACCAAACACAAACATTATTTCAAGGGCAATGGAGTATTTTTTTTTTTGCAAAGGAGAAGTAAATAATAGTGAAATGATATAGATGTCAGATTGCCTTGATCCCAGGTTAGAAATTCTATTTTAATGCAAACTTCTTACACACCTCCTTCAGGACTGAAATCAGCTGTGTCCATGGGAAAGCGTGTTTAGTACTGAACAGTGATTCCAAGTCTCATTAATTTGATCCTGCTGCGATACTTAAATACTACTACAGTATTCTCACATCCCCTTCCTAATAAACATAAAATAAACATATTTATACTTATTAGAAAGAAGATGTGAACATTTATTACACATTTTTGGAAAGCTATTTATATATTTGCAAAACCAACAACCCCCATCATTTTTTTTAATTAATAATGGGTGTCACGGCCTTGATATTTATAGGTACAGGTTTTTCGCAAGAAAATGTTAATTATATTCACCAGCCATGAGCAGAATGTATAAGAAGCAATTTATAAATTAAACATAGTAGTTTGTGGTTTGAGCAAATCAGAGCTAAACTGAAATTAGGTTTAGATTCACAGATCAGAAATACATACTGATTCACTACAGCATATCAAAACATAATCAAGAGATGGCAGAACACTACTGGGGTTTGGGGGGCTTTTTGTGTTTTTTTTCCTTAGCACACATTTATCTACATTAGATTTATAAGACAACAGTGTCAAAGCTTAACAAGGATTTGGGAATAAATGTGTGGTTTTAAAATGTGGCAATGAGAACACATAAGAAAGAAGAAAGAGGTTAACTCATGCATCTGGTGCCTGGAAAAAGAAACTTCTAACTTAGATATTGGGGTAACTCAGTCCTAGAAGGCAGAGAGATTCAGAAGATGGTAAATTGCAATATGAGACTGACTTTTAAATTAAAAACACTGGCACATGAGCAGAGAAAAAACCTGAAGCCAAGCCTAATTACTGCCCACATTTCTCTGGTTCAGGGAAATATAGCAGAAGTGTACAACGAAAAGATCTTTGCAAGAAAACTCTCTACACTGAGGCTACAGCGAGTACTTCTCCTAAGTGTATTTGGGAATGCTTCTCCAGTCCAGTCTGTGAAGCTACATTTCTCACGTGATACTGCTGGATTAGCATCTAGCAGATTTCCTACCTTCAACCCTGTCATATTAAACAGGTAGCTAAAATCTCACAAATAAATACACATACACATGCACACACCCCCATATACTTATACACAACTGTGCTTTCAACTGCTCATATGAAATATACCATTGCAGTCAATGGAAATGCCTTCAGCCATAAAGTAAAGCATGTTCTTGGATTCAGTGGCTGAGTTGTTCCATATTTAGGAATAAACACCTGTGAAATTCATAGCAAATATGCGGTGCTATAAAACAGACATGCGTAACAAGACGAAAGCTGAAGTCAGGTGCCGTTTGCTCCAGCAGCCCGTACCAGCTCATTATGGCTTTCTATTCATCTCCTAAGCCCTAAATTAAGAGGTTTGGGCATGCCACTGGGGCCATCACCATGACTCCAAAGCATTCTGGAGGCCAGCTGCAGGACCCAGGGGCTGAAGGGTTCCTCTGTCTTGAGGAGATATGTGCTTTGGGTCCTGGGGTTTGCAAAGAAAATTCCCTGATGTTCAGCAAGATGGCAAGTGCCATACTCGAAGTTCAGCAAGTGTCTGTATGAGGTTAAAAAAATGGAAGCAAATCTGAAGTCCTGAACCTGAAAAGCTGTTCCACAGCATCAGAACAGCATCATGAACTCGGGGAAAACAATCCGTGGTGCTTGAAAAAGCACTCAGCAGAGCTAAATCCCTCATCTGATAATATTTATTGGGGGGGGGGGGGGGGAGAGAAAGAAACCTACTTGCTTTGAACAAACTTGCTAGCAGAGAGGGAACTGCAAGTAAATTGACCTGCTCAGTAGGAACGAACCAGAGATGTTAATGAAGAAAAACACTTTTTGTCTCCATCTATTGGTCAAAAGTCAATTTAGCTGCTGTTTGGGTATGTATTTTGCAATACTATTCCAGAAAGGACATCTGTGTAGCGAATACCCCAATATCCCCATCTTTTCTATCTTGTGATGAGCCTTTTTGATGCCCTGGAGCACATTCTCCATCTGCCTGATAAAAGCCTTTTTGTGCAGAATGCAGGTGTCCAACTTCATTATTTGCTCGTAAGACTGCAATAATGCAGCAGCCTCTGACAAACCGCTTTTCTCCCTGAGAAATAAAGTATGTGCCTTTAAAAAAGGAGAATATTACAGACAGTATCATAAACTGAAGAGGTAATTCGGATTTTTAACTAAGCACAGGAGTTAGAATAGCATATTGACAGTATCATCTTGATTTCTGGTGACCTGGAAACCAGAATCGTTTTTTTGGTATAATAAACATAAATGTAAAGGTCTGAACCAAAAAGAACTTATGTTTTAGGAATTCTTCAGTCAGGAAAGAGCATTAGCACTTCAGGAGAGAAGGTGCAAAGGGAATAAGTAGCTATTTAAATGTGAGCAGCATCCCCTTCTTTTTTTTCCTTATTTTTTAACATTAGCATCCACAACAAAACAACCTGTATGTAAGTTAATATTGGCATACTGTCCCTGCTCAGAAAGCATTCCTGCTGCATTACAGAAGGCAGCTGGGTGGCACAGTAAATGTGTCATTTGCTATTTAACATCTCTGTGACCTGGATTTAAATTCAGAGTCGCACAAAATGAGACTTCAGTTCCCTCGGAAGGCTATTAAGGCACACACAGAAAGACTTGTGAGGCATCCAAAGCCAGCGGGAACGCGCTCCCCGCGCTCGCCCCTGCGGACGCACACCCTCAGAGGCCGCAGGGGAAGGGGGAACTGGATAATTTTTATTAAAAGGATGCCTTCAGATTGGAAGAAAGGCACCCAACTACTGTGAATAAATCTTCTGTTTATTTAAAAGTTTACCCACAATGCTTTAACCTCCCCGTGAGAAAAGGCATTTGATATGTTGCTGCCCGTCCTAGTGCCTCATCACAGAGCTTTACAGGTCTAATTGTTTCCTATCCACAAAGAACAGAAAGGAGAGCTGTGAAAAATTCAAAAATGTTATATTCTCTCTTAAAGCATCATTACCCACCGTCTACTGCATAATACTCCCAGCCTTGCTGGTGCATCTGCATATGAGAATGAATTGCCTGCCTTACCTTTACGAGGCAGGACAAGTGCTTATGATGAGGCTTACCTTTAAATTAAGCTCAAAACTCTCCTTTTTTATTAGTTTTTCATCCGCCATCAAAACTTCAGCTTCAGCATGAGTCATTTTTTCTTTTTCACTTTTCTGGGCCCAGTTATTACCTTTTGGAGAACTGGCCCAGCAAGACCTGGGCACCAACACACAGGTGAGTTGGCATCTCTTTACCATCACATACCACAAGTGATGCGAACCCAGCACCTCTCACTCAACTCCCGTGCCCTCCATCCCATTCCCAGTCTGAAGACACAGTTTAACCTTCATCCCACACCAACCTGGATCCCTGCAGCTGCTGCAGCGATCCTGCCCTGCCTCTGCCTCCAGCTCCAGACTCCCGTCCTCTGCAACCAGCCACATCCAGCAGCTGTCCCAGCTGAAATCTTCTCTTTTTTTTATATTCTTTTTTCTTGTCGTGGTTTAACCCCAGGCAGCAACTCAGCACCACGCAGCTGCTTTCCCCTCCCTGCTCCCAGGGGGGTGAGGAGGAGGAAAGGGAAAAAAAAAGTAAAACTTGTGGGTTGAGATAAGAACAGTTTAATAACTAAAGTAAAATATAATACTAACAATAGTAATAATGAAATATAATAATAGTAATGAAAAGGAATATAACAAAAAAAGGAAGGGGGGAGGGGGAGAAAAAAAAACCAGTGATGCACAATGCAATTGCTCACCACTCGCTGACTGATGCTCAGTTAGTTCCCGAGCCGTGATCCGCGCCTCCCGGCCAACTCCCCCTGTTTATATACTGGGCATGACGTTCCATGGTATGGAATATCCCTTTGGCTAGTTGGGGTCAGCTGTCCTGGCCGTGCTCCCTCCCAGCTCCTTGCCCACCTGCTTGCTGGCAGAGCATGGGAAACTGAAAAGTCCTTAACTTAGGATAAGCGCTACTTAGCAACAACTAAACCATCAGCGTGTTATCAACATCATTCTCCCACTAAATCCAAAACACAGCACTGTACCAGCTACTAAGAAGAGAGTTAACTCTGTCCCAGCCGAAACCAGGACATTTCTTTCTTTTTTTTGATAGATTCAAACAGATCGATTCTGTGGTTCCCTGACTATCACACAGGAGCCTGTAGTGGTGTTGGCACACAGGAGGAGGTACAAAGGTATCATCTATGTACAGCCTTAGATTAATCCTGACCAAACCCTGGATATGAAGCCCAGAAACTCAGCTGAAAGCACAGCTACTTGTAAAGTTTCCAGGTAAATAAAGTTTACATAGACTTTGATTTTTGCCATTGTTTCCTTGAAAAATTGAAACAAATAATTTCGTTTCAGATAGCTGAAGTTTAACCAAAGCATCTCAATTTGTCAATCTAAATCAAATCATTCAATATTAATGTATACTTGTCTGAACCGCCACAGGGTCTTTTCATTTTCATTAAAAAATAAAATATTGTGAAGCGTTTCTAAATATAATGAAGAGAATGAACTGAGTTGTGAGTAATGCTGAGAGGTTCTTGAGAAGGGAGCAATCAAAAACACAGCTATATTTTTCAGCACACTTTTACTGGTCCTTTTACTCTTCTATCTGGAAGGTAGATTCAAAAGAGAAATTTAAGCAGGATTTGGATACCTGTCTGACATGTGCCGGACCAAAATTCATTCTTTAAAATTCCCTTGGACCTCCTGATGTCTGTATCTCGTGAAGTACCAATGGCCCTGCCAGCTTTCGCTCCCTGCCTCATTGCTGCCCTGCCCTGCTGGGCATTGTCTATTTTTAGCACGAACCTCTTTCCCCAAAGCATCTTATTGTTATTTTTCTTATTATATGAAGTGTCTCCTGCAGCTCAGACAGGTCCCAGTGCAATCTGAGGTCTGAGAGCACCAGACCAGGCTGCGCCCCAGCTGTCCTTGCTCCCCACAGCCAGGTATGAAGGTGCGACCTGCACCATCAGTCTCACTCCCGCTCTCCCAACGCTCCTTTCCTATTTTATTTTACCAACCATTTCAGTACGCTATGCAAAAGAACAACTCTCAGCAGGAGAACCAGTCTTCAACCTTTGGCCATGCCAGGCATTTTCTGCTGGCAGCATAAGGAGATCCCACACCCCGTGGATCTCATGTGGACACAACTGAGGCTCCTGCATCTCTCCATAGTTTGAGTTTATACACATACGGAGTTAAACCCACATATTTGTCTAGTTACATCCTCAGTTTTACCTGCATTTTGTCACTATCACCAAGAGTTACGTGTCCTAAAACACCTATGAGCCCCAGGTTTCATGAAGTATCTCTTTCTGGTGGAGTTTCCTTTATTTATTTTATTTCCCTGCAGAAAACACTCATTGGGATGTTATCCACTGCTTTATTCAATTCCAACAGGACTCTTCGGGACTAGGCAGAACTACAAATCTAATGCTTCAGAATAAATCAAAGCAGAAAATTACTTTGTCTCTGGCAAGAAAAAGATTTGATTATCCTCATTTCCATACAAAGAAATTACAGGAGAACTTGCATTCAAGTTTAAAGGCCTGACTTGTTCTCAATTGAAATGTAGCAAGCAAACAGATATGTCCCTCCAATCTTATCCTGACAGGAATCAGTGTGAACTGATTTGTCCCCTCTCTGGTGACAGGGAGTGAATGCAGAGCGCTTGGTATTGCAGATGTAGGCTATTTCGGTCCGTGCGGCAAATCGGCGGGGATTTTATGTGTAGCAGGAATTGAATTGTGCATCTCTCCCAAATGATGGGAAAATCACTCCCCATGAAGGTGAGGCTGTAGAAGGAATCAAAGTACAGTGCAAAGCACACTATAAATAAAGGTCAGCCTCTCTCTTTTTTTTCTCCAGAGAAAGACTAAACTTGGAGACGTGCTGAAAAGAGATAATTGCATTGTCTGATGCATATTTGTAGTCTATAAAATCTTGTCTTTCAAAAATATCATCGAAGCTAAAAATGGGCCGTATAAGGATTAGCTATAAAAGTCAGTAGTTAATGATTCACCATAATACATGATTTAGCTGTAAGCTAGAAAAACATAAAAATAGCTCAAGAAACTAATTTCTTATGCTTTCAGGCATACAGATGATTTAAACTCAGGCATTTCCATATTTTTCAGATCCCTGAGCAATGGCATCTGATGAGAAACTGATCTGTTTAGACATTCTCTTTCTAGGGTAAATAACGACACTTTATGGCATCCTAGAAAAGATTGTGTAGTTCCATAATTGGTAATTTTGTACAGCTTGCATGAGGTCTGTGTCACCTCACAAATTTCACAAAGCAACTGCTCTGACTGGGGTGCTATAATTGATTACACAAAATTGCCGGGATAGAGAGACGAGCACACTATCAATTACATTGATAGAAAATTGGTGGGACCGCAGAGCGATTTATAGCAACCACAACTAAACTCCTAATGGCAAGGACAGGTACAATACTCACGTCTTAGGCTCACTGTTAAGTTACAGATCACGTAAGAAGTGATTCTGGATAGACTGTGCCAGCGGATCAACCTGGGGTAATTTCCAGCGGGACGGCACAGCTTTGCAGTGCGTATCACAGGGAAAAGCCAGAGCTCGGTGTTGGAACGCCTACGTTCCGTTCTGTGAGGCTGAATCCCGAGTTGTTTCCCTGGCTCTCTGCAAGTGATGCCGGCCTGATACCAGCTTTGCTATTGGCATCTTTACTCTCCTGCTTACCTTGTTTGGGAGGTACAGCCTTCAGTCGTCACACAAACTTCTGCAAACGCAAGATCTGCTTTTAAATCCCCTAATATTGCTCTCTGTGGGTGAATGAGATTTTTAGCCATTGAGTTCAGCTCTTGTCAGATTTACCTCTAACTGAGCGGAGTGCTTGTGATTTCATGGGCTCAGATAATGAGGCTCAAATGAGCTCAAATGATTTTCCATATGCTACAGCGAGAGAGGGTCTCTCCTGCCCTTATTTCACCACAGCAGCTCAAGTCCTGTAACGACTCTTTCCGCTTCTCAGCTACAGGAAAGGGAAGATGGGATGGACGACACAGCAACAAACTTTCAGTTCTCCTCATGTACTTTGGCTGAAGTCTGCATCTAGATCCAGTATTTTCCTGGCTTCAGCGTGGAAAAGAACAAGCTTTTTACGTGGTCTTCTGAAATTTCACCATCTATTACCATTAGCGGTACAAGAACAAAAGATTTCCTACACAAATAAAACTGTACAGCCTAATTCATGTCTAACTTTTCAGACAGAAACACTACTACGTGTTCAGACCACGGCCCTAGCCTCCTTCTCTTGCCATTGCTGGGAGCCCTATGTGTTAACTGAAGCCCTGCTATTGCAGAAGCCGTAAGATAATTAATGAGCAGAACTCTGCTGAGAAACTAGTGAAGAAAAATCCTAATGAAGAAAATCCTTATACTTTTTACATAAATATATATATATAAAAGTGTATATATAGTTATATATATATACACTTTTTATATATATATGTATACTTTATACTGGTGCATCTCAGACTGATGTCAGCAGGAGCCGCGCCAGTTCTTGAACTCAGACCCCAGTGTTTTTGTAAACACCACAAAATAACTGAAAGTGCTTGTAATATCAAATTCCTACACCAAAATCTTTTATGTAGCTTCAGAGCTTCCCATAAAGACATTAAGCACAGTTATAAAAAACAAGAGTCTTCCAGGAACTACACTACAATGACTCTTTTCCGACAACAGTCATCAGAAAATCTCTTTAAGATGTTCGATGTGGTAAAATATGTAAATGACATACAGTTGCTAGGAGATAAAAAACTACGTGAACTTGTGAAAACATTGCAATCTGCTGCCTTTGAATCTGCAAGGTCAGCTGTATTTTTCATGATGATAACTTATTTATATTGTCTCTATGCTAAAAATGAGTTTCTACGCAGGTTACCTCTTCACTTAATACTAGCTGACCTACTGTACCTATAAATTGGTATTTATTACAAGGCTGGTTAACTTCCTCACAGAGTTTACAGCCTTTTAATTACGTTTTGCCAGACTAATTAATAAATACACTGTACACTACTCCTGCTGAAACAAGCAAAGGGTCTATATTCAACACTTCTGTACCCATTTATTTATTTAAGCATTTCATTAAATGTTAGATATGTCTCTTTTTAATGAAAAACGCTGGAACATGAGAATGAAAGTGTGGTTTACTGTCCAATTAACAAATCTAGTAGCTTACTCTGTCACTCAATGAATGATAATGCATTGCTCATAAATCAGGAAGAGAACTACTTAGGCATAGACCTTGTAATCAATGCTACAAGTATTGGCTGCTCTCCACATAATCCAGCGCTAAATGTGCAGCATGATTTTATTCCAGTAACACATTAACAGAATGTACAACCATTTTGACTTTTGTAAATGGTCTAACGGCGTCGCAGCAAAAAGCATTTGTCCATTTTTTAAAATAAATGTATCCCGATGACGAATGTGTTTAGTAATTTTAGTGATGAACCAGCAACATGAACTAACTATGGCCTTTCAGTGCTTTTTCATCCCTACTTTTCAGATGGGCTCTCCACCAACGGAGGTGCGCTGGCTAGGATTCAATTTTCATATGGACCTTAATTGTTCTGTGTTTCCATGGATATTCTTGGGATTCCTTTATTTCTGCATCTGCAGAGGAGGATACTGCTTCTATGGGCAGCATCAGTTGCACTGTTTGAACATAAAAAGAGTGCCAAAACACTGTAGGTTGTTGGGGCAATGGTCAGAGGCTTTATAATACCATTGTGCCAGAAAGCTCAGAATAAAACCAGCAGTTTTCCCGCTTCCATCCCCACTGATGACTTCCAGGCATTGTCCTGGTCCGAGGATTTGCCACTCCACTGTGGAAAGATGGCAACATTTCTCTTCTTGGACTTAGTTATAAACCTTTTCTGATGTAAAGTTGTTGTGTTCTGAATGCTCAGAGGGTATTAAACAGGGCAAGCGCTAAAAGCATCTCGCGGGAAATAAAACAGAAACGCGCTAGAAGACTTTACAAATATATCGATAGAAAGCAAAGGGCAAGGTACATAGCTTATGTCACTTTTTGGTTGACAATCCATTTTTGCTGATGCAGATGCTACGAGGAAGCAAAGGAATTGGAGACCCCAGTAGAACAACAAGTGGTACTGACATGTCAAACATAAAAGCCTGGTGAATCCAGCAATTTTTTTCTACAGTGAGCTCACTTGTTTGCTAAGCAGCTTTGCCTGAGCTTTCACAGTGGAGTAACAGTAAATGAATTATGAAAGATTCCCCTGGGATATCTGAAAGGGGAGAAGGTTCCAGAGTAGTGGAAGAATAAATCCTAACTCTCATCCGAAAGGGAGAGAATGGGATAATCATTAAAATATTAGCAGGATGAGCGTGTTGAATAACAGCCAGAAGATCTTTACCAAAGTCATCCTAAGTAGGATTGAGGAAACACTGAAATTAATAATATGCGGATTAGTACAGTTTCAGGATGAAATGGTGTTTATGTATCAAATCTTTCCAATCGCACAAAATGGACAAATAGGGGGATTTTGTGTGACCTTTTTTGCAGAAGTTTCTTCAATTAAAGAAATGATCGAGATGCACAGTAATGGAAAATTTCTGAAACAAGAGAAAACAGGTTTGACTCTGACTGTTCTGCTGTACTGTCTACACAAGTACTGAAGCAGATAATTTAGATTATTTTAGAAATATAATGGAAATATAGTATTTTTTTCCTACTTTCCTCTCTTCCAGGAAGAAGTAATGCATTTCCTAAGGGAAATAGCTGATGTACTGCCAGGGTGATCTTGGCGCTACCAGTAAAGAACATTCAATGCATGTTATTGTGAGAAATAATGGGAAATGGGAAGGCAGAGGAAAAGAGATGTATCTGAAATATATCTGAAGGAAAGGAAATATTAACAGCAACAAAAAAATATTCTTTAAAAAACATCAGATTATTTTTGAGATGACATGAAATGGAATCAGAGAAATTTCTCGGCAAAGTCTCTACTGATGAAGGACTGAACCTTCCTTCTGCAGCGGTGGAGCTGTCACTCAGACGTACTATCTTACCGGACTAAAGACAAAACAGAGCTTTTACATTTGTTCAAGCCAACAAAAGCAAAAGAAGACTTTAGTTGGGAAGGCACAATTTCATTGGGTTGAGTAAAATATTGCTATCACTCCAGATCGTGTCTTGTGAAAATTACCATCTCTCCCTAGCAGCTGTCAGCATAGTAAGTAAACAAATGTAAAAGAAGAATTATGCAAAGACCAATAGTTCAGTGAAGTAGAACGATTACTTATCAACAGTGGCCAAACATGTATGAGATGAAATACAATCTTTCTGAAGTGTTTTAATAGCTCCAACATTGTTTGAGTGTTGGGGAATGATCACATTAACAGCAATATGCAGGTATCTGGCCTGATCTAATCTCAGGCTTCATTACAAGCTCTGGTTGAGAGGACACCGTCATGAAATGCAATGCAACAACCGAACCAGTATATTAATTCAGAAAACTAAAGAGTTCTTGGGAATGAGATAACACTCCATTTGTCTTCTCCAGACTGTCTCTGACACTCTTCCTTCTCTTATCCCTGCGAATGTGTCATCTCGCTGCTTCTTAAAGTGTCTTTGCTCGCCAGTCGCCACATTTGATGGACATCGGTGTAGGATGAAGGTACGGTATTACCTTTCTGCCTCGGACTGTTTTTTTATTAATCAAGCCATCTAAACAATATAACCCCAAGGTGGGTGGTTGATTCAGGCACCGGTGTTAATCACCTGCAGTTTTCAGTCTTGTGACTGTACCCCTGTGAGAGGAATATGCTGGAACTGAACGTATTTGGAATTAGTCTTCTTGTTTTAATGGGATAGCCAAGTTAAAACAAACCTAGGCAGAATGGTAAGACCGGAAGAAAAATCCACCAAATCCATTTTAATATTTCCCATTGAGAATATCATGAACATCAGAACCAGTGGTACCACATGGATAACATCTGTATCAATGGCTTTCAGCAAGTTCTTGTTGGAAGCATCTTCTCCAGCACACCATCTAAGGAATCCAATTCACAAATGCCATAGTTTGCAATACTCATAACTGATCGCACTATAGGCATCTGGGGCATGGATGTGAATTAAAATAATAAACGAGAAAAGACTCCTTAGACTTTCAGAACTTGTCCATCTTCATGACCACTAAACTGACTGTAAGATTCGTGACTTCGCCTGATTTCACAAAACCATCTTTGCCTGAGTCTGCAAAAGTCTGCAAAATATAAAGATGCAATTTTTGTTTCCCCTCATTTTTTCCACTTAATAATTTCACTTCTGAGATTGAAATAGTCATTATGTTTAGAACTACAAAGCCTTGAAAAGTTTTATATAATTATTGTAATTCTCTAATTAGGTCATTCACACCAGTGAAGTATTTTCCTTACTGCACCTACCTTCCAGAGCAGGTCTGAGTTGTCTTTCTTTTTCCTATTTTTAAACAAAAGGCAGATTTAATACTTTACCTAAACAGACTAATTAGTTGGTTAGATGCTTGTAGGCTGACTGCTGAAGAAGTAGCTTGCATTTCATTAATCAAAATCAGCTTTAAAACCCTATTACTCATAAAACATTTACATTTTACAAATCAGCTGATATATTCGCAGACTATCCATTAGAGGTTTGCTTGTGCTTATCTAGGATTCAACTTCTTACTGAGGTTGCTGTGTATCTAATGAGTACAATGTGTTCCAGTGACCTCCACAATGTAAAAATGCTGCCCTTGTTTAGACACAAACTGCTTTTCCCCATTTTACTTGGTGAACATGAAAGTGGTTAACATGAAAGTGGTTAACACGCTATTGGGCCATGCATAATTTAACGTTATATTTATTATTCTCCTGTTCTGCTTATATAGACTTGGGGTGGAAAACTTCAAAATTTATGTATTGAACTCAAAGATAACACTAGAGCAAAAGCCATAATACAGGCATATTAAGTAAGAGAAGGTTGTCTTTGAACAGTGGTTATGGGCTAATATATGTGGAACTTTGCAACCGTGAGAAAAAAGTCATCAAAGGACTTAAACAGAAGTTTTTCATTAGTTGAACTGTAACACCAAATATTCCCAAAAAGCAAAGGCAGAAAAGGCACGGCTTAAAAAAGCACAACAGTTAAGTTGCAGCCAACAAAGTATCAACTGGATTTCTTCTTTGCTTACTAACAGCAGTGCAATGCTCTGCCTTAAGACTTCCTGGGAGCCGTTTCCCAAACTGCTTGATCTCTCTAAATCTCTAAAATGAGAATAATAACAATTCTTATCTCCTGCTTTAAAATGCTGTGAAGGTCTCTTGTCAGGTGTTTATGCAAAGACTTCCACAGTGGCTCTGAGCTCAATTGAAGTCTCTGGACACTGTTGAAATTTAAATAAAATTATTACTAGCGACTATTACCAGTGATCACCATCTCACAAAACTTAACCATCAGCTGCCATTTGAATGGTCGGTTTGAACATGGCAATTGTAATTCACCCTATTCCAGAAGTGATTTCTATCTATAATTTATATGGCTATAAAATTTAAACGGCTCAGCCTTTCCTCCTCCGAGTTTGCGATTCACCTGAACAAAAAGACATGCTATGCCCGACATTGAAAGGATGTTGTTTCACCTATGTAATGGACTTCTTTCCTTCTTTCCTTCCTTCCAGGGCACAGTTTTACAAGGATGTGATCCTGCTCCCGAGGAGCTGTGCCGCTGCTTTCAAAGGGTGAAGGAGGAAGCAGCATGGGCTTTATCCACAACAGCAGAGGCCAGACTAACCGGTTGAACGTTATATCCTACTGCTACCTGATATATGCACAATTTCTCCCTCAAAGCCAAGCAGACCCTGAATTCATTACAATATCATGAGCTTTAAATAAATTAACACCCAGCTTGTGTCAGGACTTGCTGCATGCTGAGCAATTTGCATTCTATACTTCCATGGATGTTTCTTCTCCTTCGCAACTCTCCTGTTGGCAGAAATCAAATCAGGACACGAAGGATTTCACCTAATTCTAATTCTTTACATCTTTTACTTGAACTTTGCTTAAAACAAGTATGAAAATTGTAAATTGAAGTTTTAATAAAAGTTGATATTAATCAAGGCAGAAATTAAATAAATCAAGTGTGACAGAACGCCCGTCAGACTGGACTGAATTTGGCTGTCCTAATGGCTTAGGTTAATTATTGGTCCCCCTCTCCCCAGGCAGGCTGGCTCACGCACTCAGAATCACAAAGAGTTTGTGTCTCGCCAACAGCATGGAAATCACAAAAATTCAACGCAGTGCTGAATGCTGGAGTATCAACATAATTGCGGACTCTTGGACCATTTCTGTAGCATACTTTGGTGCAGGATCAACGTGTGAAGTATATTATCCTCTTTCAACTAGTTATATTTTCTCACAAAGCAGCTCCGGCACACTCCAGATGTAATTTAGAATTGAACATGTCTGACACTACTTGCTGCATAGTTTTTGTAGTTATTATACTCAGGTTTTCCTCACTTCAAATGCTTTTTACTTGCCTCGCTGCTGGCTGCATTAACTTGGTGCAGTCTTGCAGAGAGGAAGGAAAAATGCGTGAAGGGGTTTTTTCCTGCAGGCTCCCCATATGTACCCTCACACGCTGCACACGTGCACAAGCATGCCAATCCTGTCTGCCCTCTGTGTTTCTTAAACAGAGAACTTTACAGTTCCTATGAACTTCTTGAATTATGTTACTGAATAAAATTATTTCCTATTTATGAAGAAAGAAAAATGACAAGGAAATAATATAAATAAAATAAATTAATGGTTATTCTTTCTGTTAATTTAGGGCCTAGCCTGCATTTTAGTAACAAAATCTCAAAATAAATAAAATAATTCTCTCTTAACTTTAAAAACAAATAGAATTCTAGCATACAACCAAATGACCAAAGTACAAAACCATGCAGGTCAGTCTCAGTGTTCTTCTGATGACAGATCTGGGACACCGTGCCCAGCACTTTACTGATGAAAGAACCACAGCTTTCCAAAAAGAAAGAGATGTCCTCAATTATTACTAATTTTAGGGCTAAAAACTGTGCAAACCTTCCTTGCACATTAAAATAACAAAGGTATGTAGTGTGATGACTCGTTTCACTGCCTAAGCTTCTTATTTCACCACGATCCTTGCGTGCTGTGCGCTCCTCCTGCCCCTCCCGTTTCCACCCGTCAGAGGTAAATTAGGAAAGGAGAGCGTATTTTTATGCCCTGCCTCCAAAAACCCCATAGTCACTGAACAGAAGAACTGCCAGGTTTTGGTAACGTGCTGCAACTATCAACAAGGTTTTCCCATGGCACTAAGAGGTCTCCATGACCGTTAAGTCTTGAGGTTTTGGGGAAATATTTTCTGATTTATCTTGGTTTGAATTTAATTCAATTCAGTTATTTATAAACTCTGTTAGCCTCCACCCTACTCACACTGCTGTACCACAGGTCTGTTGATTAAAGATCCATCTATTCCATAGCAAGGTCATCTCACCCATGAAAGCTATTTATGTATGGGATGCAAGCTCAGGACATATTGATCCATAGGATGAAGAGAGATCATAGGGCAAAATGCCCTGACTATTTTTAGTTGGGTTAATTTTTTTCCCCCCCTATCAGATAAAAGGAAATGACTGCTTTAATGCATTGTGCTGGCTCCCTTACTTTTCAAAGGAAAAGCCATATATGTCTGTATGTGCTGCAGTTTCGCCGTCAGTTTTATTATACTACAGGCTTTACATTAGCGACATCAAGACAGGATCTGAATGCTGGCCATTAGGTCAGATTGATGGTCCACGCTCAGCGTGCTCAGAGAGGCTCTGAAATTACCAGGGTGCCAACGTGACTTCAGGACAGCGAACGCCAACATGCAAAATACCTGATCCGTCCGACACTGCTCTTCTTGTGAACCACTGGTATGGCTTTCCCTGGCTAGAAAGTCCAGCGCTGCGGTAAAACGGAAGCGAGCATTTCTAGCCCCTAACACTTTCGGTCCTGGACGTTCAGAGATGGCTTGGCTCGTGATGTTTAAATGGTATCTAAAAACTATTTGCAAAAGCTACCCAACCATAGGGTGAAGTCATCTAATAGAAAAAATATATTTAGCAAAAAGCTTCAGTTCTCCCATTTACCTTCTGTTTGCAAATAAAAAACACTTCAATTTATTTGCTGAAGCATTTCCATAAAATATTAAAACAACCACCAGCATCAATTTTTCTCCTATTGCATAAAAAAATTTGCAACTCTATACAACTCCAGTTAGAAAGCTTTTATTGCATTTATTTCCATAAGATAAAATCAGAATCTGCTCTTTTACAAATCTGATTGCTTTTGCCTTCTGGTCTGCTTTATCTCTTTAATGTTTATTCTTCCAGTCAGCACTTTGCAGCACTGATTGCTTCAGCTTTTTTCCCCATTAGACAAAACTTTTCCACAAGTCACAAGCTCCGAGCTGGGCTTGGCGCTAGTACCAGCTCTTGTCTGCGTCATGCAGGGCTGCGCCGTCTTCCACTCGCAAGTAACGTATTTCCCAAATATCTCATCATATTTGACATTCCTATTTCTAACAGTATTCCCACTTTTCTCCCTCATGTGCTTAAACATCACTTAGTTTTGATGGGCAACAGAGAGGCTGGTACCACAGCCACCCCGCAGCAGGGGCGGGAGCAGAGGGTTCCGCGGGTTCCACGTGCCAGGACCCGAGGCACTGGCTTTGGGACAGGGCGGTTTAAGAAAATCAGACGTAGCGTGATTGAACGCTTTGGGTGAGAAATATCATTTTGTGATGTCGTCTCCTGTTTTTCTCTGTCTGGTTACCTGCCTGTTTGGGGTTAAGTCTTCGCTCCCTGAACACATGTGCTGTTTCTTATGAAGCCGCCAGCTGACATGAGCCAAAAATTAACCTGAAAAAGCAGTCCTTGGGAGCAGCTCTGCCACGGACCAGTCAGAAGGAAGAGATACAGAGAAATTTTCAGGCGGGAGGAACGGAGAGAGATTGCATTGTTAGCCCCGGGGCCGACTTGTTTCCAGGCTTTCAGGCAGGTAACGCTGAGGAAGTTTGTTGCAGATATTGTTTTATGCTCTGCAGAAAACATAGCAGAGGTTTAGTTTTCCTACAAGCACCTCGTTTTCAAGAAGCAGTAAATACTGTTTGAACCTGCACAAAGGAAGAAGTAAAAGAGAAACGACTATCAACAATGCTGCTCTTCACTATTTCAGTCTGGGGATGGGTGATACGTAACAAGATGATATCACCTTCTTACTAGAGGCTGCATGCAGATGCTCTGTGCCTTGGAATAATAAAAACCCCACCACTTACGTCCATCTAGAGGCCTGGGCACAAGAAAAAATACTGCAATTGTGTTCACTGCAAATATGCATGCTTTTTGGCCCAAAAGAAGTGAAGCAGATTTCCTTTTCCTACTTGTCCTGAACTTCATCTGTAGTGCAGCTATTTAGGGAAACTTTTAATGATGAAAGGTTAATTGTCTTTTCTGTCATTAGCCCAAATGAAATTAAAATTAGCCCAAATGAAATTAAAAATAATTAGCCCAAATGAAATTGAACATAAAAGTTCTTGAGATGTTAAGAACTAAACCATCTGTGCTCTTTATGCTTATGGCAAACCATTGTTCCCTCTGCTCGGAGGGAGGATACGGGAGCTGCTGTCTGATCTCTGTAGAGCTTGTAGAAAAAAGGATGGAGATGGATGGAGTGGCTGGTGCCCACTCAGCAGACGCAGAGGGGACTGATGGTACTTG
Organism: Gymnogyps californianus; assembly: GCF_018139145.2. NCBI lineage: Eukaryota > Metazoa > Chordata > Aves > Accipitriformes > Cathartidae > Gymnogyps > Gymnogyps californianus. Next base: position 38,957,163 of record NC_059477.1, read on the forward strand.
GTGCAAATCAGAGTGGTCCCCAAGTTGTGCTAACTACTAGGTTTACTAAACTCTAAATTCTTGCTCCTCTATTACCAGCCATAAAGAGCTTAGCTTCATTATGCAACTGTGATTTCGCTTAATTTTTTGAGACTTCAACATAATTTTCTTCATGCAGAATAAGAAAAGCTACTGAAAATGCCAACATTTTAGTTGGGTTGAATGAGCTTATCTCCATCACTCTGCTAGAGTTATAATTTTTGCTGCGTAATGTGGAAACCTACCTGGTTTCTGTCTAAATACAAAAGGAAGGAACATTTACTCTTGGTTTTGTGTATGTATTTTAGGTAAAATAACATGAAGCATTCTACGAACGCTCAGATCTTTTCAAAGTTAATTTGCATATGAGCTTATTTACTGTTAGTATAAGCAAAAATAACTTTACATACATCTTCTACCAACTTTTAAGAAAACCTTTAAGAAAGGTCCCTGAGAAAAAAACAAATCACCAATGTTTAAAAAAATAATTATTGTATTAGGCTTCTGTTATTTATGGGGACACTTAAATTTCAGGTAAGGCTGGGGCCCACCTGGCTTGTTTAAGGGCGATGGTCCGGGTACACAGGGCACGGTGAAAAGCACAAGACTGTCTCGATCCACCTTTTGGCTAGTTCTGCAGGAGCCACAATTCAGTCTGCCTTGGTTTGCAGGATGCTTTTAAGGTCTTTTATGAATGCTTCTTGCCACAGGTAGAGACAGCTCCTCTGTCACAGCACAGGGTGCAGATCTGGCCACAAAAATGACTGTGGTCTATATTTTGACTGAAACCTTGCCTTGAATCTTGAGCCTGCAGCTATGTCAAGCTTGTTCATAAAGATGAGCATGAGCTGATTAACACGGACACCTCTTCTGATGTCAGCGGAGTGATTTTTATGGGTGAAAGCCTGCCACGAGCAACGCTGCACAAGCGCCCTCCAAGCCTGTACATCTTCCCAAAGTCTTGGTGCAGTGTTATTAAACGCTCGCACTGCACAAGAGCAATTTGGCAGCAGAGGACATTCGTCAAAGGGGGATCAGCTTCAGCCAAACGAGCCGCCTGTCAAACTGGAAAACTTCCACTGAGCTGTGCTGGGGACACCGCAGCTGATCCCCCAACAACTCGCAGTGGGTCTGTGGTGACCACCTCAGCCTCCCACTGCTGGCACCCCAAAAACACAGTAAGTCATTTTAGTCACTAACCCACCCAGTTATGGGGAGCTGACACCTAAGGGAGAGGCAAGGTTGTAATGTAATGTATTGTAATTATGAATTTCTCCTTTATTTGCCATTGCTAACGACATGTGCAGGAAAATGGAGTTTTGCTTCTTAAAACCTCATTGTTCCTGATACTTTTCCCCCTGTCTTTTAATTAGAAGCTATGACTGCTCATTCATTATCATTTCCACAGCACAGGGCTACAAGTAAATATCAGCTTTTTGGAACACATACATCCGCAATGTCCTAACACTTCCCAGTGAATAAAGGGAAATGCTGGAAACATGTTTCATAAACAGAATACTCCCCAAAGTCTTCATGGTTGCTGGTTTAGTTTTAACTTGTCCATTAGCAGCTCTTAAAAACTCCTGAGGCTTCATATGCAAAAAACCTGCAAACATGCCTCTACAGACAAAAGGTTAAAACATTTGAGCTGGGAAAAAGTCAGGAAGGCAAAAGAGATGTTATAATGTGCCATCCTATCCTTTCCGTTTCTGCACGTTCACTTTGTTTATATAGTTAGGAGAACATAGGTTTCAGGGTAAAAGGAAAGAGCAAGGAAGAATAAGTAGGCTGCAATGTACAAAGCAAGATAAAAAACCTCAGTTTAATGAAGACTGTCGAAAACTAGGAAACTATCTTACAAAAAGGAGGCAAATGAAGCCAAACTGTTGCGCTCTCAGACTCCCTGTGCTAGGCATGCCTTTCCCCCCCTTGTCTCCCAACGTCTTTTAATCTATCAGACTAGATAAGTGATGTTTCCCTGTCTTTAATGTATCTTTTACTTTTTCTTCTGAAAAAGACAGACAATATATTTTGAGTAGGTAAAGTCTAGAATTTTAACTCCATTCGTCTGCTCTTGTTTTCGAACTAATATATTTTGTGTGAGTATCGTCTATGACTATGCTGGTAAATTGAGACAAATTACTTCAACAGCCAACAGAAGGGCTGGGATATTGGACCTTCTTTTTCCGTATCCTGCATCTCTGCAGAGTTCATCTGAAAATGTGGTAAGAGCTAATTTAAGTGTACATAATACGCTAGGTAAGCTGTATTTACATTTTATACAATTATTTTATTATTACTATTAATTCAAAAGCATTTGTTCTTTATTGTTTTTTAGATTTGATAACGTATCATTTGTTTGATCTTGTGTTTGTATAAAAGTAACACAGGCTTTAATTTTAATGGAAGAAAAATGTTCTTAGCATGAACCCTCTCACCCCCCCCAAAAATGTAAAACACAGACTATATTTGTTTTACTCACTGCAACTATTTTAAGTTGTTGTGTGAAAATAAGCATGAACGCTCAGTTTTAAGTCGCAAAATAGCAAGCCAATACTGTAACATCTGGACCTGGTTTTCCTTAGTCTATCCATCTGGCAAAAAGCATCAGTCTATCTTCTTCTTCACCTGAATTCTGGCAGTTTGGGATCTCAAATATTAAAACTTTCTCAAGAACTGAACGCTTTTTCACGCTACCATGTGCCAACACGGGAATTCACACTTTCAGAACATGCATACGTAGGTGTTAATGACTGCCAGGTACCAAACAAGAGAGACGCCTGGTACGGTGGTATTATGCCCTTGCATGGGTCTCAAAAATACCCGCTGCAAGGTGAGGACTAGGAGAAAATGAAGCCTTTGACCTCGTGCAGAACCAGTCATTTCTCCAGCTGCAAGTAGCCCATTGCTGGTTTTCAAGACTACCAAAGGACACCTGCAGAGTAACTGCTACGCCTCCCCTGCTCCTCCTCTCTTGCCCTCGGAGGAAGGCTGCTCTTCCCGCAGACCTCCCAAACCACGCCGGGCAGACAGAAACACTTAAATGTCCTCTGCAATTATTTTGACTGCATTATAAAAAATTGCTACACTGCAGAATGCAAGTTTGGCCTCTCAAGTCCATTATGCTTTGACAGTGGAACAGTTGCCAGCAGTCAGCATTTGCGAGCAATTAATATAAAGCACTGTGAGATTCGAGATACCATTACTCTTCCTTCATTAGCCTTATATATTTGCCTTTGACAAGTCTGTGGTTGGCAAAATCTGACTTTTAAGAGCTTCTACGGTACGCAATTTTACCTTCTAGTATGTTGAAACTTCCAAAGTGCATATTGAAAAAACAATACATCAATAACAAAGAGCATCCTAGCTATCCTGAAAGGATTACTTAGTGAGCATGGAGGGGCTCACAGGCTGCACGGCAAAACCTGACGCACGCCATTAGGACAGTCCCAGAATACTATGCTGGTAGGAAATGCAAAAATGCCATCTCTCACAGAGATGGATGGTTCTGAAGAGAGCAGATGAAACCTTTAAAGGTAAAAACTCAAATAAAGATGCTCCTACTAGTATTTCCCATATATATTTCCTATATATATTCCTATATAGAGAGATGCACAAATGAACAAGTACATGAGCCCATCATTAGTGACATGGAAAAATGTCTTTAGAAAGAGACACACAGCAGGAAAGGACAGAGAACAAGCACTTATCCGTTATTCATCCCCATCTCAAGTAGTGGCCACAGCAGACAGAAGTGGCAAAAGATGCCAACATATCATGCCGTGTTCACCCAAAGCTTGTAATTCTGGGAGTATTAGACTTGTTATGTTCTTGTTAACCTACTAGAACCAGTATGTCATGATTAATTATTAATGAAAATCGGTTGAAGTATGTCCTTCGGGGAGTACAAATACTCTAAAAATCCTATTCCAATCAGCACATTCATTCTTTGAAGTACACTATTATTTAAGATAAGAATTTATGGTACAATTTATAGGTCACCTTGCAAATGGATATAATAGATTTTATTAGTTTATTTTTATTAAGTAATGAAGGCATTGGTTCCAACAGATAATGCAAGTGGCACTGTAGCAATGGGCAGTCATTATTTCCATGTCAATATTCATCAAGTGTTATGTCTCACAGAAAGGTGCTGCAGATCCACAAGGAAAACAAATGAATAACAGCTAATTTAGGAATCTGCATTTATTCCCCAGTCTTTTACTTAAAGGAAACTCTCTCTAAAAAGGAAAGCATAATACTCAAAGATTTGCAAATCAGAATTCAAAGTCTTATTTATTTTTTGAACCCCTGTATCCTTTAAGTAAAAGGCATCCTTTAAGTAAAAGGCATTAAGGCTGCAAAGGCTGACCCTGTGCACGGGGATGGAGAATGGAGTATCAGGCAGAAAGAGTGAGGAGGAGTGAGCAAGATGCTGCTTATTTGATTGACAACAGGGGCGACAGTGATGTGTGACCTTGAAATAATGTCCAGAAAGCTCAAATTGCTGAAAGAGCAAAGCACAGCCTCTGAATGTTTCTGTGTCTCTGGGTTGCTTCATAACACAGTTATTGACAGATAAGAGCATTTTTACATGGAAAATTACTCCCTCCTGTTCTTCCTCAAAGACTTGATGAGAATCTGTGCTACTGCTTAAAACTTATCTACATCCATCCTGCTACCATCTGCCCCCATAGCCGCTTCTGTCCCGTCTGTTTCTCTGCAATAAGCTTTTGCCTGAAAACATGACTTTATTTATTTTTTTAAATTAACCCAGAGACTGTCTAGCGGGTGTTTATCATTACCGAGTGACAGTTTATCATAATTCTTCATTTCCTTCTTGAAAGATGCTTAAATGCTTTACAGATTTCGCAAACAGGGATCACATCGCTGGAATACGGCCCCCATAGTGAGCTACTTGGCAGCCTCTTAACTGGCACGGCAACACTGCGCAACACTGACAACAACAACAACAACTGTCTGTGCACATTCCTGATGGCTTTATGCAGGCAGAACAACAGTAGGAGTTATTTTTGGCTTACTCCTGCGAATATGTTTGTATTATTATGTTCTCCTTTGAGGCACAGATAGATTATGATCAAAGACGGTGTCGGGCGATTTCACCCTTTGTACAGCTTCCCATTTCATCACTTATAATAGAGATGTCCATTTGTCCACAGTTGAACAGGGTTTTGTTGAATCACACTAAGGCTGATCAAACTTAGTCTGAAGCAAAGTATTATAGATAATAGATCACTGCCTCCTTCCCCATCCCTGAAGAACTTGATGTTTGAGATAAGAGACTCTCCTCATCTCATCTTAATAATACTTAGCACTTTACAAGCTCTGCTTCAAAGCGTTATACAGACATGAATTGTCACAAAGCCCCAGTGAGACAGCAAGGTATTATCTTCATGTAAAAGATTTAAAAAAAAAACCCAAAAACCAAACCCGGTGAGCTTTAGTGACATCTCATGATGGACAGAAACTCTGGGTCGGAGCTGAAATTAGATCATGGAGGTTCTTTGCTGCCAGTTTAATCTCTAAATATAATTTTACCCATCTGCCTCCTCTGGATATTAACTATTTATAGAAGTATTGTCTCCTCCTCCCTTTACCCAGATTCTTCATTTTCAATGTTACTAGCGTGATAATTACACAAAATTGAACTATTAGCACCAATTTCTATACAAATCTATAAACTGTGAAGCATAGCCTCGGTGTCACATTGTCTAGAAGAGAAAAAGGGCATGATTTAATTGAATATGACTTTTCTTCTTTACCTAATTCATTTCGTAACAACCTCGTGGCACTGGTAATATTTCTCCTCTTTAATGGGTGGATTAAGCGCCGATTCCTCTGATCCCATCCCTGTCGCGCTCTCCTCTTGCAGCAGTAACTTCGTATATGATTGACACTACCCAGCCAAACCAGAGAGGCAGTCCCCAGGGACCGGCAGCAGACCGGAGGAGCTCCAGGCACTCGCTCCCACAGCTGGCCCAGCTGGCAGCATCCTGCATCTGGTGCCCTGCCTTGGCCACCAAATTTATTGGCAGTAGGGAAGAGAGCAACAGGATGATACAATTCCCCAGCCATCTGGCTATGGTGCTGATTTTCTTAACCTTGTATATGCTAAATAGTATAATAAATTTTGAAATAAGACTTTGAGATGGCTCAAGGGATCCTTTATTAATGACAGGATGAGTCTGTCATGAACAAACATTACCAGCTATATCTCACATATCTCCGAGTGTATCTGCACCCTGTTATTTTAGCCTTAGCTTTTCTAGGTAAGCATCTCTTTTTGTAAACTTTTTTTGTTGTCTAACCCTGCTCTGTGCACTCAGAGCTACGGCTGCGAAATAAATACATCCATTTGGGAGCTGTAACCACATCATATACAGAGAGCAGCCTTCCTTGGGAGTCGGGAAACTTGAAAGTGATTTTTGCTTTCCCCACTGATCTGACCCTATTACTTCAGCAGATGAGAATGCAAGCAAAATTAATTCCCCTGCATGGTGAGACTCTTGTTTCAGGCCAAGGTAAGCAGGGAGGCTGTGCCGTGAATTCCTCCGACTCATCAGTGCCAGAGCCTGCTCGCCGCGGGCTCTGCAGCATCCCCGGAGGTGTGACAGCAACACGGTGCTCCTGGCCACGCGTTTTCAAGCTACCAGGGAGGGGCTTTCAGCTGAACCACCGGCTCAAACATTGTGATCACGGTAGGCAAGAGGCAGAGAGAGAGATGAGAGAGGGAACGGCACACCAATACGAAGGGAGCGGGTTCTGGGTTTGGTTTTAATTCTGCCACTGACTTTGGCCTTGAAGAAATCACTTAATCTTCTACCGACTCCATTCCCTACCTTGTATACTGGTGAGCTGTCTGGGTTAGAAACTGTCTCCTAACATCTGCCCACAATAGTTCTGGTTGGAGCTTCTTGGCACTACCTTAATGCTAACAAACAACAGTCTCTTCAGAGCATCGAATTGCAAAGAGAAAGAGAAGATGGAAAAAATTATCCCAGTCCCTCCCAGTGGCTATCCCAGTCCTGCTCCCGTACTCCACAACACACCCCCTTCTGGGGAACCACCCAAACCAGTCAGCTCATTTTCCCAGAAGATTCTTCTTCTAGAGCAACTGAAGGCAAAAAAAGAGCCTTCCATTCTTTTTACTACTGATTCAATATCTATTTTAATCTAAATAGAAATGACCCAAAATCAGGGGACAAACTCACTCAAAGTCACCCTTTTTTTGTGAAGCACATGGGTATGGTCTTTCTCACTGAGTCCTTCACAGAATTGCCGGTCTCAACTCTCCTAATGAAAACATTTTGTTCTTTCCACCACGCCGCACAGCCCCTAAATTAATTCTCCGCTGTAATTATATTTGTAAATTGTCTGAGTTAAGTTTGCAAACCGAACCTACCGAGAGGGGAGGGAAAAACCACATCTGCAAGCTCAGGATTGTTCCATATGGGTTTTTCCTTGTTTCTTTCTTTTTTTTTCTTTTTTGTTTTTCATTATCAAATTCAAAGCGACTGTTCATTGCTACAGTACTTCACAATTAATTGCAATTAATTAACCTTCGAGAAAACCTGTAAGTTGATGTTATAAGCTCCTTTTTCCTGGTCTGCTTTTCTCATAAGACTGTTTTGGGGAGATGTTAGGCTAAGGAAGGATTAAAAAAACCCTGATACCAAGACTGAATACTAATTCATTTGAGGTTTCATCTGAATTTCCCAGCTTAAGCTGCTGTCCATCCTCTTTCTGAAAGCATTTTACCCCCAGAAAGCACAATCATAGAGAAAAATAAAGGAAATAATTTCTTTTTGTTGATTTCTCTGCTTTATCTTTCTGTAACTGACATAAGTTATGGGTTTGCAGTATTTCCATAACTGCTCTTTTCTAGAGAAAGAGTTTAATCAACAAATATAGACTTGATGGAAACCTAGCTAGGAGCAGAGATTTGAGGGAATCGGTGCCATTTACACATTACAGAGCCCACGGGGAGAAATCCTGCTCACCGCAGAGCCCAACAAGAGCCCCTCTCAAAGTGGAACACGACGACCTTTCATCGCATCCGTAATGCTGCGCACTAGGCTGCTCTTCAGCAGAATTGCCTGTAGGTCCCCAAACCCAACGCTTTTCTAAAAATCAACTATTCTGCCCAGAGGAGGCCCGATGAGCTCCCCCAGAGCTAACCTGTGTGCACAGCCCCGGTGCAGTGCTCCCACCCCAGGCACACGCTGAGTGAAAACACGGCGAGTTTAAGGCAGGCAGAGTCTTTCACAGCACAGAGGAGAAGCGTGATTAATCCCGTAACGGGCGTTCTTCTACAAACCCTAATCACGATTGGCATTAGCTGGCATCATTACTTACTTCGGCTGTCTACGATATTCCTCTGGGGAAAAAAGTCTCCCGTTCTTTTCTCTAAGAGCTCAAACCTGCATGTGTGGTCCCCACCAGTGACCACACACATCAAAAGGTGCACTGGATTTTCTATGGTACTGGGGGGATGTATGCAGTACATCTGGACTCCAATATTCCCAAGCATCCTCTGCATTGGTCTGTCAGCAGACTAAGCTTAGGAAAACTGTTCCATCGGAACAGGGGACACAGGAAAATGATCAGTTTTCTACGCTAAGATTGCAAGTAGGGACACTTCTTGTTTGTCTTTCCGAAAGAGATCCTGGCTTGCTGCAGAACAACGACAGCTTAAGGGCTCCCAGACATGTTTTTATGTAAATCAGACTTCATGCATTATTTGAAGACACGTTTTGGAATGTAATTTATTAGTGGGTCATATTTTCCTTAAAGTTGAGATTCTATTTCATGGAAGACTGGCTTTTGTCAAAGCTTTTCTATGTATCTCAACTTCCACTACTGTTTTACTCCCCTAATATGAACAGAAGGAGATGAAGGCTCATTAACAAGCATAAAGAAATTACATGAGACAATGCTATCAGTTTTAAATTCACCAGCCATTTCACCTAACCTTTTAAATTATGGTAGCCTGCAAAGTATGCTTCAAAACCCAGGGGAAAACAGTTGCTAGGCACTCACAGATGCGCAAAGGGAAAGGAATCCTTTACCCCTGATCGCTGGCATGAGGACTATCCATCATCACAGCTGTGCCTGTCCACGGCATCTCCACGGGGCTTGCCAAAGGTATGGAAGAGTTAGGACAAGGACCCCAAAGCGGTACCCAAGGAGTCTCCTGAGCCATGCGGGAACCACCCCACATCTCAGCCGTGCTCCCTGGCTTAGAGATATCATCGCACAATGTATGGTACCAGAAATAAACTACAGGAATAACCTAAATGGGAGAGAGAAGCGGGTAGAAGTCCACAGAGCTGAAGCACAGGACATACATGGAGGGCAACGGAGGGCACATAAATAGTGTTTCTCTCTCTAAGTGAAGGGCACTGGCACAGAGGAAGACAGTCAAAAGGTAGCTTTAATTTTTATCACAGCTGGCCTGACCTTGTCGATGTATTTTTATTGCAGCAACAATTAAAAGCTCTGGTTTGGGATTAGGACTGGAGTATGCTAAGTGCTGTACAAACAGCGATCCCAGACAGACAATCCCCACAACAATGATTTCATAATCAAAGCATAAGGTGAGGCAGAGACAACAGATGGGTACAACAAAAGGTTAAAGCTGCACACCATGACAGCGAAACGATGATGAACAGTGCCACAGTCAGCATCTGCAGCACGCAAATGCATGGCTGTTATTTCAGGATGCTGTAAACACCACACCAGAGGCAAGTGTGAGGACAGGACCTGAGTGTGAATGTCTAATTGTGGCAGGAGCTCTACAAAGCAGCCAAGAAAAAAGTGGAGAATTGCTTTAAGAAAAATTGAGTAAGCCTTGCGGGCAATGATATATAACTAAAGACATAGGTGGTCACAAAAGAGAGACAATGACAGCATAGGGGTAGTAGGAGAACCCTTTAAAGATGAATAGTTGGTATTTGATGACCCCATTTTCCTCCGCTGTCGGGATGTCTTCTTCCAGACACACCAGCCCCGGATACCTGATGTCTTTTATCCGTGGGGTTTTCAGTGGAAAATGCACACTTCTTTCAATATTCAGGAGAAAGTTGCCACTTAATAATAGAAAAGAAAACCTAACTGCTCTAGTATATTGGTTGTCATTCTTTGAGACTCACGTAACACCTGACTAAAAATCCATCTAATAGCAGCGCATTTTAGTCCAAAGGAGACTATACTTCTGTATAATCAGTGTAACTGTGCTTAGAACTCAGCCTGTCAATATGGTCTTTCAAAAAAGTATTTCCAAAGGCTGCTTTCAGACTGAAGGCTTTGGTACTTAATGCATATACACTTTTCTGCAGATTTTTTTCCAATTGTAGTTCCACAATGCAGCCTTCAGATGTATAAATCATGCAATCATCTACATGTATCTGTGGGGAGTTGATTCCAGCTTGCCTTTTGCAAGGGACTGCAATTATGATCTGGGGGAGGAAATCCACATTTTCTTGTTTTTAAATAAATGACATAATCTTTACCTGTAATAGCCATTCTCTTATCCTGCACACACAAAAATGTCACATATACTGCAGAAAACAGAGCCACTCATTAAGGGAATCAAGTTGGGTAGCCTCTGGGGCTAGTTTGGAAGAAGGTGATTTCCATCTCTTACATCTCTCACCTTCATATATGTGTTCTTACAGGGAACTTTCTAACTGTCTTTCCTCAGCCAACACCTAATCCCCTGCACATTTCTCTAACACCCTTCTAACCTGCATTTATAGCAACTGGGATGACATCTAATGTCTTCAAATGTCAAGTTTTCTGCATATTACGGAAAAGGAGGTACCCCTGTGCAGGTAACTTCTCACTAACCCTGGGGAAGAAGTCCAACATGCAGTCTGATGAGAGGTAGGAAAACCATATTGACATCCACAGACATCCGCAGCCTCTCCAGCAGCACATCATTAAGAGCACAAGGAACATCCCAAGAGCAGAACTGCTCTGTCAATACCTGGGCGATGGCAGAGGAAGTACTATTTCCAATCTTAAAAATCCACCAGCTCTTTTCAGGTGTGATTCCACCGAGGTGTGCATTCCCAAAACTAGTTGGATTATCCTATATGAAATTCACACTTCTTAAATGTCTGGTTTGGGGATTTTTGAGGCATGTACTGCATGATTAACTTTATCAAAATAGAAATCCACTGTTTTAGAAAGCACCCTCACTTGCATCTTCTGTTCAGCTAGTGAATTGTGAATAAGGGGGGAATTTCATAATCAAGTAGATTCAATTTCTTCATAACATCTACTACAAAAGAATTACAGTCAAATGGCTGCTTTCAGATCATTTAAGACAAGAGCTGAAGCCTACTGAAATTAGTGAGCATCCTTCCATGACGCTGGGTACAGCAGAGAGGACGGGGAAGACACCGAAGTTGCCACTTGTCATAATGGTTGTGTCCAAGCCAGGCAGAGAGGGAACCCTGGTTTGATATTGCAAATATCTCTGCTCCCACCAGTGGACAGTTCGGGAGCACAATCTTCCGTGGCCTCTCACTGGTACAATACTGTATTGATATTAATTGAGATGTATTGGTCCAATATGAAATGCTAAGGGCTTAGATTTTATTTCTGGCAAAGCAGCATTTAGCTTTTGAAAACATAGATATAATTTCACGAGTCTTTTCTATCTGTAAGAGCGTGAATAGAAAGGAGTGCTTTACTTAGCACCCATCTCTAACAGAGAAAAAGAATAATAATCTTACTCATTCTGCAGGATAATGCCATGTTTCTGTACCACCTCTTTACTCAGCCACCTACTATCACCAGCTCGTGGGTGACCTTGTAGCTGTCCACAGCCAGGTTCCCTCCCACTCCATGCTCCAATATCCCCCCAGCCCGGCGCACAGGGGCAGGCAGTCAATCACGCCTCCCCACCGCCGAGCCCGACCTGCCACAGAGGAGGTACCCACTCGCTCTTTTTATCCCAGAGGTCACTCGTTGGAACCCTCTTCTTAGCCAGAATGGAGCCCCGCGAAGATGCACGGCCAGAGGTTAAAGCACAGGGCTGGAAGTCTGAAGACACTTATATATAGACCTGCCGCGTGTCTTGCGGGAGTGTCATGAATTTTGTAGCTCTGCAATGTGCTTCTGCAGAAACTGATAAAATGCCACATGTTTGCTCCAAAAGCCACTCGCCACAATACCCTCGACTTCGGCACAAAGAGCACCGAGGTCCAGGCGAAGAGATCATGAGTTATCATCTCAGCTCTTCTACTGACTGCCTGTAATATTTCTCTGCTCTTTATAATTCTTAATAACCAAGGTCCCCAGTCCCTGACAGGGGACAGATAACTGCAATTTACCAAATGTATAGCTACAGTGACAGAGAGGTTGGGCAGGTCATGGCAGGCAGACCTGGGAACAGAGTCCGCACTGCTGCGAGACAGACTTGCCTCTTACCCGTTTGGTCGTTCAGGAGCAGACAGAAAATTATAAGATCACCGAATGGCCATCTAGCTGGCTGGCAGGTCACCTAATGATCACGAAATGAGATGACGGAAGGAGATGTATGACTGGGTTTTTGCATTTCTGATATTATGCACTGTACCTGACAGCCGAGATTTTAATACTTGTTCTCAAATATTTATACAATCTGGAACAACATAAATGATGAGTTTCTTTGCACTGGGTGAAAATCCCAGAGGACAAAAGAAGGACTGCAGTGGATGTTGGCTAATCACCCAATTAGCAAAAAATTGTATTTAAATTAATTTGATGAACCAGGCGAGGTGTCAAAAGGAGCCTGAACTGCAAAATGAGCGAGCAAGACGTAGGTGAAACTGGAATTTTATGGATCTTAGCACATGCTGAAGAACTTGTCCTGTGCCATGGTTGATAAACTTAGGGAGGACAGCACATGAGTTCTTATTGTGTTTATAGCAAGTGGGGGCCTGCTTAGGATGGCTTTAGAACAGTTACGATTCAACGTAAAAATTGCATCTCTACAGTGAAGATACCTCTTTCTTTAACAGACAACAACAAAACTAGCCAGAGAATTCAGGGTTTTCAGAAGCTTTTGCATGTTTGAATGAAAAGGCATGAGTCCAGCCTAAGCAATTAGGCAGTAACAGGCATTGCCATCAAACAGATAATTCCTGACTCCGATAAGAAATAAGTTTTTTGAAATTAACTTGCGAAGACATTCTCTTATTTGCAGAATTTAGTAACAGATAACTCATGAAGGTAAATTTTAAGCAGAGACAAGACTGCCACACGAAGCATTAGCAGGATGCAATGCAGAATACTGTGAACTATTCTACATACCTTGGTTTGAAAAAGTACAGCTAAGTCCTGGTAGGATGATTAAGGAGGAGGAAATTAAAAAGAGCTTGGTCTGTTTAGCCTAGCAAAATGAAGTCTGAGAGGGGATACAATTATTCTTTATAGGTATATTTGGAAGTAAACAGCAGGGAGGGAGAAGAATTATTTAACTTTAAAGGCTGATACTCATACAAGACTGAGGGGCTATAAATTGTTCATGAATAAATTTAGACTGGAATTCAGGAGATTTCTGACAATTTGCAGACCTTCCAAAGAAGCTGGTATAGGCAAATTGATTTGAAAGGAAACTTGATGCATTCTTGGAAAAAATAAGATAGAGCAGATATGATCCTGGAGGCAAAAATTAAAGTTTTTGATACAGGATTCAGGAGTTTGATTTGCTGTGATTGTTCAGATTTGGCTAAAGCAGACTTGATAGCCTTGGGTGACCTTTTACACATGGAAGTCCCTGATAGTTTGATCTTGTTGACCATAGAAGACAGCTGGACTGAGTGTCAAACGCTCAAGATCAAGAAATAGTTTTCAAGGTGAAACGCCGTTCCTCAGATGAAAGTGGCAGGTTAGTTTTGGCAGTGATGTGTGCTGGGATTTAGGATCTGTGCTTTCTATCTTTGTAAAGACATGATTTTCTCTACTGTATAAGAAATTCTCCTGCTTTTAGTGAAAAATAAAGGCAAATCGGACAGTTGTGTAGTGATCATTTGTGGATCAAATGTAGAGGGTGGTTTTTTTTGGTTATATGTACATTTTCCACAAATATGTTAATTAATATTTAGCCGAATAATATTGGCGGATGTTACATTTGCCACCAACATACTGCATGATCTAAAAGCTCATTTACTTTGATCCTGTGCTTTGTTCCTTTCTCATTTTTAGACACAAATTATATATGAAAACTGATTTCCCTTCTACAAAAACGTCTACATGTATGATGTTCACTATAAGTACTTCTAAGCAACCTCATTTTTTAAATTTACTGACAAGCCCTTTAACTACCTCCTGTAAAGGCTTTTATGTGTTGGAGAACCACTAAGGTTTTACCAAAGACTGTCCACAACGCACTACATTTTTTATTGCAAATTACAAAAATTAAACTATAAAAGGGATGCATTTGCAAAATTACTATTTTTTTAAAGCTCAGCAACAAGTTTTGATCTCATAATTTACATATTCGTTTAAACTTACGCTTCTTCCTAATACTCCCATATCCCTTCTAAATCTAGCACATTTCACCAAAACACCTTTAAATATTCTTGCATACCTCTGCACTAAAGCTGTTTTCTTTTCCAACGCATTTCAAAATGGGCCATTGCCACAGTGAGGATTTTAGTGCAATCCATCAATCTCACTACATTATGAACATCAGTACTGACAGAAAAACCCTCCTGGAATTTTTCTTGCTTATTTGGAGAGAGGAATTGATGAATATCATGGTATGTTTGAGCACAGCATTCACGAATTGATTAAGGAAACTAGACAGAGAAGGCTGACTCAGACATGCGATACCCCCTGCTAACCTCTGGAAGGGCTCAAGGACTGATCCTCAGCTGGTGGAAATCCTGGTAGCGCTACCGAAGTTGATGGGTTATTTTAATTTATATGACATGAGATCCCTCCGTGATTAACCCTGAATGGGGGAAAAAAAAAAAAAAAAAAAACTTAGGAAGAGGGGGAGCAACATTGACTTTGTGCCGTTCTCTCCTCCAGCAAGAATGTGGCTCACGTTGGTCTGAAGGAGCCTCTACACGAGCATGTGTGCTGGATGTAACACTCATCCATCTTCCCAGGTTTACACAGACATCCTCTAGAAACCTTGTTCTTGCATTTCTTCCCTCTTTTATTCCTTCAGCTTATTTAAAAAACGCGGAGGCACATAATGATAGAGATAACTCTCCTGTACCCTCCACAGCACGTTCGGTAGCTATCAATGTCAGCCTGTGTGTGTTCAAGGTCTGCGGTGCAGTGATTGAATAATGTGTCTGGTAACATGATCTAAATATGAAATTATCTATCTATCTACCTAAAAAGTTAAGTGTTACCATGTCGATAGCAGAATCTGACTTTTGCACCTATTAATATATGATAACATTATATGCTGCAACTTAAAAATGCTGGCATGCCTGCATGTTTTATTTCCAGACGTCTGGAAAATGCACAGACTTCTATTATTTTCAGTACTGTAAACCAGATACTATAGCCTATGAATTTAGAATAGAGTAGAAGAAAAGGGAAAAAAAAGTTATGGTTCTAACTTTCACTTCAAATGAGGTATAGATGGATGTCAGTCTCTCATCTGGGATACAGAAGAAAATATATTCAACATCATTTACTACCCACTGTAGAAGGAGAAGCAAATTGAATGCAGCAGTAACAACATTAAAACTGCAACAGTTTCCAAGAACTTATCATTACAGAAAGTGCATCCCTTTCAAGTGTCAGCCCTCCAGCACTCCAGATCCTTATATCACATTGTTATTACTAACCTCTGATCCTCCAGGATTCAACAGAACAACAAAGCAAGCCAATTAAGTAACAACAGATCCATAGATTTTTTTCTGCCATTGTGTTAAAGACAGGACGTCATACCATCATTGTCTAAATATGTAAGATGAAGAGCCTAATCTCCTGGGCTCTGTATACTTAATGGAGAGTAGAGAGGCTCCTCCAGAGGCCAGGCGCCCCGACTTCTCTAGGGAGGATGACAGGGAGGTGGAAAATACGAGCGTCGTTCTGCCTGCCTGACTAGAAGCAGACACATCGGGTTTTATTTTTCTACCCAATTCTACTTCACCTTTTTAGTATCATTAATATTAAACATCTATTAAGCCAAAAGGTAGGAGCTGAGACTCATTTACTTTAAAATAACCACTGAAATAGTTTTGCTCAGTCTAATTATTAATTACTCTTACGGAGCTGTATTTGAAACTGTTGTGATTATCAAGCTTACACAAAGCCCTAGGCATCCAGTAGGATGCATGGCCTTTCCATAGTCCGTAAGTTAAAGGCCTGTGGTCACTGTCCCTGATAATGGGAGGCAGATAAAGCCATACAGCTCTGGCCAGGGCACAGCCGCTCACCAAGGAAAGGACATTCATATGGCGAGTGGAAGGAGTATTGGAAGACACTCAACTATCCTCTTCAGCTGCAGGAAAAAGTAAAGTGCAAGTGTGATAAACATTGATTTTCTACATTGTCACCCTTTATTTTGCAACTAACACCCTGGAAGGAAACGCGCCCACAGTTTGCAAAGCTAGGCAATGAACCGCCGGCATCCGAATGCAAAGCCCTCCTTGTGCTGACTTTATCCTTAAAGCACATCCCTACGCATCACGTAGGGATCACGTCTATGTCATCGGTAGTAAACGCTAGTTGTGAAAAAACCTACTCAGAGCAAGCACATTTCACCACATTTTGAGAGATGAATAGGTAGAAAATAGCAGCTAAATACTTAAAGCGGGATCAGGATTCATCAATACGATACAGCTCACATTAGCGAGAGCTACACAGCTAACTGCTGCAAACTGCTGATGACATTTACCACATGGTGTTTAGAGAAATACTGGAAAAAACTAATTAAATTGAACAAGAAAATGACTGGTTAAATGCATAGTTACCACACAGAAAAAATATCCACCTTCGTATAATGAGATCTTTTTTGCAGACTTAAGAGCAGAGGCCCGAGATGACGCTTCCTCCACAAAACTGAGAATTCATGGTCTTATTTACTCGCTGAAGAAGAAAACATCTCTCGGCACTTCTTTGTTGTGGCACATACAGAAAGTCCTGAATGTCGTCAGAAGGGAATGACTCCGTTTTGGAGAGGGCGCAGGAGCGGAACGTGGGGACCTGCTGCAGCGACACCCATCCGTGTCCCGTCCCCCTCCCCGGGCTCCCACCCATCAGGAACAGGCAAAATCCAGTTCTGCTGGCACTGTGTCTGCCGTAAGCCGTCCCTGTTGCCTTGAACTTAGGGAGGGAGAGGAGCAATAATAGACTGTGCAAGAACTGAACTGAACACTGAAACCCCATTTGCTGGTTCCTGCCGGATTGCTATTTAAGGAAGCACTTTTGGGGTATAAAATCTGAGGGGGTTTTCTCCCACGTTATCATCCAAGTGTAACTACTCAGTAGCAGGTAATCCGTGCTCAAAAGTTGGATCCGTTCACAGGATACTAGCTCTCGGGAGACGGTCTCTTGAAAAAGCGCCAGCTACCCGAATCAGAGCAATTAATCAGTTACCGCAATACTACAAACTCCCTTCCATCACTAAAATGTTGCTGTGACACACCGCTAGAAACTGCATGCTTTTCAGTAGACTCTTAATATCGTATCACAGACAAAAAAGCATTAATCTAGAAATGGTTTAAAATGGGTAGGACTATAGGATCTGAACTAATGATTCATAAAATCATTTGCAGCTATTAGTCTACAAGGATAAGTGCTGCTAGTGCTTTTATTTCAGTGCTTGGTGTGGTACCATCAATTTAAAATCTATCTCGTATGCTGTGATGGATTTATGTATGCTGTGGAACCCATAGCAGCCTTGTCAGGACTTTAAAATCTAGATTGCCATATACAATTACAGGTGTCACAATACGAAATAACAATCGAAGACACTTAGAGGAAAACTCCGAAAATTCCTGTGCGTACCATGCGGGAAGGGAGTTGTTTAATATTCCTGTATCATACTGTGATTATTTCACTTGATGGAAGTGATATATTTTTACATAACTTGATCTAAGGTTACATCTCTCATGAAAATGATTTGCAGTCTTGAAGTCCCCAAGGACAAGGAAAAGTAAGAGGGATATTTTTAATGGGCAGATGTCATTTCCATGTTTCCGTTTCACCAGCTGTCAATACAAAATCTTTCGGCTGGACTCTATCTTGAAAAATCAGTTGAAAAGACCTTAGTTGGCAGATATTTTCTTTAACCTTTTTCTTGAGTAGCAAAAAGGCAGAAATATGCAGTGCTAGGCATATCTAGAAGCGTTCATATTATGTAGGTGAAAACAGTCACTGAGCCGAAAGGAGTGAGTTGGTTTAAGGACGAGCCTCTCGGAGGACGTGCCGTGGTCCCTCTGGATGGAGGTTGGGTCTCCGAGACCTCGCAGCACACAGGAGCTCATTTGCTCCCTCTCCCCAGTGCAACCTGACAGCAGTACTTCATTTCTATCTGTATAATAAATTAGATAAAATGGTTGAGGTGTTGGGAGACTCATGAGCCCAAGGGATTGCTAACTTGATGAAGACTTTATTTTTAAGTCACTAATTGACATCCAATCATGAGCAGAGTAATGAAGAAATCATAGTTGTCTGGAGACCGCATGGGGCTGACAGACACGTTCAATCCATTTTCTGTAGGGCACACACGCGAAACGCAATGCAATATTACAATATACATTGTTATATGGGGCAAGGGCAACCCTTCCAGGAGAGGGATTGAAGGGGCAGAGGGAGACATGAATCATTTCAGCCTTTTCAATGCGATGGCCATCCAACAGCTAAGGGGAATCACTTGGCTTACAGTAAGAGCACTCGACCCCCTTCTTACAAGTGCAAGGGGCCCTCACTGGGATTTGGGGGTTTTTGGACTGTTCCTGTTCCTTGGCACTTGCTTGCGCTGAGTACGCTGAAAAAAATAATCTCCAGTGAAGACGGAGAGTGTATGTCTGGCAGTGTAAAAACGGTAAATGTGGTTTCTGAGGACTTTAATTTAGCAATGTTTAAGCTTAATTAAATTATTTGTATTGTACAATTAATTATGCTAAACTGCCTAAGCCTTGAATGAATGTACTTTGCCTTTTAATCTAAATAAAACACACGCATAGCAAACCAGTAACAATGGAGAAGTCCGCAGCTGATGCCAAGATGAGCAGAATTTGAGACTCACGTGACCTTTCAGGAGCAATGCTGAAAAAACAAACAAAGCAGAAAAAAAAACCCAAACTGCTAAGAAACGAGAAAGCGCCTAAGACATTTTCTCAGAATATAGAGTACCTTGTTATTCAGTCACTAGGAGAAGTAAATGGACTCTACCGGGTACTTCGAGCTGCCCGGGAAGTTCTTTCCACTGTCAGTTAAAGAAGCAGTAAGGAAACCAAAGCTTCTTTTGAGGTTCCTCATCTTTGTCCCTTACAACTTGCCCAGTGAAGGGAACCCAAAAGGACAGAGCTATTGAGCTGCCTGTTTTAACTAGCTGGTTTGCTGGGAATGAGCCACCAGTGATTCAGAGTTTGGCTGGATTATAACAGAGGACTCAATGTTTACCTTGGGGCATACGAAAGATTTGGGAAGTCTCCTCTTTTTTTGAGCGGGATGAATGAATCAGTATGTGCAGGCCTGTATCTGATTTTAAATTACAGAAGAGCTATATACACATACAACCTCATTAGCCTTTTACAAGAGTAACTGTCATTTTTATTCTAATATTATGACTGTAATGCTGTGGCTGGTTAATGCTTCTGATATTTAATCACAGAGTACAAACCATAATTGTTCTATTTCTAATACCTCTCTGACCTCTATCCTCCAGATGATAAACCATGTAACTGGTTTTCAAAATACATAAATGTCTGTAGATTTTCATCTACATTTACTTACAATAAATATTTGAAAATATTTTAAGAACTTACATTAAGCATTTCTATTAAGACAAAAATTTTGCAAGATTTTGAGCTATACATGAAGACATTACTTCAAAATTTTTAAGACTATTGGTAAAGAAATAGAAATGCTATTTGCATATTGAACTGTTCATTTCTAGATAGGCAGTTAGGGGATGATATTAAAATGCCCTCTGGTTGCTCTAACCCAGACATCAGTAGGTTCAATCTAAAATGTTAAGATCCAGTAAATTCTTTCATTTTCTTAGGCACATTTGGATCTTGCAACCAGTATTGATTCAGTGTTTGTGTAAAAAACCTCTCTAACATCTCATTCACTTGATAAGTCCTTTGGGGCATAATATTGTTCCTTCTGCTATTATGGACCATTGCCTTCAAATACTGTAACATCTGTGGTACATGATTACCAACTTCTCGGGCCAAATTAGTCCCTGGTGTAACTTCACCGAAACTCATCAAATTATGCCAGGGTGAGTCTGATTCTTTGCCTTTCCACATTTCTTCTCAAAAGTTACAGTACAAATGGTGCAATCCTTCACCTAATGTTTTTTTCTAAATAAATAAGCCAAGAAAATCTAAGTGGCCTGGAAAGAATCATTCAAGTAAAAAGCAGAATTATTATCATTATTATTATCCTTTTGTATGTAATTCCCAGTTTTCTATATAGGAGCAGTCATTATTAATTTTCCCTATCTCAGAACATAAAGCAGAAAAAAATCAAGATGTTTAAGACTAATTGGAACTTGATACTTCTTTAACTCTTTTGGAAAGAAGCCTAATACGCCGGCTGTGCTTTCAAGTGTGGATTCTTTGGGAGACAAAATGAAGTGCAGAAATCCAGATGGGGAAGAAGAGGAGATGCTTCACGTATCCTCAGGGAGTCTTACAAGTCTCTTTAAAGAATTCTTTGGAAAAAAGGCTATATTTGGAACCATACAATAATTTAGGTTGCAAGGACCTCAGGAGGTCCAACTCCCTGCCCATACAAGGGCTGACTTCAACGTTAGATCAGGTTGTAGATCTTTGTCCCCGCCATTCAATCCCGTCCTGGGGTTAGCACTATAGATAGCCAATGTATAGGAGGAATCCTTAATGGGGTTGTAATTGTCATTAATTGCAACGGTTGGCTCATCAACAGGGGTATTTTCCACAGCTGGAAAAGTGGCAGAAAATGTGAGTTATGGCAAAGCTGAAACGCAAAATCTGTGCTGTGGCTGCAATGAGAACGGACCGTAGTGGAGAGCAGGATAAAAGAAATACTGCCCGGGGCCGAGCACAGCCTTGAGCAGTACACAACCGGAGAAAATATGAGAGGCTGAAGAAGGCAGCATTCATCCAGAGGAGGAAGGAAAAATGAGAGAAATAAAACACAGCGGAGTGGAGAAATTTGTCAGAAATGGCAAAGAAGGATCACAGAGGAAGAAGAAAAACCTGGGTGTAATGGTGAGAAACAGATTCTCTGCTACACAACATGCACTGACTGCAAGTTTCTCATCAGTCCTGTTTTCTACAGATGTAAAACATCAAAGAAGAAAAGAGGGAAACCCACAACACAATTAATATGATTAATCTAAACATATATATGTATATGGCAAAATATGCCAGACTAAAGTGATATCACAGGTCAATCATAAATCTACCCAACACAAAGAGACCCAACTGGATCTTTTTAAGAAGTCATTTGTGTAGACATGTACAACCAAACAGATATTAAAAGAAATACAAAAACCTTTGCATAGGAAGAGCATGAAGGTGAGTAAATAGCAAGGAGGGAACTGGATTCAGATCGGCCAGGACTTTGCACAGAAGCTACTGAGCTGCCACCGGAGCACTGCGACTCACATGGCACGGAGATTTCTGTCTGGAGATAAATTGTCTCGATTGCCACAGGCATTGAGAAACTGTCCCTTCTCCTTCCAGCAAATGATTTTGAATGGAGTTACAAATGAGCTGCACTGATGAAAAAATCAGACTGATGATCTTTAAGACTCTTTCTTAGTGGGCACCGAGAAAGGCTTATAAAATTCACTCATACCGCAGTTTATTGTACCATAAATTATCATAATGATTTTTTTCAAATAAATACATACTAAACATTGCAAACCATGCAATATTTGACAAATATATTTTTCCAGCGAATAACCCCCATCTTATTTCCAGTAGATACAATTCGTAATACCTATTATTGCTGTAAGATTCAGGGGTCTCTCTTTCGGCTACTGTGATATTTTAAGAGTTATTCACATAAATAATGGTTGCTCACAATCACTGACAAGACACCAGCTCCCTGTTGTTTCATAAGAGTGCTCCTATTCTACCTGTATTATTTAATGCTGTCAGATACTTTCATAGAGGACTAATAATTATTGCACCCTTGTAATGATGGATAAAAGTAAGCTATGACTGACTAGGAATTACAGAGTTATTGATTAAATCAGGCTACTGAAATCCCATGATTCATTTTTTTCATGGTATGCAGAAGATATTTTATCAGTCACACAATCTTGTCTCTTTAATATCTGTAGCGTAATTTAACTTTCATTGTTAGCAGGAATCTTCAAGAGCAGTTTATGACCTTGGCTAGCTACATCTAGAAATAAAACCACTTAATAATCTGTTAGAATTTACATACTTTTTCTAAAAATAGAATATATGCTATATAATATGCAGATAATATATGCTGAAAAAGATCAAGTAACTTATGGAGAAGAAAGGGAAATAAAAGAGACGAGACTTTGATTTTAAAAAAAAAAAGATGGGAAAAATTAGCTTCTTAGAGATATGGAATGTAGAACAGAGATTCACAACTTCCTCATGACTTTTTTTAACTAATACTTCCATTAATAAGGCATATGAAAAGGAGTAGGGACACAGAGGAAAGGAGACAGAATTGGTTTGCTGAAAATTCAAAAGTCTTTCAAACAGCAACACCACTTCCATCTGCTTTAGCAGATGCTCTTGACTTCTTTTGACTACTCTGAAATGATCATACCTTTTAATATCACTTTTTAAACCTAATTTCATTGGCAGCAAGTAAGAGTTAACAGAATAATTTTTATAAAAACATTATGCATTTGCTTAAAATACAAAACTTTTTCATGACAAGCGGTTTGTCATACTTTTGGCAAGGTTATACATGATTGCCTTTTTATTTTTGGCTGTTACAGAGGCTAATGGCATACTAAAAATCTTCTTTCATGTACAAATTAATTGTGTCCTTTTGCAATTCATATTAGCCTGCCTTACTTTCCGTTCCGAGGCTTTTAAAAGGTTTATATGGAACCAATGGATGTTCTCATTTATTGTGCACACCACTTCAATTACCCACTTTCCACAAGTTGAAAGCAGAAGGACTATAAATGCTGGATACAGCCCATTGTCGACATGTAGTAATTTGGCAGAAAAATTAAAAAAAAAAGTTCTCTTCAAAATAAAAAAAAATATTTAAACTCTCAGAAAGCTTTGGAGATTGTTGGCAAATTAATTTAGCAACTACAAAGAAGCGTGCTCCTTAATGATGGAATTGCGTGTTAGCAATTTGCAAAGCTCTGGGTTTCACTCCTGTTTCCGAGAAAAAGATATTATCTGCTCTTCCCTCGCCATTAACGGAAGTTCAGCGTTCTCCTTTCTGCACAGCGTTTTTTGCAAAAGGGAGAAGATTTTCTTTCACACGTTAAAAAGCCTATGTCAAGCCAGGGCCTTGTTAAGCACGGCTGAACGGCGCTTGTTGAACACACCGTGTTGGGTGCAAACATCACGTGGGCTGCGGAGCTGAGCACGGCCGCTCACGACGCTGAGCTGGGAGACCTGAGGGACATGTTGAGCTCGTATCGCCGCATTCAGGCTTGGTATATGGAGGCATTTTTTATAAGCTTGAGATTTCTGGAAGAACTTACGGTATTTCAGCAAGCAGGCAGCGAACATGGGGGATGGCATGAAACAGGACAATGAACAAGCTTGCCATCGTAAGCGATTTTGAAATCCTGAAATTTTGATAATACACCTCAACTTGGCCCATCTAAAACACCTGCAGGGACACGCAATCGTTAAACCTATCCACAGACTTGGCGTCTTTGCAGGCTCACCTCTAGCACTGCCAAGTACTAACTTGTTATCAAGCAGAGTGAAACCACCCTTTAATTTATGCTGGTCATTGAAATACTGCACCTTTGTAAACACAGCTAGAAAAGCTAACAAGAAAAAAAAAATCTATACTTACAAGGCATTTATTCTCCTTGCATTCAAAACACAAATTCTTCAGGCATATACTGACTACAGGAAAAAGAAAATTCAGTCATTTTTTTCCCTTCCTTTTTCCTAAATAATGCCTTCTACGTTCTAAAGAATATTATTAATTTTTCAGCATTTGGTTAAAACTTTTTCATGTGTTCCATAATACCAGGCAGACTAAGCTGCAGAGATGAAGGAAGTTGCCTTCCATCCAGCCACTACTGCTGCAGATGCATCAGCAGGAAATTTGGGAAACTACATTCATATGAGTAGAAGGAACCATTGCCTATCAACTCTGGTAATTACGTGTCAGGGTATGAGATCTTGAGTAATAGGTAAGTGTGATTTCAAGTACTGCTATATTATTATCAGGTAGCACTAGGTTGTCTCATTTTCTATTGTCTGGAAATTTAAAAAAAAAAATTATGTACTCAAAATGTATATACATATTACTTCCTTTTCTTGTTTTTACCTTCACCAAAAAAAATACTTTTTGTACAAGAATGCTGACATTTTTAAAGAAGGAAAAAAATAATTTTCTGTTTCTTTTCCTCTTAGCATTTCATGCTTTGTGTCATTTGATAATATACATGACTAGGTTTAATACTCAATCGTTTCCCAAATCCAATTTGACTACCTAACAGGGTTTAATTTACATGATGATACAATTTCTCACACCAGAAAGCATAGTAACCCTTCTTCTTTGGAGGTTAATGGTGATCTAGCTTAAAGCCCAAAAGATAATTACAAGGAATGTGCTTCAGGTGACAAAGTACTTTTGACAATCCCAGACTGTTGATAGCTTTTTAATTATACTTCTTCCCACCATAGGAAACAGTATGCTTTCTCCTAAATAGTTTGAAGGCATTTCGGGTTTATTTATTTATTTTTGAGTAAATTGCTATGCACTGTAATCAATATTTTAACTGACTGTTACCCCAGGCTCTGCTCTCTTTCTTTCTCTTATTTGGAGGAGAGATTAAACTTTGGGTTAATTTTTTTTTCCATCTAAAATGAAATACAAAAGAGCATCAAGAGAAGAATACAAACATTTATTGACTTGCTGCTTATCTTCTGCACCCATTTGATATTTTGTGACATTTAGAAATTGAAACTTTGCAGGATTTTTAGGTGCAAGCTTTGCTAACAGAGAAGGTCAGGCTCTTAAGCAACAAGGCAGTTTATGATTATTGAATATGACCAACTAAGAAGGAAATAAAGGAAAATCCCATAGCTGGTTTTGCATATTACTGTGCTTTCCGAACATTTTTCTGCCCCTGCTTTACTCTGTGGATAAAAAAAGGCTGTTTTGGTCAAGAGAAGAAAGTAATTGTTGTAAATGAATGTGGTACACGGCAGGAGCCATAATGTGCAGGGGTACCCTTTTTCCATTTACTTTATATGCAAGAGTTGATTGTTTTTTATGCCACTGAAATGAGTTTCCCACCAGTATTTATGTGTCTTACAACAAATTGTTTGTCACTTTCCCTGATTAAATGTGCTCTTAATAACACCCAACTTTAAAAGTCTTTTCAATTTGGAACCTACAGTTCAATCATGATGTCTGCCCCTCCCAGCACCTCTTACTTGCCCTTAAGTAAACACCTCTATTATTTAAAGAGAACGGCAGAAAAGTAAAAAATGAGACCTGAATGTAAGTGCTTCTAAAAAAAAAAGGTCTTAGAATAGAACCAAAAATGCAGACAAACAGTAACTGCTGCAGAAATGAATTAAAAGAGTAACACTACCTGCTCCCCCAAACATTCACTGCATCTTATTAGTCTCCTTGCATGATGTTATTAATATGCACAGAGAAAACAAAGTCCTCTATTAAGTCACATAGGAAGTGAATGAAAGCAAGCACAAAGTAAATCTCTGAATGGTCAGATTTAGGCCGAGGCTTTTCTTACTTTTGGTTTATGCTTTTCTTAGTCCCGTCTCTTGTTTAGCTCAGACTCAGATGAATTTCCAAGCCTTTGAGGAAATACATCATTTTAAGGTAACGGCAGGAATTCTTAAATCGGGAATAGTACACCTGAATCTAGTTTTGTCCTATTAATTGTCAATCCGTGTAATTAATCCCTGGGGCACCCCTGAGTACCTGAGACCAGCGGGTGGGAGGAACCTATAGGCAAGTTTTCAGGGCTTTACAATGAAGCTGTGCAGCTCCTGTGCCCTTGCTCCTGTGCTGGGCCAGCTTTACACTGTGGAGTCTTGTCAGTGGCAATTACAGCGGTGCAGCTCTGCTAGAAAAGCCTCTAAACATCGGTTTAAGTTATCCTAGTTCTTCCGTTCATTTTTTCTTTTTTTCCAAATAGAGCTCATATTGGCTCCCTGAGTGAAACAAGTGCTCCTGAAAAAAAAATTTTAAAAAATTAAAAAACCCCAACCTCCCCCCCCAAAACCAAGACCTAACCGGACCAGCTCCCCTTATGCTAGGGATTGCATAGGATCAGCTTAAAGAAGCCACAGACAGTGTGTGTTTTTGCAGACAAAGCAAACAGGGAAGAAAGACTTAGGCACAGTATGAAATTTGTGAAGAGTAGTATTTGTTGACAAACAAATAGCTTAAGATACTCTACCCTTATGAAAGCTAGACTGGAATGAACTCCCCCAACAAACTTCAAGGCATATCTTTGCTAAGGCTTTACCATATATTTACATTCTTGTCATAAATGACCTTTTATTTTATTGTGTGATGTTTGCCCTTATTAAAGCCTAGTGACAGTGGAGGGTAGTATTTTAAAAGCATGTCATAGTTAGAAATATTCAGCATTTCTATTTCTAAAAAAAAGGAGCTTTGCATACAGCACTGATGATACTTCAAAAGATGTGTTATTGCCTAGAGTGTGGTTACAAGGAAGTGCATTATCACTGATGCTACATTTTAATCTGAAAATAATAAAAAAACGCTCCGTAAATACATTGCAGCTACACTGAGTTACCGCAGTGAGAGCCCTGCTACTTACTCCCTGTGAAACCCTACTATGTGTGGTGCTGGTGGAAATCAGAGTGGTCTTATTCTGTCTGATTTATTTGAAGTTTCAAGGACAGACTGAAATAGCAAATGGCATCTTAGATTCGCACTTTTTCCCAGTGTAGATGTATATAGGTTAATAGATAGATAGAGCAATTGGGACTGAAACACATTATGTAAGTTAAAAAAGGACTGAGTATGGGGTTTTTTCAGGGCCTCAACAAAAAGCACTGTACAGATGGCTGATACTGGAGTTCACGTTTCCCTCCTGACTCTGTAGATGAGAGTAGCACCTCTGCAGTAAGTAAGGCTTAAATTAGTTTCCACTAATTTGCAATAACTAGAGTAAATGAGATCAAGTTTAGTCCAGGACATTGAATCACTTTTTTTTTTCTTCCTCTCAGGTAGCCCTTAGATCCTCCAGCAAGCTTTTTTATCACTAGGGAATCTCAAAACAGACTAAATGCATTATGTGAATTTCAGAAGTCATGAGTTTGGATTCGGTTTTGTTTTTCCTTAATCAGTCTAATATAAAAGCATAAAGTCAGAATTATAAGTATTTTCTAAAATCCTTCCAGTTCTTCCTTTCCTCTGCCCTTCCTCTAGATATTGATTCCTCTTCATATATCACATTGTCAAACGCTTTGATGTGGTCATCACAGGCATTACATCTGATTTACTTCCCTTCAACAGTTTATTTTCTACATAGGTCAACGTTTTCACATTTATTTTTTCTCTCACATTATCATCATGTTTTCAAATAACTTAATGACAGTATATTCAATGTATGATTTTGCTGCATCAAAAACCCCTTCGAAAACAGGCTTCAAATATAATGGCTTTCAATGTCACTTCTTCTGACACCAGGCAGTTGTGAAATCTGCACGGGAAGTTTTTATTCTCTCTAGACAGCTGTATAGTTAATAAGCTAAGAAGCTACATAAATAGTCTGGGTCAAAGTAGTATGTAGTGAATTGTAAGGATAATACAGATTTCTAATTGCAATAGTGATTTTAATTTAAGGCATTTGTATAGCTGCTTTGTATTATTTACACAAAAAATAAAATTTGCATTATCTGAGCTGTGCTTATTAAAAGATTCTTAAGATTCAGCTGTTTACTCACGGTACTGCTGCAAGCTATATATTCAGCTTCAGCACAGCCTCCCCCTTAGAGACCAACTCTTCCTCCAACCATTACTGACTTAAAGCTTTGCTTTCTAAAGGTTCAGACAGGCAACAAGCTACTCAGTAAAGTCTTTACTAGATATTCCTACTTTAATTTGTGAACATTAGGACTAGGAGCTGTATCTGTTATTATAAACACCGGAAGACAAAGCTGTAGTCTTATTAAAGAAGCTTGTTTTGTGGGTGACCAAATAGCAAATGGCATCAGAAAGCAAGTGTTTCATGCAGGAAGGCTGAAGAAACAGAACCCCTCTCACCCAACACGTCATAATAAGAGGCAGCTGCGCAAACTTTAATAAAGGCTGATTCATATTTTCATTCCTATTTCAAACGTAAGGATTACATCTGTTGAGCCACGATCCTTATGTCTGCACAAATCCATGTTTCAATCAAATTGCACCTTTTTTTTTTTTTTTCCTCTGCCATATGCATAATGATACGGTGACAGCTGAGAAGAGGACGGGCTGACATGTTCATCGCTGTGAAGGATGGCCTCCTGTCATCTCAGCTGTGACAGAACGGTCACAGCCTGAAAGGGTCTAATGAATAAGGAAGGATGTATTTTGCCCTTCCTTAGTGAAAAGTTGCAATAATGCCTTTTTTCCACTTAATGTAGCAATGCAATATTACACCAAGCAATACTGCACGAATCTGTCTCCTCAAGATATTCAGTATCTATTTTTATGAAACTGAAGAGTTTAGTAAAACAAAAGCAGCAAATTTCAGGCTGCTCCTTAGCACAAGAGAAACGTATAGGATAAATATGTCAAAAGGCAATTTTCACCCACATTACCCGAAGAGGCCGAGCAAAACATGCAATGCTCCCCCATTCAAATGGCAAATGTAAACACCCACTTGTTTTCAAGGACACCCTTCCTGGAGCTATTAAAGCCAGGAAAAGGTCATTTGTCAAGGTATGATCCAGTGGTACATCTTTTCCTTCTAATAAGAAGGATTTCTTTTCTCCCATGACAGCGAAAGAGAAACAGGAGTACTGAGCTAAAATTTCTCAAATTGACAGTAACTATGACTTTTATGGGTGCTCTAAGAATATGATCTATACACTTGTAGTAGCTAGAAAAGATTTTGTAATTCATTTGGTACTGCAGAAGGTCATCCTTTTCCAGATGGAGTGGATTCAGCATGTCCTTATGTATATAGGATTATAACTGTGTGTTTTATACATACATACGCATTTCGGTTTATGTGTTTTATATGTATAGTGTACACATATTATACATAATAGCCTCTATTGCCACTGTTAATGACTCATCATGTGTAGTTCCACATATAAATCAAGGTTAATTTGTGACAGTAGGGGTTGGAAGGATGGTAGGAATTAAAACCCTATACTGCCGGATAAAGCAAACGATTGATTCTCTCTTCAAATATAGGAAGGTTCTGAAATGTTGTTAGATGTACAATCTCTTATACTTTTGCTTTTTCAATTAAGTAGCTATTCAGTCTAAATGCTACAATGAGTGTAGATGCAAGACAGACATGACCAATGATTTTTCTTCTTCTTGATCAAAAAAACCCTCAATTTACATAGCATATTCAGTAAAATGTTACAAATACATAATGCTGAAAGTGTTTTATTAACTTGCTTGGTTGGGGGGGGCATGGTATCATTTGGATTCAGCATAGTATAATTTTAGTCAAATCAGATAAGAAGCACAGAACTAATACCCTACATAACATAGGTACTTGAAGTTTCATTTTTGTTTCAATTCTGGACAAGCCCTTAATTTTCAAACTGTGCATAAATGAACATTCTAAAAAAGTTAAGTGGGTCCAAATAATTTATTTTAAATCAGGCCTGTCCTTGTTGTGTTGTTTCATCTTGTAAATGCAAAATAAACCACTTAACAAGAATAATTTCAAATTGAAATCCAGAAACATTTCGAAAAAAATTATCAAATGGGATGTTTCAGCATTGCCTCATAGAAAAACCTTCCAGGACTTCACTCTGAAATAGCATCCCAACACGGGATAGCTTCGTACAGCCTAGCTGAGCTAGCAGAGAGAGAGGCGACTGGACGCAGTGAAGGTTATTTGGTGGCTTCTCTGAAAAGTCCCCAGCGGACTGGGACACGGGTGTCCCCTTGGCATTTCTGCCTCTCCCTGTGCAGTTCAACATCCCATGAACTTGAGCCCTGTAATCCTCTTTCCTGGAGCTGTAGCCCCAGGTCTCAGCATAGATACGCTCTTTATTTTTTCTTGGGCATTGCAAAACCAGTTCAAGCATAGCTTGTCCTACCTGCTGCAGTGTGATCTCCAGCTGTTATTTCTAAAAGAAGGCTACATTAGCTTTTTATGTGGAACACATGACAACTCCTCCAGGCTGCGAAATAGCCTCCTAAACCTCTCTCTGTAGCTACCAGTGTGTTAACGATGTGCAAGCATCTTTCCTAAAGTCTTGCTGAGGCTACCCAAGAGGACTGAATCAAGCACTGAGAGTCTCCGCAAATCTAAACTAATAACACCTCGCACGGCCATCTGCCAATTGCACCTACGAGTAACAGGTTTTCATTCAAAATCGACCAAGGAAAAAAACTGCAATCGTGGAACCGAACTCCCCGACTTTGCTTGTGAAATTGTGAAAGTTTGCAGGTGTTCACGTTTAGACAGAGAGCTATTGAACCCCAGCTGCTGCGCAGGCGGAGGACCAAGGACCTAGCCCAAATTGCAGGTGTCCACAATGTGAGCCTGAGCTGCTTCAGTACATGGTGCAAGGGGCATTATAGAAAAAACTCAACTATTCCATTCTTAGTATCCATAAAACTGCCTTTTGGAGTAGCTTTCGGCAGTGGAGTGAAATTAAATAGAATTAATTATATCAATTATTTGGGACACAATGAGTTTAATTTTTTTTACAGCTCTTATGCTTACTAGTTTTTCTCATTTAACATATTCCAGGGCATTCAGTGTAGATGGTAAGTCCCTTACCATGCAAACAGTACTATAAATGTACATTGTGCTTTAAAATACAAACCATTACCTGATGATTTAAAGATCTGAAAATCCAGACCCCATGTCTTGCAGCTTTTTCCAGGGGCAGAGACCCCCTTACCTGCACCAAATGCAAGGAATTTCAATGGGAACATGGGTACAGTGGATCGCTATGAAATAAGTCTCAAGCACTGCAGTGTACATCACTGCTTTGAAGTGTATGAAAAGGCGGTAACCAACTAAAGGGATGAAATAGTCAAATTTTATTTAGCAACAAATCCTGGAAAACATAAGGATTTTGCTTATAAAGAAGTTACTTGCAGATGTTGTTTTTAAGTAGGGAATTAAAAAGAAGAGAGGATGATGGCAATATACTGCTCAATGTGTAAATTACTTATGTGTACTTTAGTAACTTGCTGTTACATAAAATGTGTAATTAAAGAGTTAAATTGCTTCCAAGCTTACACATATAGTCTAAATAGGCCATGTATTCACTATGTTGAAAATGCCAGGGCTTACACAAAATAGAAATGTGTTAATCTTAATTTACATCTGCAAACTAATTCTACCTAGAAGTGCTGTACGGAGGAGCCGGGCTAGATGTTGCTACAGCGAACCACCCGCAGGCTGCCTGCCTCCGTTCCTCAACCTGCAAGGGGCTGCTTTGCAAACCTTTGGTGTGGCGATTACAAAGAAGTTTTAGGAAAACTCACAGACAGGTTGGCAAGTCATTAATTTTTGCTGGAAGACAAACGATGATATTTAACCACCCTGTTGTCTAAATCTGAAGAATTATTCCCTTCCCTAAGCACCTCCGCGGAGGAGACGGCAGCAAGAGAAAGAAAGGGTGATGCTGGGGGACTGCCCGGGCTCCCGGTAGCCAGCAGCTCTTCTACTGATCTGCAAGGAAATCTGTGAGCAAGCCAGCAGAAAACAATCAACTCTGTCTCAATTCCATCACCATTTTGTTGAAATCAAATTATTGCTGCTACATGTTTCCATTCTGACAATTCGGTCATCTTCTGCTATTACAAAACACCCAAAGTGAGTAAATTCCCAGCTGCATTTTGCCAGCACGTAGAAATCTGTATGATTTGGAAGTTACCTCTTGGGATTACACTGCTGTTGTTTTAGTATGGTGATTAGTTTAAAGTAATGAATGTGTTTGGCAACAGGTATTTGGCATTAAGGATAACTACTGCTGGCCATCAGGCTTGTGATAGCAGAGAT
This sequence comes from Gymnogyps californianus, assembly GCF_018139145.2. NCBI lineage: Eukaryota > Metazoa > Chordata > Aves > Accipitriformes > Cathartidae > Gymnogyps > Gymnogyps californianus. The sequence goes on from NC_059477.1 coordinate 38,989,723, forward strand.
TTTTGTTTTCTTTGAGAGTTAGTCCATCATTAGGTGGAATATTGTGAATTACACGGGGCAGCTTTCTCAGGCTGAGACACTCTGCACGTATATTGCAATATGGAATTTTTCCATGGATATTAACATACGACATCAGTCAATGATTTGGGATTATTTGGAGTACTCATCAACAAGCTGACTGAAGTCCAGGACTCAATCGGGTTCATAAATTCTTTTTTAAAGGAGAACGTAATTTTGCCTCTGTCATTGTTAATCTCTAGCTTCCCTAATCCTTCTTGATGGATAGAATTTTTTTTTTGCCATTATTTGCAAAATATTGGTAAACAATCTATCTGTATAAAAAAGAGAGAAAGTACCTTTTAACAGGACATGTGAAGTGTCAAAAAAAAGTTACTTTGCATGAAAAATCATGCTGCAAACATGGTATGATTTGGTATAGAAAGTCGACACACAAAGGCAAATTTGTGAAACTGCAAATTAGAACATTCCAATTATATGTATTTTTGTGTACAACAGAAATTAATGTCTTATGAAATTTCACCCTATTTTTTTAACATGGTTCTAAAAATTAATGAAGGCAATAGATGACCATAATCTTCAGTGTACTTAAAATTTTAGAAAATTTTTAAAAATTTGGTTTTCATGAGATTATATCCCAAATTTTGATAATATTACATAATATGAAAGTCTAGTATGTACCAGGCTGAAGTTTTCAGATTTTGAAAGTCACAGGTTTAAGACCACCCAGAATCGGTGGTGTTACACACACATCTGCAGGTGCATGAGGTGGTGAGGCAGGTGAGATAAGGGTCTTTTTAAAATTTGAGTAAGAGCAAAAAGTGTGGAAGTCACCTGCAGATATAATGGAGACAGTGGTACGAAAGCAGCAATAACCATTACTGTTAAGGGCTTAGTAGGAACAATATGAAACTCTCTTCTCTTCCCACACTCCCTACAAAGACTTGCAAAGAACCTTTGGCATAGCAGTGCAAATTAAGCCTGTTAACAAGTATGTATCTTAGCTTTTCTTTCTAATTAAATGGAAAAAGATTTCCTCAGGAAGCAAAGAGCACAGAAATGCAAATGGAAAGAATTGACAAATAAAGCTAATACCCTGTTTCCACAAACATCAAAGAGTTTCCTAAGTGACATTTTGTACACTATTGAGATTTTGTGCTGGTTATATCAGAGGTTTATTACTGTTTCTTGCTCTGTTTTAGGTACAAATCTGACGCTACCTGTAACGAAGAGCTGAAAGTCAACAGACCTAACTTGTAACCAACATGGCTCACCCGTTTATCAGAGCTCTGATAAAGCAAGTAAAAGTTTTCAACTAGTAGAATAATCTTATACTTGGTTTTTTTGACAGACCATTTTATTCCCTATTTGCAGTAATGCTCATTCTTACAGGTATTTAATTGTTATTTTTGCACCACTGGAACAACAATTCTGTCCATTTCAGATTTCAACTCTTAATTTGGCAACTTCTGCTTTGTATCTGAAAGAAAAACTCTTAAAAGCTGACTACATCATGTCACTGCTACCTAGTCTTTAGAAAGTACTTTTTTTAATGGTTAAACATTAAATAATGGAATTTTAAAACTCCAACTTCAAAGTACTATTTAAAATACATTGTGTGCTTTCTGAGATTCTTCATCGTTTTGTTAACAGCCACTGTCATATTTGATCTCCATCCTGTACACAAGCAAAATAGACTAAAGCATTTCAGCCTTCAATGAATTCTGCTATACACGCAGCATACCACAACTCCTGCATACTAATAATCAGCTTTGATTGACAGTTCTTTAAATTAATGGCATTTGGACAACAGTAGTGAAGATGATCAAGTTTAAAAACAACATTAAAATTAACTGGCAGAAAGTTTAGCCTGCTGTAAAACCCCCTAAGTGCCCCATAATAGCCAATATAAGCTTCTTTGCTTCTGCTGGTGTTTGAGTTAACTAGCATGTTAATTTATAGACCATTTTGCAGCATGTTATTTTGGCCAAGATCTCTCTCTTTATGGCTTGCCTTCCATAGCATCTCTTATTTACCATTTAATAAATCGTCTACAATGTTTGACAATCAGAGGCCACTGGGAACTTTTCTACTGCCACCAAAAATTTCCTCAGGAGCATCACCTTTGACACAAAGGTAGAGAAGAAAGAGTAGAGCGAGACCTTTCTCACCGCAGCAGACCACCACCAGCCGAGATATGACAAGAACCCTATTACTACTAATAGCGTAGGGTCTGCAACGCACAGACGAGTAGGTTTAACATTACCTTAGCTCTGCGGGGAGAGCCGAGTTTGCAAGACTTGGCATTCAGCATCCCCTCTTTTATCTAGACTTCAATTCTATACAGAAAACAACTAAACACCAACGAGCCCCAACACCAGCACCTCGCCAGTGCTCAACAGCACGGATCCACTTCTGTAACCCCGTTTCGACCTTCGGTTTGCAAGAAATGCTTCTGTTATGCAAGCGCCGTTTTATATCCGTCCTTCCCCACCGGCACGTGCCAGTCCGTCCCGCTGACAGCATCGATCGCAGTCACAGGAGATACTTAGTTCATGACTCCAAGCTGAGCTACTGCGCGAGTCGTTTGCTAAAGCTGCTGGGGTCTGATCATAAATACGATAAGAAGTAAACTGGAAGAAACAGTATACACAGACAGTTCAGCAAGAAGTCAGTTTTTTCCTCAAGCCCTTTGGAGAGACGAGGAGGAACAGCTTGTACTCTTTTTTTACTTAGTTTTTATCTAGTTCATCGCTATTCCTAACTAATTCAGCCTTCAGAATTTTATAAGCAATTTAAGCTCTGCAAGGTCACTATTTCCTAAAGGGATTTTAATTTTTAAAATTTTACAGATGGTTATTCAGTTCAGACCTGCGAGTTCATAAACAATTTTTGAAATACATGGTTTACAGTTGTATTCTAATTGTAGCAAGATGAAAGAGGAACAGGCCTGACTTCTTTTTTTCCTAGCTTCGGGCAGAATATTCTTCCTTTGAGCTATACATTTCAGCCTTTCTAAAAGCGTCTGAAAGGTAAGACAACTAATATAAATAAGATTTTCTTCCTACAACTCAAGTAGCAAGCCTTTCCACCTGCTTCCAGATGTGTCATATTAAAGTTTATAGATATTTTGAAAATATAACATCTCTCTCTCTTTTCCTTGACACCAACAGGCACCTGGACTCATTTTTTAATTGTAAGTGCTTTCAGTTAAAGTGTCAGTGTGTAGGTGCGAGTGGTGATGAAGAGCATTAGCACTGCACCTCTCCTAGAGAAGTTCACAACCACACTTATTCCAGTTACACTCCACATCCCTTCCATTTTTATTGTATTTGAAAGTAATGCTGACCAGGAGATAAACGATCAAAGAACAAATCCATTAATACATGCTAATTGTATCTACATTCATTCCATTTTTTAATGTTTTTATTATTTTTGCTGAACTGGTAATATCTTAATTAACTGGGAACATTTACAAAATTCTCCTTGGGTTCAATTTGCCCTAACAGGAATGCCATTACTCAGTTATTGCTCACCAGGGATGACATCCAACCAGCTGAGGCACTATTCCCCTCTGAAGAGATCTGACCACGGTGATTTATGGCCTTTAATGATAAATAATCTTTTACTACTTCTACTTTTCTTAGCCAACTGCACCCAAGTTCTTCATGTGACATCATTTAATTTCCATTAAATGGAAATGTGTTATCCTTTTGCCAGCAGGCCTCGCAGGTCTATCTCCTATTTGGCATAGAGGCTGATAACACCGAATCGGGTATTTTCATTGTGAAACATACTCATTTATGAGCATAACCTCTCTTTTCTGTAATAAACACCACAAAGAAAGTATCTTCTTACAGAGCACTTAAAAAAGGGCTTCTAATTCCAATCTTCCCCTTTCAAGTACGTCCAAAATTTCTCATTTTTTTACCTTTTTGCAGCCATTTCCAACCCCAGGATCTCCACAGCTTAAAGAAGAATCAATGATGTAACCTATTTAATTTGTCTTCTGGGACTTCTCACCACCTGAATTTTTCCTAGAAAAATTCTGTGCTCTGTAATTATGGCATTTTCTTTTAATGGTAACCCAATACTCCATATTTTTAACTGTATTTTATACATGTATTACTGTGTATGTTAAAAATATATGCATAGTAAGATACTGTCAGCACTTTTTGCAGTGAGTCACCAGCTTCACAGTTGCTGTTCTGAAATAATATTTTTAAGCTCCAGTTTTTCCAGCTGCGTCCAAGCAGACCACTGCTCCTGTGCTGAAATCCCTTCACTTTAATGGGTATTGTGCACATATTCTCATCAGGGGCAGACTGCAGAATAAAGTCTCAGTCTGGCTGCCTTTTGTATGTGTCAGGCTCTCATGGAGCTGTAGAGGTGAAAATTGAGAGAAGTAGAAAAAATGACATTGTTGACACCCTGGGCACAGATATAACACCTGAAAGTATGTGTGGAGTATTGTAAAAACATAATTAATTAATTGGATTTCAGGCTGATGATGTCTCCTAAAATAGTCAGAGCATCTCCTCCTCTACTAGGAGCAAGTGGCTGTCCTGATTTCCTTTCCAACAAACTCCCTTCCTTGCAATTAAGAACAAGTTGAATGCAAAGACTATGTCTGCCCCACTGTCGTCTTCTTGCAGAAGATGAAATGCATTACACAATGAAAGTCAACGAGCCTGTGTAACACAAGGCCAATTCCAGCGCTATCTCGAGGGGGTTATGATTGACTGAGGCAATCGGAGATGCTGGTGGTATAAGCTTATACAGTCCAGTAGGAATATTTACTCTCCATTTCATATCTGCCACAAAAGCCTTAAAACCTGTTTGCTCAATGTCACTGTTTCTGTTCATCAACACCCAACACAATGATCAAACTCTATTCAGTGGGGACCTGATATTTCCTCCGCCTTTCCTCTGCTGAGCAGCACAGGTTAATAAACTGTGAAATGACTCATGACATCCTTTCGATGAATAATAATCTCTTTGCTTTTTAAAATTTTTAGTTTCAAAATTGAGCAGTTATTTAAATAAATCAATATTCACTTGGAGGCGTAGTATTTCCAACCAGGTTTAAATATTCCTTATTTTACAGTTTCCTTCTAAGTCGTCAAACTTATTAGAAACTATCGAAAGCAAACTGTTTCAACAGCTGCCGCCTTAAAAATAAATGTTCTTTCTCCATTTCTACAATTAAAAAATTAAGTATTTAGACTCCAAATAAGCTAAATAGAACCGTCAAAATATCTCCTACTCTTTAGGAAGCTCCATGATACCAACGATTAAAAATAAAAAGAATTTAGAAGATCAGGTATTGCTGTTTTATTTACAGAGTTTCCTTTATTATTTGCAGTGACTGTTTAGGGAAATCTGGAATTAAAAATCAAGTATTCTTGAATGTCTACTGAAAATAGAATGACATGGCCAAGAGGGCTCGTTGTGCCAGATGAAGGCTGCCCTTGCAGGTGCTTTGGCTGTGTTTTATTCACCCAACCTCTGTGTCACTCCTTCGCATGCTGTATCAAAATAATATTAATAGCACGTCTCACTCGTGCTGTCGCTGCCATTTGTTTTTAATTTGGGATTCGGCAGCTACAAGCACGTGTTGCTGCCAACAGCCCCATTCTCCGATGCTATCTTGGTGCACGCTGGTGCCGATTCAGTATGTTAACGCCAGAAGAAAGGTGTGGGGTTCACTGCCCATCGCCTGCTTTTTGCTTTGTGCTTTCCTGGACTGGAAGGGTTGCTATCAATAACCATATGGAGGCAGATAAATGGGAATACAATTGACTTTCCATGAAAAAAAGACTGATTTTTCTCAGTGTAGCAAGCATATACAGACCTCTTTGTAAGTCCAGGTCAATTTGGGCGTAGCCACCAGCGCAAAAAATGCTGGAGGCTTCAAGAGAGACTCCCAAGAGGATACATGTCTGCTTCAAAGCAGTGACAGAAACACCCAGCAAACAGCTTGGAAGCACTGGCTCTTGGCTGCTCCTGCTCCAAGGAGACCCAGACCTGGAACCACCACGGCCCAGAACCAGCTGAATTGGCAGCAAATGAGAGAGATGTGCCCAGCGCCTCTCGCCTCCATCCCCACGCGTATACGCTGCTATTCCAGCACATTCCTCCCTGGCGCATACATGACTTTGTGTCCTAAAGGACATTCATCTCTTAACAAAAGGAGAAAAAAAAAAAACAAACCATAAAAAATAGTTGCAAGTGCTCATATGGCACAGGCTGGAACCAAGCCTTTTTGAGCTACCAATTATTCAAATAAAATGATGATGTTTCCCTTTCCATTAACATTATCTTCCTCACCGATACCTGAGGCTGGTATTTATTTATGCTAGCCTTAAGAGTAAGTTTAAAGGCCCTAAAGTCTCACTCCCCAACTCCTACCCTGCTCTGATGCACTGACTTGGCACGTCCCTGCGCCACGGGAGCCCCCTGCGAAACGTGGGACTTCGTGGGTGCCAAAAGCCCGCTGTGTCAGTACCTCTCCTGGTGAGAATCCTTGAAGAGAAAAGGTAAGGAAACCACAGGGGCTGTGCTAATTGATTTTCCATATAAACAAATAAGTCATTAAATAAGCAACTCAGTGGTTTTACTTGCATGAAGTTGATAGCTAAATGCTCAAAAGGAATTACACTTAAGTCCTGGTTAACTCTTAAATCTATATATGCTGCTTATGCTGCAAACTAACATACGCTAGTCAGGAATAACTACAGTAAATAAAAATATTTATTTCCTGTATTTATGTGAAACAAAAGCAAATGGAGCTATTTGTCATAACAAAACTACATGTTTCAGAATAAACTAAGCCAACTGCTTATATTTTAGATTTCTTGGGGGAGGTATTTCAATAAAAGACACACTGCTTATATATATACTACTATACACTACATTTTTACATGTGCAAAAATGTACAAATTAAGTGAAATGTAGTCTACTAGAAAGTCTACCCAGCCTGATCCAGGGGTCTCTAACGCCCAGGAGATCCCTGGAGCACAGAGGTATTCTGTATTTACTCCCCCAAGCAAACCTCAAGCACTGGGGAGTCTTCACCAATTCATTACCTTGATCTATTCACTGCAAACACAGTCACACCAAACCGCTTTTCCTCCCAATCCCTCCTTTCTGTCTTTTTCATCCCCATAATCTCCTAGACTCTCAATACCCACAATTTTAATTGTCTATGCTCTCCGCATCCAAGATTCTCTTGGATAAACTACAAACTCACAAGCTACGAAACCCATTGCTCAGCACAGTGTTCTCCTACTAAATGCTTTTCTTCTCCAGGTCTTTGGCTTGCTTTTCATTGCCTATCTTAGTTTGCAATGCCACCTATTTCAGTTTGCAATGGCCCTTTCTATCCACCAACCAGTCCGTTCCTGCAGCTGCAGCTCCTACTCTCATCACTACGAGCATCAGCTTCTATGACCAGCTTTCCCACATTATTTCACCAGCAGTATTTTCTTTAACTGCACATCATCCCAATATTTTGTCTCTGCCAAGATCTCAGAAATGACTCTTTGGAACAAGCAACAGTCTTGCTCTTTAGTTGTAGATTATAGTAGCCAATGTTCTACATAATTTTGGGAATATGCCTTGTAACTCTTACCAAGAAGACAGGAAAAGAAACCACAGAAGCACAAAAGTTCACAAATATATCTAATTATTTAATACACATGCAATTTTAAGGAATAGCTACAAACTCCTCATATCTGCTATAGTTTAAAGCTCAGTCTGTGCCTGCACTGGGCACTAGTGTGATGCCATGGGGCAAGCGCCACTGCTGACCTGAACTCAAACGTACCACAGACACACCCCAAGTGAGGGCCAGTCCTGTTTTCAAGCACTGGAAAAATACTACCTAAAGAATGAATAAAGGAACAAACAGAAGTAAAATACGTAAATATTAGTAATTCACATAGGTAATGCTTTGCTGAGATCCCATATTTCACCACCACTCTAGTACCACTAAACTTCGACTGTTGTTCCTGCGTCGTCACAATTTGTAAGATATATTTCAAAACTGCAAAAGATATGCACAAAAAATGCATACAAAAAGCAAAATGTTTCTTCATTTCAATGTTAATAACGTTTCCAATAACTGTTTTCATTCTAAGTATCTCAAGATATTAACTTTTATACAAAACTCATTAATTTCATGAATTATAAATTAAGGCAATAACTTCCAAACACCTACCTTTGCTAATTTCTACTGTATTAGCAGTTCTGCATTATTTGAATATATTTTTTCATTGACTGCAACAGCAACAGGCCAGGATTATAAATTTTTTAAATACTGGGGTATTGGATTTTGAAGAATTAAAACCAAATGAAGTATCTTGGGAATACTGATGAGACTGTTGCTTGGTCACTTCCTACAGATATTCTGTTTGCATAGTAGGCAGATGGAGGATGCTTTTCAATTCATTCAAGTCAGTAAAGTGTAGGGTGGAACAGGACTAAAACATGTCTGTCTTGAAAATTCAATGCAAATTCTTTCAACTCCAAAGACAGAGTGGAACACACAAAACTCACACTCCTTGTAGCCCGGGCTGCATTATCTTGGTCCTGAAACATAACTCAGAGTCTGACAGATGACTTAAAGTAACGACAGTAGTCAAAAGCCATAAGGTAATAGATACAGAAGGTATTAAAAAATAAATTGCATCTAAGCCCTAGAGGATTTGCCTCTGCTGTGAAATTCTGCCAGGACTGGCTTGGCAGCAGAGCACCAACCATCCCTAACGCAGAACAGCCCCAGATCCCAACAACCCGCATTTAGTGCGGCTCACAGAGGTGATCCTCAAGGGCACCTGGCTGAGACAATCTCAGAAGACAGCCGGTTATTGCAAGATTTCTTAGAGGTTCGCTAGCCTGGAGCAATTTTCATTGGACTCAATGAATTCATATAAGAACACTTATTTAAGCAGAATGTGAATTTCTGGTACCTGTAGAGGTTTACCCACCATTGGTCTCAACACTTTTCCAGGATGATGCTCTTAAGCAATCATTCTTTAATTTGACAGGTATGGTCTTTCTTGTATTTTCTAGTAAACGTTGTAATTTCCAGGTCTTGATATTCCTGGCAAAGAAATGCAGCACAAACCTTGAATAGACCTTTTCCTTTTTCAGTCACTTAGTGCAAAAATGGGGGGAAATACATATTTTCTATTTGAAAACTTGTATTACAGGACCAGCACTAAAGCAAAAATGGTGATAATACGTCAACTTTAGTATGTCAACAATAAAATCCAAATTCTGCTCTCCTTTGAAATCCTGCAGTACCTAATTGACTTGCATGGCAGAATAAGATCCATGAAGACAAGCATAAAAAATAGGGGTTTAAATTACAGTTTAATTTATTACAAATTCTGTTTTATTTAACAGTCTATAAACTCTGGCAAAAATTCTATAACTTTGGTTTTGTACTTTTTTTTAATTAGTTTTTAGAAAGATTGCATTATATAGAAATTTTAATGAATTACGTTTTGGTTGATCTCCTCCTCTGTTACCTATCCCAAATTTTCTGGTCATTAGGTATTTCTCATGCATGTCAGACCTTTCATTTTTAATGCTCAGAATGATCAAGGAGCCTGATGTTTTGTCATTTATTTTAAAATTAAGATGACCCTGAAAACTAGCTCAGTTAGTCATTTCTGTATAGTAGTCCCTTATCATTAAAGCAGCAACGTTTTCCCAACCTCCATAATTAACCTTTTTGTACAACCGAAAGCAATAGCAATCTATCCTTTGAAAGCCCTTCTGGGTCTACTTAGCACACTTCTCTCACAACTAAACAGAAATAAGCCAGCAAAGATGGAAAAAAAAAAAAAAAAAAACCACCAGACCACCCTGCTTAGAATAAAATCAGATACTTTGTTCTGTATCAGTCATAAAAATATCACAAATCGGAATTAAAACCTCATTTAACTTTTTTGTTTTTCCCCAGGTCATAAATGCTTTATTTTTTATGTCTACTCACCCATCAGTTACTGGTAAAATGTGTATTATCCAATTGCTTTCAGCATAAGATTATTTCCCCTTATATGCAATTGTTTGCTTCTACTCACTATTCAAAAATCAATTTGTATTGATCCAGTCAGTGGCTGGCACATTGTTTCCAACAAAAAGGAAAACTATGTCATGCAAATTCAGGTCACTACAGAGAAGCAAGTTCCATGACCATATCTGCCTTTCTTTTTCAGAAAAGATATCTTGTATTTTTCTGCTTCAAACAGGGAGAGAAGATGATAATAAACACAGGTTTACTTCATAAAACTAGATGCAATACTAAAGGAAAAATTGCAGCAAGAGAACTTCGGCTTATGTCGACAGGCACAAAAGCAACAGTGCTGATTTACCCCAAGAGCTTGCCTCTCACTTATAAAGACAGGACAATAATGCTGGCAAAGTTTTATTTATCATTTTAGAGCTACTTGGTGTTTGGGATTGCAGAGGTACTCATAAATGACAAGGCTGAGATTCACGTCGGGCAGCCCATGTACACGTCAACAAGGCACTCCAGTACCACCACGTACGCTACGGAAAGCCTCTTTTGAGAGACTGCAATGAATAATTTTAAATTTTTCTCTTGGAAAACAAGCCACTGCACATGACATACAGGAAATTATACTTATCTGTTACATAAAAAGACCACTATTTTAAAGTTAGTTAGAAGACCTATCTGTTTCTTGTATCTTGGCTGTGAGCCTCTATTTCTGTCGTCACAGAGAATGGAAATATCCGAGGTACAAATTTGCCACAGTGGCACAGATAAAACCTGTGTTTGTAGGAAGAAAAGGAATCAAGGTCTTGGCAGAAGGGATTTTGTTTGTTTGTTGTTTGCTGTTTTCATTTTTCTGGCAGCTATCTGAAGCAGTTGAAGAGTTTTGAACGATGGAATAAATCTCAGTAGAGATACAGTGGGTAAAAGCAGGTGGAGTGAACAAAGCTGAAATTTAATCACATTTCTATTATAATCAAATACGTATTCACAGTTGTGTACAACATATTATAAAAACACACAATGAGCTAAACTGTGATTTCAGCAGTGTAAATAGCAGAGAAAATGCATTGATCTCAGGAGAGTACTTCTGGCTTCTCACTGGTATAACCAAGAATTTTGAACAACATATGCTAATTATATACAATATAATCTGGCAATCTGTACAGCCATCGCTGAAACTCAACTTTGATCATCCTGCCAGAAGGCTCATTGGTCTGAAACTTTGCTGCAGCAAGAAATATAACCCTCTGATTTTTGTCAGGCAGCAAGTCAAACTTTGAGTCATATTAAAATACAAAACATCAATACACATGTAACAAAATATCTACATTCTAGTTTACCTTCCCAACTCAGTTTGTGGATAAAGTATGATTTCATAACATAATGACTCACCAGAACAGCAAAGAAAAATATCCTGCAAATTTATTTTTCCATTCTCAATTTTACATAATTTGCTGTTCGATTAGTAGAAGCATATAATTAAAAACAAAGGCCACGTAATTAAATTAGGAACTGATCTGTTTCTAAATTGTATTCCTCATGGTTAGAAAGTCAGCAACAAAACTCAGCCTACATTTAGAGAGAATGCCCATAAGAAAAAACACCCATAAGAACGCCCATAAGAAACCCATAAGAAAAAGCAGGCCAGTGAAGGCAGGCAACGGACTCACCTTTTTTTTTTTTTTTTTTTACTTTTCCTATACAAGTTGTAGGATTCATCTTAGCTATAATATGCATTTAGTCACAGTTTATCAAGTGCTTTTCTTTAACAGGTACAAATAGCCCAAAAAGATTAATACTGTACTAGTCGTCTTTATCTCCTTGGTCCCAAACCAGCTTTTATCACACTTAGTAAAATTGAGTATCTTGTCTCATCTTCATTTACTCTAACCAGAATCACTGTGGTTTCGTTGATACTTGATGTACTTTAAAACCTAATTACTCTCACCTCTAGTAAGGAGAAGGGATGCTTTTGCCTCGTTATGGGGACTCCTATTCAAGTCCACGGAAAGCCTCTCCCTGCCTCGCAGGTGCGTGGCTGCAGCCCGGCTAAGAGCCCAGCAAACAACATGGAAAACTGTCCCACTGCTTTTTAAGCGCACTGGGCTGGGTTTTTCAGGCTTAATGGAAATCTGAATATTGACTCTCATTTTCATGTTCCCGGATGCTATCCAAGATGAGCGTGGAAAACCATCTTACAAACATTTTGAATCAACACCTGTTGACTTTGATGAGCATTAGTATTTCCCCTGCAGGTAGCTATGCAAAAAATACCTCTTTTCCTGTATGCATTTTAATATCTACCCAATGAACTCCTCCTCAAAATCATCTGGTTTGAACCTGAGGTTACAAGTAAACCATAGTACATATGATCATTTGTTGCTCCTGACACCTTCCCTTTTTTCCTCACTTGAAAAATTGATCAGCTTAATACCAAAGAAAGTTTGTATTAACATAAATCTATTCCACTTAAGCACTGGCTTGGACAACGAATTATTAAATCTTGACAAAAAGAATATTTACGAGATACAGAAGAGCCTTGTGACATAGAGAAATCAATATTTTTTTCCCTCAGAATTCTCGGAATCATCAAAAAGATAATATTTATATAGAAAAAAACCCTAAGGCAATGACATGCATGGTATCGTATTTTTCTTAAGTCAGTACAATAAAATAAACAAGAGAAGAAATTAAATCCAATGAAAGAGCCTATAATACGTCACAAAGACATATTCTTTTATATACTAGGAAAAAAGGAAAGAGTTCAAGCAGTTCCAGAGGGGAGACTGCCACAGGCACGCAGAGTTGCACCCACACCCACAATTTAAAAAAACCCCACACTGTAATGGGGCATGCAAAGTTTCTCTTTCAGGATTTATATCACCACGTTTTCGCACTGGACACCAGCAGAAATCCATACGGTTAACATGCATACAAAATGACCTAAACCCCCCCTCATTACCAGCAAAACCTCCTTTAAAAGGCATCGCCTCAAGTACAGCCCGCTAGCTAAGATCTGGTCTTGCATCAAACACAGGAAAGCCAAAGCGCTGGTTCTGCACCCATCTAAGACTCGTGCTACTCCACTGGAACTGTTGTGTTAGGCGAGGGTGGGAAAGCTAGATGCCTTTAGAGATGATTTGAGGTTTTCTAGCCACGTCTTACACACGAAGTTGCACCCCAGGATTTGAGGACTTGCCCTTCCTTCATCTTCAACTGGACCCTCGCAATTTTTGAAAAACCCAGCCATGCTTATCTTCCTATATAGCAGTTATCACAAGCTCTGAAACAGGAACAATATTACTTTTTTCCATACTTATTTTTAAAGGTTAATTAATTTTTGTACGCTACCTTGTAACATGCTTTGATAACTAAATTCCATTATTATTGACTTTCTCATACATCAGTGCACAAGACAGCATGATTGGCATTTTTTGCTTCAAACTGATGCACTACTGGAATCAAAGGGTATTGATGGTCATGGTTGAGATGCTGTAGAATTACATATTACCTTCCTAAAGTGAAGCTGACCCTAGCCAGCACTATTGATCTTCCATTAAATTCACCTGTTAAAAATCAGAGGTGAAAAAACCACCTAGTTTCCTCACTTCTAATTCATTTTGGTCTTATTTCCTTTTGCCTATTATATGGTTTAATGATTTTAAAAGGTACCAGGTACCCAGATTACAGCCATTTTTCAAACTCATTGATTTATATATTCAGGTGAATTTACGTACAACTTTTCTTTGGGAGATTTAGGCTTCTGCAAAATGAAGACCACCCCCCAGGCAGGAAAGGGCAGAAGAGCAGCCCACCGCAAGCACTCACCTACCAGGAAGGGAAACAGCCCTTTTGGGAAATGACAAGATAAATCTAAGATCAGACAGCCTGTGATATTTGTAGTGTTTGAACTCGAAGGGAAAGAAAATTAATTTCTCCTGTTTTCACATACTGGAGTGAAAACGCTCAATTGCTCTACTTACACCACCTTGATTTTATTCCTAGATTTACCATTCACCATATTTCTAACCTGGGAAAAATGACGACAGAACCCTGTGTCTAGCACTTATAAAGGGATATAATCAAGCCTCCCTTAATGGGTTATTAAAATTAGTTGCAATGCGTAATTATTATTTAAAGAAAAACACCTGGAGATCTTCCAGTGAAAGGCATTAAATACCGGAAAGCATTATTATTTTTACTGTATTTGAGTGCATTCATCTGCCATTGCTTTTCCTTTTAGACAAGAAAAGCTCAGAGGAGCTCAGCTGACCTATGTGTTATATATTTCCCTCTTATGCTCTGTGGTTCTGTTCAGGTCTGTTATGTAATTTAAATGCTAGTTTTCATTGTTCAAAAGGAACCATATTTCTGAGATGCTTCTGATCGGAGATTATTTTCATTTCATTTTGTGGTAGTTTGAATTCTGGTCAATCTTTTGTGTCTTTTCTGTTCAGTGCTAGCTGCTTTGTACGTTAGCTGGCAGTGAGTTTTACATTCCAGTGTTATGGGAAGGGAATGTAGAAAAAGATCATCATCCTTTTGTACTGCAAAAGGAACGGTATTTCATTTGAGACAAAAAGAGCACGCTTTAAAGCCAAATATCAGTTGATATTGTAGCATAACATCCACTTTTTTTAGACATGTGCAAACCAAGCCTCTGGGAACATGCAGTACTTTGCATAAGAGGACAGTAAATAATTTGGCATTGGTTTATGCTAGGCCAACTTAATGCCATGCTATTAATATAAAAAATATTGCTACTGCATTCACCAAGAGATTGAAGAAGTAACCAAAAGTATAAATGGTCTAAAAGTCATTCTAAAAAAATTAAGAATAAAATATAATTAAACAGTTAAAATAGATTCCTTTTAACTGGATGTGGAGTTGGATAAAGAACAGCACGACGACAATGCACCTGTAAGAGATGTCAGAGAAAATAAGGGGTTTGTTTTTTTTTAAATCTATGCCCTGCTCTCTCTTTGAAGAAGGTGGATTTTTCTTTCTATGACACAGGTAAATGTTTACAATGATCATATGCTTGTAATTTCAAATATGCTCAAAGCAGAGTCTCACTAACTTCAAAAGTATTATTCTGGCCACAACATTAAAAAACACGTTAGCTGACAGCCAGGCACCTACCCAGGGTAGCAGGCTCCCTGAGCAGAGTTGTTCCCATTCGCTTAATGAACTTTCCTAAAGTTGTGTCCTGGTTCCGGCTGGGATAGAGTTAATTTTCTTCCTAGTAGCTGGTAGAGTGTTATGTTTTGGATTTAGTATGGGAATAATGTTGATAACACACTGATGGTTTTAGTTGTTGCTAAGTAGTGTTTATACTAAGGCAAGGATTTTTCAGCTTCTCGTGCCCAGCCAGCAAGAAGGCTGGAGGGGCACAAGAAGCTGGGAGGGGACACAGCCAGGACAGCTGACCCCAACTGGCCAAAGGGATATTCCATACCATATGATGTCATGCCCAGTATATAAACTGGGGGGAGTTGGCCAGGAGGGGCGGATCGCTGCTCAGGAACTAACTGGGCATCAGTCGGCGAGTGGTGAGCAATTGCATTGTGCATCACTTGTTTTGTATATTCTAATTCTTTTAGTATTATTATTGTCATTTTATTATTACCATTATCATTATTTGTCTTCCTTTCTGTCCTATTAAACTGTCTTTATCTCAACCCATGAGGTTTTTTTTTCCCTGGTTCTCTCCCCCATCCCACTGGGTGGGGGGAGTGAGCGAGCAACTGCGTGGTGCTTAGTTGCCAGCTGGGGTTAAACCACGACTGTTGCTAAAGGGTACAGCTGCTCTGTGCCCATTTGGGGCTTTAAAAATCCTCCCCTTGAGATCATTAGCAGTTGCTATGTACTAAACAGTTTTCAAAATCCAGCCATCTATCTTTGAATCAAAAAACCCACATGCACAGAAGAGGTCCATGGAGAGAAACGTCTGTGAAATCTTGACCTTCTGATTTCATCTTCAAACCTAGACTCGGATGATAGCAACAACTCCAAAATAAGCATTTGACTGATAATATCCTGAAAGCCAAATTTATGTTCTTTAAACACTTTGATGGAGCCACAAAACAATCCCCTTTGCCTCCTTTTCCAGAATTTCATACAATGCCTTGTGAAGACATTCTGGTTTATCATAATTGTATGCAAAGAGGAAAAAAACATAAACACATTTGGGTCTGTGATTTTGAGGCTATGATTAAATAGTAAGATGTAGCTTCTTGAGTTTGTAAAATGCTGCCTTTCATACATCACAGTCCTTACTCATTAGATGTCAATATTTTCAAACATTATTCACACAAAGCTTGACAGTGAAGCAAACACAGCTCTGAGGAAGAAGCAAGAGGGCCTCTGTGGCCCTGGCAAATCCAAAGATGCTTCATGTCATCCGAACCAGCCCTGACCCCTTTCTCTGCCTACCATCCCATGGGGGAGAGGAGTTTCAGCTTCCTTGGAAAGACCATTTTGATCAGTATACCAAACTCCAAATGCATAAGGGTGTGAAAAATATTTATTTAGAAATTGCCTTTTCCCATCTAATTTGCTTTGCCTTAAGCCACTGCTGTTTTGGTAATGGGGTTTAACCAAAGTGGCCCTCTAAACTCAATACGTGGGAGACAGCATTAGTACATTTGGATGTTTTTATTGTCAAGCATTTTTTGCTTGGGCCATAGATGCTGTAGATGAAGCAACTATCCAACGAATAAAATCCCACCATTCATCGGCATACGCTTAATCATAGCTGTCTTATTTAGGCTAAAAACCTGATGCAAGGATGAAAGTTGAAAGCTGTGTAACTTCTTGTTTTCTGAGTTTGCTTTACTTTGTATTAGAAATTGTGCTTCTACAGCACAGACTCTGGCTGGCAGGATGGAGATCTGCACATTTCAGATACAGAAGCCTCCCAGATGTTCAGAGGGTGCAGCTACTCTTGGTATCCCCCCGTCTTGGATCCATCTGATATTGAACAATATCCAAGATTACACAGTACAGGCACTTGAAAGGAAGACATCTTTCTTGAAAGGCTTTCTAAAAATGGTAAGAAAAAATGTTTTCTGTTCTCTCGTGAAATGCATCCTTCCTGTGGTGATTAACATAACCACTCTGAGCACGATCAGCAGAGCTGGTCTAAGGGCACCAGACCGTGATCATTTCTATTTCGGGAATCTGAAGAGGAGTTAATATTGCTACATGAAAAATCTTATTAAAGTTGTGAACTCTGAAGATTTCAGGGAAAGAAGCACTTGTTTTGCATCAGTGAAACCCTGCAGCTTCCTTGAGCTACCCCTAATTTACACATGGGGAACTGAAGGAAGAGGCAGGATTCACTCTGTAGAAATTGTCTTGGCTCTCACACCTGAAATATAAGAACAGATGAGATTCACGCTGCCCCCGGCACTAACACCCCGCCCCACAAAACGGCACAGGTCAAACCCTGCACCCTCTAGCTACCTGCTTCTGCTTTCCAGGCTGAAAGTTAGAGCTTGCATCTTTATTCAGTGCCTGGAAATAACAGTTAAATAAGAGCTTTCATTTATATCAGCCCCACGCAACACAACTGCCCTAAAGCAAAAACATCTTACGCTGGTCACAAAGTACTGACAGATTTTTGTAACCAAATGTGACCCTCACTATTAAAAATAGTCATCACATTTTAATATGCCACTTTGTAAGTCATACATTAATAGGTAGATGTATACATGGTGTGTCTGATTTGAAGGTAAAACAAACATTTCAATAAAGTGAAATAAACATCCTACATTCATACTAAACTGACTGCAGCAAAGTTGTAATGCTTCCTAACACTGAGCCACTCTTCTTCCAGAATGTTTTTAAAGGATTGACATAATGATAATAAAATAAGAAATAAAAATATTCCTCGTTCATTCCACAATAAGCCTGCAGACGTGGCAGCTCCTGATCTTTCTAGTTACGACACATCACAGAAATCCTCTTTCTTTAGTTGTTTTATTACAATACCGAGTACGGTTGCCACGACACGGGATCCCATTTTCTCCCATGCCCTCCTGAATGCTGATGGCAAGGCTGTATTTTATAAACACTTTCCAATTATTTCCTTTGGGCTGGATGAGACACACACTGGTGAGCACTTAAAAGTTCAGCGTTTTCTCCGAGATCTGCAGCAAGTGCCTACGTGAAAGCTCGCTCTGCAGGGCACAGTGTATTTGAAACACAGATTTCCTCAGCTCCCCGCAGGATCTCACAAATAAATCTCACTCGGCTCTCCACAAATCGACGTTTACATTTGCCTATGAGGTCCTCCAAGTGCCCCAGTGCTGGTGCTAGGTCACATAAAGAAGAAACCCTCAACTATCTAATTACAACACTGAAGTGTATGTGTGCCTAAAAGCTCTATGCAAATACTCTACTCCTTGAATATTTTAATAACATAATCATCTGGTGCAATTAATAATAATATCATGTTATGCGGATAATGATGCTTAAGAGAACATAGTCATTTGAATCTATGTGACACCCTGTGTTTGCTCCATCCATACTAGAGAAGGAACCGATAAGCACACCCCATGTAGGTATTTTGGCAATGCCACTCCACCTAAGCCTGGCATGCCTAGAAGAAAATTTGGATCTGGAAAAACACTGCATACCAGAGGGAAAAAAAATATGCTGACACCAGTCTCATTTTGCACCAGTAATTTACGTTCTGTTTTTGCACTGCAAGGTGATTTGATGAGCCAAAATAAAGTATTTTAATAAGTCTTCTCATGAAAGTTAAAGCTGGTGAAATCCATTTCTTTCTTTCACAACTCAAGTACCCCAAGAGCAGTCACAAACCCACCTGAGAGCTAAGTGTCCTTGATGCTCCATTCAGACATCTCTGATTAACTGAAGTAACCGCTAAAACCCATATATTGTCAAGACTTAATAAGAAAATGTCTGAGAATGTAAGGAAATGCTTACAAGCACTCAGCCAGGTCACGTACTCCCACTGTTTTGAAAGGTAACCTACATCTTGCTAAAAGAAGTGACCTGCAACAAAACAAACTATTTTTTTCAGTCACAAAAAAACCCATAGAAAAATCCTTGAAAAATACCACCAGATTGTAATGCATATCCTTATCTCCAGAAGAATCATCTGCCAGATAAAAGAGAGAATCTAAATGTAGACATCTCTGTTAGAGCACCTGAGTTTGCTACAACAAAGAGATCAGCAGTATTACTGTATCCCATTTTGGGATTCAATTTTTGGGCTGACTAATTATCCTGGAGCATTCAGTAGCCAGAGTTCAGAGCTCGCCTTTGATTCTTGCGGAAATGAGTAGCAATTGTACATTCAGAACAAGTACAGCATATGCACAAATTTATCTTCATTATCAGTCTGTTTGCAATGACCAGAACAGTTGAAACACGCCAGATTTTGGTCTTATTTATGATACTCATGAGAGTCCAGATATGCAACTAAATACTCACATCCGTATCACTAAGACGTCGCTAACTTCATTTCTTCAATTGTAAAATGGGAATAATAATGCTCAGCAGTCCACATTGCTCATTTAATGAAATAATTAACTAGAGACAATTTATGTTCCAATTTAGATACCCCTTATAACTACAGCAGAAGTAAGAGAATTTCACAGCGAGCGAAATGGCATAGTGCCTTCGAGGCGATTAAGTGCCACCGGCACCTGCTGAGGCACAGTGCCACAACAGAGGGGCCACCGCTCAGGCTGCCACTTTGAAGCTGCCCGGCAAAAAAAAAAAAGGCAAAGCCACATGAGTTAGCACGGAAAGCTTTTTCATCAACGTGAACGTTTCAATGTGTTCAAATCGGTAGAGGCTAAAATTATTGACTGGTCGACCTTTATGCAGATTAGAAAGTTTCACATAGATTCGACTCATTTTGCAAGCCTTACAAAGCTCAGCCTGAACAGCTAAGTTATTGGACACTGAAATGTTTCACATTAATCAAAAAGCTATCTGTAATCAGTTATATTTCCAAAGGTCTCTACAGAGTTACACACCTCTACAAATGTAGCTTTTGCCTGGAGAGACTTTTTTTTTTTTAAACGTATAGTTTGGTAAGGAGACAAGTGTCCGAGGCAGGAGAGGCTGCAGACCCCAAGAACGGCTTTGTGCGACTGCAGATGGGCTACCAAAAAAGGAGCATTAGGGTACATTTACCCTAATGGCAACCTATGAAAACACGGTACTTACTGGATAAAGGTTACTGCTCAATGTTACTTCTGCTTCGGCTTTCAAGATCACCATGACATACATTAAAGAACATTTCCATGCACATTTTCTTTGTGCTAACAGTCAGTAGAGTACTTTGCCGAGGGTAAAGTGGAACTCAGCCATTTAATGATTTATGCTTCAGATTCTTTGTGAGCCATTTACAGCTATGAACTTTAACATAAGAGTTTAGGGATATTTCAGGAGCCATTAGCATAACGATCCCTTGTTAGGATCCTCAAACGCTAGAATTCTCAAATGGCCTTTTTCAGTTGTAAGGTCAGAACAAACATGCAATCAAATTGCTAAATATGTCATGCACAGGAGCCACACATCTGTGTTCCTATGGAAACTGCTTCAGTTATGTTTGGGGCTGACATTTATTCATTTTTCTGTTATTTTATCATCTCTCAAAACTCTCCTGTTCATCCAAAATTTTCAAATTCCAAAGGCTGGTCTCAGTACCGGGAACACTTTCTGAATATTGAACGAACAGTGGTTTGGTTGGGATTAGTATATATGTCAGAATCTGAAAAGAAACTGAATGCCTAAAGTTTGCGATTTATAAAATCTCAGCTGAGTCACTCTTGTCCTTCACACTTCTCCTCTACACCTTCAAAAAGGATACTGCGCTACTTCAGCAATTAATTTAGTCTTTACTTTTCTTATTTTTATTGCAAGTTGACTGCTTAGCCAGGATTTTTCCCCTTGATGTACCCATCTTGTCTGATTTTCCTTGCTACATTTATAGAAAAGTCCGTAGACATGTTATGCTTCACAAAGCTTTTTTATATGTGTAGGAATTCATATTAGTGTAGCTTGGGAAGACTGAACCAATTTAGCTAAAACCAGGAACTGACCCAAAGTGCTGTCAAAACCTTAAAACCTGAACTTCTTTAGTCTTTTAGATGAACATACCAATTTAATGAAAAGTGGCATTCTTCTGAACTTCCGTATTGCACTCACAGCCAAAAAGAAAATAAAACCTATTCATAGGAGATTACAGGTCCAAAGTGAGGAAACCAGAGGAACAGCAGTTTCCATACGGGTGGGGTATGGCCATCGCTTATTAAACAGCACAATTTTATACAATTATTTTGGATTATCGGAGACATTACCAAGATAGATTTTTACTGGTTATATTTTTTTCTAGTCCTGCCTTCTCAATATACAATTCGCTTTTTCTGTATTTTTCCATGTTACTCCTGTAATTTGCTCTGCTAGCAATATAGACTGGGTGTATTTGTGCAGCTCCAAGATGCATTTTTTGACCAATTTCTCATTACTACCCTAGTAACCAAAACAACCTTGTCCTTCACCCATTAAACAGATTTCCTCCTGAGCAGGCAGGATTTATCAGTAAGCTTTGTAAGGAGTCATTTGGACCCGCTCGGGGCACCTATTGGATCTCCCAAAGCTGTCGGCCTCATCGCTGTGTTAAACCCCCATAATTCACATCTCTCAATCTTCATCACTCAGAGCCACTGCAAAAGGTCAGTGTCTGTGAGACACGACTTTAATTCTGGTGTCAATAGGACTCTTACCTCCTCACAGGCTACCTCTGTCCCACCATGCTTGTGTCTTTGATAATTAAAATAGGAACTAACTCGCTAGTAACTTGGCTTATCACAGTCTCTTCAGTGCATCTGCACAGTGATTTCTACTTCAACACCCTAGGCGGATTTGTCCTCAAAGTCAATCTAGAGTCACGATGCCTCTCAGCTCTGCTTATGGCTAACTTCTAGATGTGATATTTTACTAATTTGTTTACGTGTATGGTCTGCAGTGTAACAGATGAGGCGGTTTTTTGTCCTAGTTAGCTCCATGAACTCATACTACCACTTCAAAAGGTTTCTCCCCAAAATGTTTGCACCTCACAGAGCAAGACAAACACATAAAAGAATGACCACCAGTGCAGGGGAGGTCTCTGGGACTGGCTCTGATCCCCCAAATCCAACACTGACTTTCATTCAAATCATTGCAGTTTCTGAATACATTCAGTGGCTGTTTGCACTTTACACTGAAGGATGGTTTCCCAACCCAAGTTGGCTCTAGTCAAAGGGCCTCTGACCTGTCTTCCACTCACAAGGTCAGTTAGTGCAAACCTTATTAATTCTTGAGGTCTCTTATGGTTGAAGAGCTCTAGGTGCCTTGTCCAAGTAACACTTCCATTGCGTTGGCTCAATTATTACAGTTTTTCAAGTGCAATGAGATAAACATTGCTATACAGCCTTTAATACGTAGCCAGTGCATCACCTCCTCCACTTCACATTCAGAGTCTTGACAAGTCAAAGTCAAGGCTACCTTTACCCGAGGATCAACATCATTTTTGACTAGCCCAGGCTGAAGCTAAATTTCTGAAGCTGAACCTTTCCTGTCCATCTTTTTTAGTTGTTTTGTGTCGGCAAGGCTCAGAGCTCTTTGTAAAATTTCCAAGTATGATCAATGTCACTATACAAAGCAAAATCTGTCTTTCTCTGCTTTATCAAGCTGCTCAGCATATCTACCTTAACTGGTTTTCCAACCTAAAAGTTTGTTTTCAGTGAAAACCTACTTCTGAGGTAGACATTACATTACAACGCCAACACTATAGTATCAGCTACCCTATGTAGGTCCTGTAGCAGTTACTGCACTGGTTAGAAACACTTTCACTGTCTTTTCTAAAGAAAAGCCTTTTATATTCTGAAAATTTCCTTGGCAAATTTACATAGTGGCTCCTTCTTGAACTTTTGATATTTTGTGCTAACAAGGATGGTTTGCACAAATACCATAGCTTTCAAAAATCTTTTTGAAATAAACCATGGTTTAAGCTAACTGGAAATACATGTATATCTGGCCTCAACTATGGGAGTGAGTCTTCAAGGAGGCTAGTATTTTGGTACGATTTTCAGGTGAGTTTTAAAGGCTTCTTTCACAGCTCGATGTACCTTTTATTTTTTAAGTACTTAACTGGGAAGGCGGTTCAAAATCTTTTAAGACTATAATACTGTTTGGACCCTCCTGTTTTGGAAGTCAGACATTACTGTACGTTGGAACAGACCTCTGAAGGTCCTTGTCCAACTCCCTCGCTCAAAGCGGAATTAAATTCAGAGTTACATCAGCTTGCGCTGGAGCTTGTCAAGTATACTGTTGAATATTTCTAAGGATAGAGATATCACAGCCCCTCTGGCCACCTGTACCGCTGCTAAACATCCCTCATGGTAAAATTTTGTTCTCTGTAGTTGGAGTTTCCCTTGCTGCAATTCATGACCATCTCCTAATGTCATTTTGCTGTGCACTGCCAAGAATAAGTCTTCTCCCACCCACCGTGTAGAAACTCTACTCCTCTCTATACAGCCCCTAACTGCTCAGAGGCAGCATTCAAACCACTGAAATTCATTTTTCAGATAAACATGTGTATAGGGGAATTAATGCATGCTTATTGCATTTTTTTTTAATTTTTTTTTTTTTTTTTTAAAATGAGACCAGGCACAGGTTACCAACCACACTGTGGTGATACCAGTTTTGGGATGAACCATCTCCACTTTGCTGCTATCTTTGAGAGAGACTGGGAAAGCCCTTAGCTCAACTAGTATTTATTTTTAAATGAGCTTTTTACTGACGATTACACTGATTATTCAGAACTTAAGATAATTTGAGGAGTGTTGACACGTAGTGGTAGAATGACTGTTAACACTGCCGACATAGAATAAGAACAGACTCTTCAGGATTTCTAGTGCATAGTGCCAGCAGTCAGTTCCACGATACATTGAAAATTCATGATCACACAGTGCAACGTCATCCGATACTGCAGGTACCTTCTGAGACAGGCAGACAGACAAACTGCCTAACTCTATTGGCCTGGCAAAAGTGAGAATCCAGACCAAGATTTTAAAACCAGAAACACCCCCAGCCTGCTAAATTCACCTCTCCCCCCGCAGAATAACGAGCAGCTCTTTTCCGACTTCGTGCGAAGTGCAGGGAACTTTGCAATTTTGATGATCAAATTGTCTATTCTGGTACCTAAGCATGAATTTGTATGCTAAGCTTTAGAGTAGATTTCTGAAAATCCAGGCTCCAGATCAAGTGAATCAGGTAGTAAATCAAGTAATCTAGGTTAATGAAGGAATAGCCACGCTGGCAGGGGGTGTAAAGACAGAGCACTATACTGTCTTGGGGAGAAAAAGAAGAAAAGAAAAAAAAAAAAAAAAAGGTTGAAATTTAAAACTCCATGAGATGTACCATGAAACAGCAGAGGGAATAACTCTGTAATTAGCATAAAAGATAACAATGGCTCTGAAAGCCATTTGACACCAAAAAAAAGCACACACAACATTAAAAATATGCATTATTACACTCAAAGCAACATAACAGCTTTCCAGAGTAACATATATATGGATATGTGTTTCCTTAGGATTTAAAATTAACTCCTTGATAGATTGAAGGGAATAACAATCTGACATAAAGAGATCTTTTAAACAAGGCACATATGCAGTGCAATACTTTAATTGTACATCTCTGTATTTTAGAAACACATCTGACCTTCTGCATACTAAGAATTTATTGATTTTCAATAATTCTTAGTGCTCAGCAGGAACCTTGATTCTCAGAGCAAGCCAAAAGCGAGTATTTGTAAATCTCTCTCTTAAATGGTAAGTGCCTTAACAAAAGGTGTCTGAGCTCTTTTTTAGCAAATTTATCTGTTGAAAATTTAACAAAGTTACATGTACATCTGTCACTGTAATGCTCAATCCTTGTGATTATAGGTTTATGAAAACAGCTAGGTAGCCACCAAATTTCTTCGAAAAATATGAAGAGCATTTTCTTTTTATGATTTTAGGACCAAGAAGTGGCTTCAAAACAAGGATTATTCATAATTAAGCAAATGGGGTTAATAAATTAAATAAATTCAGCCATATTCATGAGTTTCTTGAATTATACTGAAATATTCCTCAGTGTCTTTGGGCTGGGCATCACATTACCATACACATGGCAAAGGAAAAAAAAAATAACAATCTCAAAAAGTTCTCCTTTTTGTCCTCGTCGGCTATGATCGGGCTAGTGGAGATGTGCATCAGCAGGATCAGCTTTTGCCTTCCTGTTATTCCAACCCTGGGTCTCCCTTGAGTTAAACAGGCACCACACCACCATTGCAGGACAACTCTTACAGACACTAGGGACACATTTCCTTAAGATGTCAAAGTATTCCCCTTATTTTTCTCATTTTGCTTACTGTTCCCTTGATTGCTTTTGTCAATCTACTGTTTGTCTTCTCCTTGGTTTGATTTGTCTCCCGTCATGTATCCCCTTAGTTTTTAGTCTTCTAAAGAAAGTATTTTGCATCAGAAGGGAAATTTTTTCAGCAAAATTTTGTTGGATTTAAAGACTGGCTATTTTGACTTTTCAATGATGCTCAGCTCTTGCTTTACATATTCTCTTTGAACTGTTACATTGTTTTGTTCTTTTTAATTTTTTTTTCCATTTTAATCATCTGCACTGTTTGAAAGGTACCTAGCAGTGTTTTCCTGGAATCATACATGCACAGTGCTGGAGCAAATACTCCACACTGGACGTCGCAGACAGTATGCCTTCCTAACCAAAATTAAAAGAAATGAGCTAAGAAATGCCAGGACAGGTACCTGCTTCAACATAAAATTTTCCAGTGGGCCACAGCGCACACTGTTGTCTCATCAGTAAACACATCCCGGCATTCACTTTTACTTTGTTAGTAAAATATCACATTTTTCCACTAATTAAGAACATTGCTATGCATTTCTTTTTTAAACACTAGTTACCTACTAGGACAAAGAAAAGCATGAACATTCTGACACTGACAAACAGTATTCTTAAAAAAATTGCAACAACACTACTGAAACTCTTCCCCCCCACAACAGCAGCATGAATTATTCTTCAGCAGCCAGCAAATAACATCAACTAGGAATGGAAGCAAGATGTGCTACTATAAAAGGACGTTGTCTCCCCTTGGCTAAAATGACCTTTTTAAAACCAAGGTAAAACTTTTAATTAAATCTGAGTTGCTTCTAGGACTGTCTTAAAGCTAGGAACTTTTCATTAAATGAAGGTAATTATGAAGTACCAAACATGTGAGACTTAGAAGTAGATTTTATGTATGTATCACATATTGATTCATATAAGTTATATAAATTTGTACAAGAAGCAGATTGATGTAAGCATATTTTATTTAAGAAGCGAGAGATTAAATCTATGTCCATTTGTTTGTTACATATTGGTTTATAAATAAAATAAGTTGTGGCATGTCTATTTTATTTGCTTGTATACAAAATAGGGGTTCATTTATGACAAATTG
Source organism: Gymnogyps californianus (assembly GCF_018139145.2). NCBI lineage: Eukaryota > Metazoa > Chordata > Aves > Accipitriformes > Cathartidae > Gymnogyps > Gymnogyps californianus. The sequence goes on from NC_059477.1 coordinate 39,016,305, forward strand.
ATTAATGTATATAATATGTTGACATGCATTTGCAGAATATTAAATGTAGCAGAATTGCTGATACCCATACTAGTAGGATTTAAACACATAAAAGTCTATTTGCCTTTAACTTTGAGTAACAACCATTAGAGTTGATAGGACTTCTGTACGTAACTAGACTTTCAGTACTTAAAAAATATTCTTACACTTATATGAATTAAAGGCAGCTGTAACAGAATTTGAATATTAACCTAATATTTGCATGATATTTAAGGACAGCTGAGCAGCCAAATGTGGAAAAAATAGTTACGTTCACAAGACATACATATGTAAAAACATTTCCATAACAGGTGCGTTGCACATCTTATTCACATGTATTCAATCTTAATATTAGACACATATTTTCATAAAAATGTTGTGGTTGGCTTAATGATGCACATTTTAAGCAGCCTTTGAATCTCATGTCATTCTCCTCATACTCTGGGCACAGACTTACCAGGGGGAAGGGCACTTGGCAGGAGGAAGGGAGCAAGAGGAGGGCTCCTCCACCCTCCCCAACATGGCCAAACAGCACAGACCACAGCAGTCTACAGCCACATCGCAGGTACATTTCTTCTACCGAAGTAATGGCTTTATAAGCCTTTTCTACCATAGCCTGCTTGCTCCATCTGTGTTATAGCCGGTCACATCCATTATGGAAAAGAACAACACAAAAACCACAAATAATGCATTTTATTTATGAACGCAGGACCAGACTGCCAGGCATCGAGCAACAACTGCGCTGCCCAGCCAGTGAGGCAATTTCAGTGTTGGCAATGGAGCTGAGGTCCATTGGAGCTCCATCTGCTGACACGGACAACAAACTCGGCCAAAGCTGGTCTGGAATTATCACATCCATGATTTCCACAGATCTTTCATCTCTGGCAGAGACCTGCCAAAAATCTGAGCTAGTGACTAGTCACGGAGAAGGGAGCAAGACCAACTTTTCCCGATGGGAGATGACTGGTGGAGAACAAGGAGAAAAAGAAAGAAAAAAAAAAAAGAAGAAAAAAAAGATGAAGGAGAGGCACTCCCCACAAAACAACTGCAGATTTCCTCTGTCAAAGCCTTTTCCATGGTTTTCAATGTGGGAAGGGAAAATACAGGTCTATGTATGTGTTTAATACATATATATTTGCTAAGGACCACAGCAAACGGTTTGCATAGTAACTGTACACAAGGAAGAGTAACTTGTTGGAAAAAAGCCATACAGTCATTGGTTTGAGCTTCAATATTGGGTCTCAATTCTGGTTCGAAGGTGGTAGTTTCTTATGCAAAGGGGGATTGGTTTCCAGTACTGGCACCAGTGAACTCTACTCTGTGTAGTAATGACAAAGTTTCGGACTCTGACAGTGCCAGAAAGATCTACAATTTTATAAATGCTTTTCAAACATTACTATTTATTCTTCGCCATGCAAGACAGGAAAAGTACTCCCATTTTAAATGCAGAAAAGGAGACACAGAAGAGAAAACAATAACTTTAGGCTAGCAGAGACTTTGGAGGGGTTACAGCACACTTGGCAGAAGTGATGGAAATCCGTGTCAAATCAATAGGTGCAACTGATTACCTGCTATCACAGATGATGTTGATAGCACTGCTTCAGACCAGAAACTTGAAGGCTCTTGTTTGATGACAGGTTAAAGACGTTGTGTTCACATCTCACTTCAATTACATTGCAGAGGTAAGAGAAATTAAATAGGCATTAGTCAGCCAACCTTATTATCTCTGAGTTAAGACAGAAAGACAGAAATCACTAATATAAACACATATTTTAGTAAGGCAAACACCACATTACACAAGACTTACAACTACATACATTAAAAATATGATTAATAGAGTAAGATCAGAAAGCATTCTGTCAAGTGTCATAATGTTTTACATGTTAGAAAGAATAGCATGTTTGCAAATATGCCTGACCAATTAACATCCATTTAATCTTTTCAAATGTTACATTTGTTTTTAAATGGAAAGGTATTTGCTGAAACACAAGAGCTCTAGTGACTCCAATGCACTCCTAACCAGAACAAATGCATCTACCCCAAAGCCCAAATATTTCAGCCAAAAAATCAATGCATTTTAACACAAGCCAATAAAATTACATCTGAAATGAAATATTCTTATTATAACCAATGCATTTCCCCTTGAATGTATGTAACATTACTGAAACCAACCTGGAGTCATTGCAACTCAAAGTTAAAACTGGTTAAAAGGCTGAAGAGAGGAAAAAAAACAGACAAAAAAATTACTAACAGTGCTCCAACCCTTCCTATGTATCAGAAAACATGGAATATTTGTACTTCTTGATCACCACTCTAACCTCGTTCATCTTGTAAAATTTAACGCAGTGTCAACAACTCCATGTCTCTGCCCAAAAGATATTTTAGATAGTAGTAATCTCATTTTAGTCAGGCGATAGATTTCCTTAATAATACAGAAAGAAGGATGAAGTGTAGAGAGCATTGTACTACTTCCTTCTTTTCTTTTTTTTTCTTTAATTTCTCTTTTTATTTACCTATGTATTTTAGGAATTTCATGAAAAAAAATCTTCCAGTTCATATCTGTATTGCCTGGATGCCGTGGTTTTTGTGGGGTTTCCTGTGATGGGGCAAGGAAAACACGGAGCCCTGCGGGAAACAACGGCTCAGCAGAAGAGCAGGCAGATGTTGCCGGTCCCTCCCTCTCACATCCAACCATGCAGCAGTATTGACTGAAAAACAGTGTATGCCTGAAATCTGCCTATACTGCCTTGCCACTTTGTGCCTGATTTGTATTTTTAACTATGCTGGAGAACGCAAGGTGCCACTCTTGCATCCTAGAAAAATGTGAGAAATACTTTATTATTTATTTTTTAGAGAAGGTTTTTAAAAAAAATGTTCTTTATCTTTTGCCTGTTTTCCCCTTGACAAGTGACTTGAGATATACAAACCTGACTACTAATACCATATATATATAGCTATATATTGTTGCCTGATTAGATCATCATGGTTTGATGGGACTAAAATTTCTAAGTTCCTGAAACAATATGTACTCCCTCTAGTGTCCACAAAAATCCACTCCAAACAGTGAATAAAATGCATAGAATCAGAGCTAAGTCATATCCAGTTTTAAAATAAAGGCATATAAAAACTAACGCATGGCTTGAGAAATAATAGACACTGAATTAAATCTCACCCATTCACATTTCAAACAGGAGCTAAAAATTTATGAAGAGTTAAGGCTGAATATGGACCTGGTCAGGAAGAGACCCATGTAACTGGGAAAAGAGGAGTGTTTCACTGTTTGGCCAAAAATATATCTGCTAAACTTCTCTTTGGTCATAAATCAGTACACTTAAACTGATACACCAGTCAAGTAATCTGTCTCTAAGAGAACAGCTAACACTATAAATTCACAATAAGATTAAAATCAATTATTTAAATCAAAAAGTTTTCTGCTTGTTGGTTTAAATCAGAGCTAAATCACTTTAAGTCAATTCACCTTACTGAACTCCTTAATCTTTAAGTCAATGACAAAAGTTGCCATTGACTTCAAGAGTATGGTTTAGGAGGATTCTCTTGGGCTGCACAAACCAAATTCTTGCCTGGTTTTGCCAGAATCACATTTAAACAATTATTAGCCACAACTGATAAATTTGTTTTATAGACTGACATAGAACCACATCAAGAATTACACAACCTCATGCTGTAAGACTAAGGAAACACACAGTCAGAAAGCTTTCCCCATGCCATCCCCCACGTGTTTATCTTTTAACTAGCCCTGGTTGAAAGCTAACTTTGCTTCTTCTCCAGGAGCATTAAAACCCAGATCCAGCAGCATGTACACAGAGCTGTTTGAACCAGTGCAAAACTCCGTTCACATCAAATCAGGCCCCATTTGTCCACTCGCACAGAATATGTTGGCGGATCAGGGTCTAAGTTTTCTGCACTTGAATTGTTCTTTTCTGGGGCATAATTACAAATGCAGCATTTTTAATAAAAAGCTGGCTAATGTTTTACTGCCATTGCAGTGAGAGAGAAAGATCCTGCATTCATTATTCACAACTCTCTCTGAAGTCATGGCTGGATTTTGCCAACACATTAATTCTCACTATTTTTCTGAGGAAAAAAGAAAAGATCTTTGGAGGAGAACCAAAGTCGCGAGCATACACAACAAGCACACACGCAAATCCAAATCAGAAAATGTTTTCAGCTAAAAAATGGTTGCATATAAAAACAGAAAGGCAATTTAAACAATCAAATTAAATAATGCAATTAAAACAAACTAATTCATATATTCCCATGGGTGTCTTGATGAGCTCTAAATGTAGGACCAAGTTAACTGAAATAGTACTATTAATTTAACATAACAACGTAATGATCCTTGCCTCTCCCCCCCGCCACCCCCAATGGCTGTTTCGCTAGATATCCCATCTTTATATATTTGAACTATTCCTTTCTTAATAGCCATTTCTGAGCATCCAAAGGGCTTTTGTGACTGGTTACATCTTTCCGGGAACTGCAGGTAGTTCTGATAAACATTATTATAATAAAATAGGAATCTACCACCCATAATGAGGCAATTATCTTGCAAGCTAAAAATAAATATGAAAAATCCAATTAAATGACTTTATTCTCACTAATACTGACCAGTTGTTTTTCCCTGCACCTTTTACTCAGAAGACATGCACAAGTTATCATGTAATTTGCACCCAGAAACATGCTTATGCTGCTGTATATATACATATTTGGAACCTAATTTCACACCTTACAGACCGACCTTTAATAAAAACGGAGCCCTGATTCAATAAATACTGTTTTTACGTTTTCTTCAACTCTTCTGGGAAGCATCAGCAACAACAGCATTACCATATCACCAAGGCAGTCAAGAAATCTGTAGCTTATTACCTATGATCACACCAAATTGCAGATGAATTATGTAATTTGTCTTTACAGGTCACATTATAGTGACTACATTGGCATTGTCCCCATGATTACACCTTGATTAATTGCTGTATTATTTGTAGAAGTTTAGCATAAGCAGCTGCTGGGCAGAAACCCAATGTAAACAAGGTATCCTGCTTAATCGGGATATCCTATTGAATTATCTTTTATTGTACCACCAGAAGGCTATTAATAGTGACATTTTCAATAAGCTGGATTTTTGAAAGTGAACTAGAAATCACCACAGTGGGAAGGCACTTAGAAGTTATTGCTACACCACCGAAGAAATACGAACATAGTTATTAGATGTATTTTTAAAGGGAGACTTTTTTTCCCTATATGATTTTCTGCAACTGCACTCACAGTTTTAGGTCTTAAGGTGTTGCCTGAGCAAAACAAGGGTTGTGCTTACTTTGCAAGGAAATTCTAAATTGATGACGACAAGCATAGCATATTAAATACAAAACTAGTAGGATTTTAAAAACTATAATGGGAAATAAACAGCTAACCACAAAGAACCACATGGGATAGAAGTGCATCAACCCAGTCCGACAGCAGACTGGTCCAGGAGCAACTGCACAACAGCAAATAAGTAATGGGCTTTTGTTCACACAGAACTTTCCAATCATAAAACTATGGGTGTTGTATTAGAAAGAGATCCTTTTTAAAGCTAGTTTAAAATACATATGGCAAGAAGATGTGAAGATAGGGCTCATACACCAGGCACACCAATACTGTCTCAGAAACTTCTGCTGCACCAAAAGCATATAAAGGAAAAGGTGGGGGGTTGGGGGGGGTGGGTGTAGTGGGCAGACAGAGATAAAACAAGCAAAGAAAAAAAAAAAGAGAGTAAATCTGGTGGATGCCCTCCTAGTCTTTCAGCAGGTTTTGCCCTGCATCTGTGCAGAATCAGATACATGGACTTGGGCCAAGAAATACACAGTTACGATTTTACTGAACAATCTTTATTGGAGGAGAGGGGTTGTTAAACTTTTACTTAGAGCTTTTTTTAAAGCTAGTTTAGGAAAAAGGTTGAAGCTCTGGGGATGGTTATTCCAAGATAAATGTAAGAGCTTTACAGACCCAGAGTGAATCTGCTTATTTAGAACAAGGAAGGAAAAAGAAAACATTCTCAAGAAAGTAAGGTCATCTCCCATTTTTCATTTGTCCTTTTCTTCCCCAAAACTACCTCTCTCACCCTAATCTTTTTTTGCTTCAAAACTTAAGGACTCTTCTGGCCACTTTACCCACTAAAAGCACCTGAGTCAGACCTCCCATCCTTCCCTTTTATCATGCTAACAGAAGCCTTTTTTTTTTTTTTTAACACCTACTCAAACTGTTTTCCAGACAGTTCACCTTCGCATCCCTCATCGCCCTTCCCACTTCATCACCAGTTAACAGGTGGCATTTGAAGCCTGTCAGTTCCTCATGTTCATGGAGGGGGTATCCTGATCTCTTTTGAAGAGAAACTTTGATTTATCTACATGCTGTCTTCCTAAATGCATCTTTTTTTCCTACACCAGATAACCCCTGACTCAACATACATCCAATACGCATTTCATAATTTTTTGGTAACTGATCCTCTACTTAGGAAGGAACTCAATTTTGCAGGTTCAAGAAAAATCAGCTTGCAAAGGCAAATTAAGTGAAAAATGTATTATTCTTGCGAATGCAATTGTTACATAACCCCCTCATTTATAAGATTATTCACTGAATAACGACTTCGGGAATATCTTGTGAAGATCAGTTTTACGTGTCTATTAGTCGCCAGTCCTGAACCTTACCACTCATCCGGTTCTCTCAGACAAGAGCTGTAATAGCAGATTTGTCTTTAGTTTTTGTTAGTCCTAGCCTACAACACAAGAGGAAAAGGAAATAATTCTTAATCCGCTCTGTCTAGCTGAGAACAAAAGGCAATAATACAATTGAGGCACAAGTGAACTTGCTCTAGACCCCAGCAACCCGCCTGCGTTAAGCAGACCAGACATTAGGAGACCACAGGGAAGAAGATCAGTTTTAAAGCAGGTTGCAGAAATAGGGATACCAGGAGGTAGGATGGCATGTTTTCACCAGATAGCACAACTTCACATTTATTACTAGAGGAGGTTTAAGGACTCGGCAAAGGGAAAGACGAGAGCTCCCCCAGGAGCCTGGCTTTGGGCTTGCCTGGATCGGTCAAGCTGGCACAAGCTATTCTGGAGAGGGCTCTGCCTGGCTGAGTAACATAGCTCAAAAACACGAGCTCACCTTGAAAAAGTGGTGGAGCTTGGGGTGGTTGTTTTTTTTTTTTTTTTTTTTTAGATTTATTCTGGCCTTGTAAGGAACAGAAATGAACACAATTTCCACGCAGGCAGGCAGACTGCCTCTCCTGGTGGCAGTGGCCAGTTTTCTTGCCCAAAAACAAGTTATAAATAGCAGTATTATTCATGCATCAATAGCAGATATTCAAACACGTCTCAAAGACAGAGTGACTGTAAACCAAGCCAAAGCAATACATACAAATCCATACCATTCCTAAAATAACCTCTCTTTTGTAGCTCTTAGCCAAGGAGCGGCTGCATCCTCCTGGTACAGCAGAAATGTCAAAGGCATCCTCCTCTTTATCCATTTGGATGAACTCGCTAAGAGAAGCCGTGCTGCTGGAGCAAATCAGGTACAGTTTCAAACAGAGATTAAGTGACTTTCACAAGTTAGAAAGAACACTGGAATAAGGGGAATGAAAGGGAGGAGAGATTAAAAGAAAGGTGAAGAGTTGACCTCCTTTGATGAAAAAATGAACAAGTTAAAAAATATTAAAAAAGCACATCCGAAACCCAAAAGCTCAAGCCGTTCCAATGGTATTCAGACAAACCCCAAATAGGAACAGATTGTTAAGATTTCTGGAATCAAGAAACATGATTTTTGTTAAGTGCTATTTAGTGATAGTTAATATTTTACATGTATTTTGGGGGAATGTTTTTCCTTTCAGATTTTAGGAAAAAAAAAATGAGGCTATTTTTAAAAGCCTATCTATTAGTATACACTTTGTACAAGTGAGACAGATTTATGAAAATGACTTTCTAATTAAATAAAAATCAACAGATGGCACTCTATAGGCAAGTCTCTATTTTCCTCATTTAATATATGGCTTTGACTGAAAAATCTTGTGTGATTTGAAGAGTTTGTGATTTGAACATGACGATTCCAAAAAAGTTGCGTGAAACCTGTTTAAATTGTGTTGTCCCTAATGATGCCATTAATGACAGATGAAAGACACGTGCAAGCCAAAAGATCTGAATGAACTGATTTCAGAGGCACAAAGCACTGTTAGTCATTCCATTCAGCAATTAAGTAATTCCTAATATTTTACATGAATAACAAATTTTCAGCCACTAGGATTGTAATTGTCTTCTGTTAACAAGATCATTTAATTCAAGCCCCCCCAAAGACTTATTGGCCGCAGTTACATGTGCAACTTTGCACAGGGAATCACAGGATTATTACTTGCCAAGTGTGAAATGCTGTAACTCCACTTGCTTAACTCTCTGTATGGAGTATTATCAAAAAAAAAAATAAAAAAAAATCAGTAAACTGAGCTGCACACAGACTGTATCTCAACAATGAAAAGCAAAAGTGAGTCTGTCTCGCAGCAGCCCTCCGAAGCAAGTTAGCAGCCTTAATGCACTTTTTACTTGACAAGCACAACCTTCATCTAGCTAACTTTACCTTCTGTAACCCTTGGCTGGAAAACAAGATTGACTGGGTCTGACTTCTGAAATACATTGCTCAGACACAGAGGGAGTTTTGTTCTGCACTACGTAGGAGACATGATTTCAGCAGTGTTTTCTAGCCGAGGAACCATCAGAGGCAACTTCGGCCGCAGCAGCACTGGCATAACCCATTCTGTGCAACAACTCCCCAGAAGAGTATTTCAGGCTCTACTTTGACCCAAGTGAGAATTTTTAACTAGCACTAAATTAACTTCCCCCCCTTCTCTCCTATTTTGGGGGGTAAACAATTAGGACAATAACTCAACAATATTTTTTTTAGTTGGTTATCACAGATGAAAGATGACTGCATTGCCATTCTGAAAAGCAGACTGCCATGTAATTGCACGTTTTTTGTCCTTGTGCAAATAAGGCACAGTTTACTGTAGGCTGATTTTTCTATATGTAACATGTGGATTAGCAATTAACATTTTAATTAAAGATGGATTAACCAATATTAGGAAAATTATGTCTGGAACTGTTCAATTTAAAATCCACCATATACATACAGATAAACATATCTTTAAGTGCAAGTCATTTTCTGGTCTGTGTAAAAATGATACGATTTACAACTTTGAGAGACAGCATAATAATTTGATATTATTATACATGGAGATAACTACTGAACAAATATAAGGGAATTTTTTTTTGAGAAGCTGTATAATTACCATTAAATTAAGTGTTAGATGTTCATTTAGTGAAAGTTCTGACTGCAGTTCAAGAAGCTCTGCCTATAGACTAGTTTAATTTAGCTATGTTTAAACAGAGCATAATGGCGAAGGAGGACACACTGTTCTAAATGTAAATTGTATTAGCAACAACATATGAGATTTCTGTACTTCTTGTTCCATTTGCAGTTTTTTGCCATGAGAATAAATCACAGCGTGTTTTCTGTTCTTGTAGCAATCTTTGTAGGGAGAAGCCAGAATCCGTACCATGTGCCTTTCACTCTGCATCTGGTCTCCTTTTGTCGATGCATCCTGGGTGCTGGGTTTGCTTTTCCTGTTGTGGTTTTTTTTGGGGGGACACCTGCTAATCTCCATCTCACCTGCTTTCCAAAGAGGACAAAATTACGATCAGGGAATAAGCGGCACTAATGGCCAAGTAAGCCAAACAGAGAATCGGAAAAAGAACATAATGTGTGGAATATTTGAATCCATTTACTGGTCATTAAAATTATACAGGAATTGCACTTTCAATTCAGTCATATAAAGAAACAGGGAGAAGTACACTTACAGCAAACAGTATTATCAGAACCTGCAAAAAAACTTAAATGTTCTCATTAGCATCTTTTGAGCCAATTTGGATACAGCTGAATGATTATGCATTTATAAAAATTTAGTATACTTGGAGGTCTAGTAAATAGCATAATAAATACAATGAAGCATTGATTTATATAGCCAGCCTTTTTACTCTTTAGTACCAAGGTATTTTAGCTTACAATAAAATACTCAAAAAAAATAAATCCAGATCTTTATAGTGCACTGTTTCTGAAGCAGCAGCAAACAAAAAAAAAAATATTTTAAGATCTTTAAGCCAATTAACTTCAAAAAGGCAAAGCTTTCTGGGGTTGAATACATAGCTCCTGAGCATCTCCCTGGGTTTAATTTCACTGAGATGAGTAGTGATAAAGAGGTTTGCTTCCAACAGGTAGTGAGGTGGCAGAGCACCCACTGGTGGAGAGAGACACATGTCAGATGAGAAGTGACTGCAATAATTCACAGCTAAGCAGACAAGAAAACTGAACACCTATGGAAAGGGAATAAGTCTTTTCACCCAGGCCAATGTTTAAGGCGATATTTATATAGGTCATGTCAGATTTGAGTACGACTCCTTTCTGTGTGTCAAATTCATATATTTAAAAACTCACTTTCAAAGTTTGGAAGGAAGAGGAGACTGAACAATGAAGCTACCCATGTCTACAAAGCAACTGGAAAACACTGAGGCAGCAGAAATACATTTTAGGGCTGCTCATTTGAGTTTAAACATGACATTTTGCTATTTCATAGGCGAGCAACAGAGAAATATTCACAATACTGACTGCTTATTCTGCCACCTAAAGACTGGCCCAATATTTTCATGGAATAACATTGTTAAATAGTGGTCCAGTCTTTTGCTACTTTTTTTTTTAAGATACTAGTATCAACGTTATTCTGGACCATATTGAGGTTCAAAGCCTTGGGCTTGGAACTACCTTACCCACATTTAACCAAGCGAAAGTTGGTATTAGACAAGAACAGAGCCAGTGGAGAAAGGCAGGGATGGGACGAATTGGTTTCTGAGAGGACAGGCTTCTTTCTCGCCTACATGACTGGGGCTGGCAGCAGTGGTAAAGCAAATACAACCTCAGTGCCTGTCCAGGCATCCCAATGGCTGACACCTTTTGCATTGTGGGCAACCAAAGCAGCCCCGACTGCTGGCTTCTACACCAGCATTTGCCTCTATATTAACCTCTCAGACTCACACTGAAAGTCTTTCTGAAAAATATAACTGCATGATTTAACAGCTTTGAGATAGAGAGACATTACACACAGCATGGCTGTAGATCACAGCCTGCTGCTCTGAAGAGGCAAACGGTCGCACCCACCTACATGGCTGCATCATAATGGGAACGCCTGTATTCCTACCAGTTGCCATAGTATATAATAAACAATTTCCATCCATTGAGAAGTTCTCTGGATTTAAGAAACACAGGCCCCATACATTTCCACTGTAAACACTGTAGTGTATGTGCCTGTTCTTTCTGTAAATCTTTTGACTTAGTCCTTAGAGCATCCTTTGAGATCGCCACGGAGTTAACACCTTGTTGTTTCTTTAACTTGTCAAACCATGCATTGCTATTAACATTTCAGAAATAAAAGTAGAAGTCAACAGCACAGACTGTCAAAACCTCAGCTGCATTACTGGAAGAACAGAAATATAAAGTGCTGGTCATAAATTCCACTAAAAGGGAAGTTTTAAAATCCACTCACAGAAGTTGCTGTAATATTTGAGGGGAGAGAGGGTATTTCGAAGTGGCACATGTGCCGCCTGAAGCTGAGCTGTCATAGCAATAACCTCATTAAAGCACCCCTCTTGGGAGCGCTAACCTGTATTCTGACTGTTGGAAAGATGTCATTTATAATGGGACTTAATTCAGTTAAGAGTCAAAGTACAGTAGACTTGCAGAAAAGTGAAATTGCTAATTTAAGGAATTCACAAAGGAGCACGAACACCGTATCAAATGGCTGTAAAAAAATCTGGCTTTTGCCCTCGTCATCTTCCATTTCCTGAAACCACCACCAGTATTTCAGTCTTAGGCCTATGATTTGCAAGTTATTGGCGATTCCTCTTTCCTCCTCATCACCCCTCTAACTAGGGCTCAGGATGTGGCTCCTCTTTTCTTTTATTACCCCTACATACAAGGCATCACCATTTCATCTGCTGACCCTAATTTTCTGCGGCTCTCACACTGAGCTCCTGCCCCAGCAACTCACAACCCACAACCAACGCTGCAGCTGGATCTGCTCCACTCCCCTACTCTGCCATCCTTAAGGCTTTTCCTTCAGTGACCATCTTTCCCCCAGAATCCCCACAAAATGGGTATTCAAATGAACATTTCCATCCTTAGAAAGAAACATCTGCCGATGTCTAGAGCTGCCTCAATACGATACTCATCACTTCTGTAACGAAGTGGCTATTCAGCAACCAAATATATTAATGCATAGCTGGATTTGACTTTTAAAGATCTATGATTTAATAACTTTAATTGACAGCAATAATGCTTAAGTACAATGTTTTGGAAGGGCCTTTCAGTTTTTAAAGGCGGAAAGATAATTGTGAATGAAAAATGAAAGAAAACTGCACCGCTTAGTAAATGAGTCATTAACCTTTCAACCTGAGAGCTGCCACTGGAAGCCTGACCAGAGGGACTGCAAGAGCTCCAGCGGCTGCGAGAGATGCAATACAGTTAATTCAGTAGTTTTAGATTTCTTTTAGTTGTCTTTTAAACTATTCCAAACTTGGTCTCCATCTCCCCAAAACAGTCGCTTGACATGGCATCAACGTGTCACCAGACAGGTTTAGTTTTTTTCCCCTTTGGTAGATCTTACAGAAAAGCTGAGCTTTACGTATTCTGTGCCCATAAAATACTGTCCGCAGCATTTTAAGCTAAAAACTGAACTATTCATTTGATGCCAGTGCTTTGACCTTGAGTGACAAATCCAGAATTTTTCTTTCATGCTAGTAGTTCCCCAAACAGCAGGGGCAATCTCCATAAGGGTTGGGGAGCTGCAGCGGCACCACGGGGCAGCGCTCACAAGGGAAGCCCCCAGCCCAGGACAGGAGTCAGGAGAGGCACCACTACCAGCAAAGCACAGAAACTTTCAGGTTAAACTTCTGGAGCATCCTAGAGAAAGAGTTAGGACTCAATTCATACTGTTCTCTCTCAAGGTTGCTTGGACAAGTTACATGAAAGTTTATTTAAATCAGCTCTCCAAAAAGACAATACACTCTGTATTTTTTTTTTTTTATTAAATCTTGTACGGCGTTAATCCTCAAACTTGATTCAAACCCTTGTACAAATTTTAAGACTTGCATCTTCTGTATTTTGATCAAAGCTTGCAGTGTCACTTAGAATAACAATATAATATAGAGAACAAGTAATGAAAATGCCTGTGCAGTGTTACTTGCATAAAACGGGTTATTTACATTGGGCTACCAGTATGTTTTTAGTTAAACAGAAAGTGCTGCTCACATTTGCACTGATCTCTTAGTTATCTCACACAGACACACTTACCAAGAGATATTCCTGCTATGCTTATAAAATAAATACCAATTTTCTTCTAATCACTTCCTTTTGATTACAAAATGCAATTATTACATTCTGGTTTGTTACAACAAACCATCTCCACAGTTCAAGGTATGATTTTATCTGGTAGACATGGAGCTGTACAAGGCTTTCTGTATTTTAATGTGTTTATTTGCTAACTGTTGGCAGAGTTGTACAAGAGTGTGCTTGAAGCCAGTTCCAACTTACAGATTTTACAATAAAAAGGGAGAAATATTGGCCAGATAGTTAATTAAATGGCACTGGGACTTTTTTTCCCCCCTTTCACAAACTCCAGTTAGTATTCCAAACCTGTATTAGGTGCCCCAATGACACTGAAAACAATAAATCTTCATTTATTGTCAGTAGATTTCTAACCTGGTTGTTTTAAACAGCATGATGAACACATTTTAGCAGAATATATTAGCCGTGCCAATTTAATAAGATGGAGATTGATGGAGTCTTTCCTTTTGTTCCTCCATATGGGGCAGAGCCCAGCTGCGAGCGCTCAGGGAAGGAAATCCCTCAGGTTTTCCTTCTTCAGCAACAGTATCCTTGCCTTTTCTGGGACACAGTTTCTCCTCCCCAGGCTATTACTAGCCAGTCCTCTCCAAATCTCTGCCACTGAAATTTAAGAGTGATCTCAAGCTTTAGCCTCACCCACACAATGAGAGCGTGGAAAGAAAAGGAACCTCAGCCCCAAGGGCAATATTGCCATGCCCAAGGTCTGCTCAAGTTTCCCCTCCCTATTTTACTCATTATTTGGTTCAAAGCCAACATAAATCAAAGTCGGTTGCCTGGCCCTGGCAGGGAAAGAGGTCTGAGGAGTGGGCACCCTCCTCTGGGCAAAAGCCAGGGTACAGCCCAGGCAGGCAAGTCACAGAGGTGCATCCCTGACCCCACACTCCAGGCACAGCATCACCAGCATTGCCACCTCCAGCACAGAAGGCATTTCTGGCTCTCAGATCAGATTATCTCGCAATCAAAGGGTTACTAAGGGCAAAGATGGAAGGAAAAAGGAGAAAGACTTTCTTTCCCACTCTATAACCCTTATCATTGCCCTGAAAAACACAAATGCTTCTTTTTTTCTGAAGGAGCATGCATTTAAATGCATATTTATCTTTGCTCAAAGAACTAGCACCATCCCTGATGCCTGCCTTGCTAACCAATAAAGTTGAAGAACATGCCCATGAGCAACCCTGCTCCACCACCAGCACAGGCACAGCTGAAGCCCAACTCCAATCTTTCCTGCAGTGCTTTACCTAGTCCCAACTGTTCAGGTACTCTCCTTTAAACATTGTATTTAATTTAACAGTTTTGCAAAAGCTTGCCCCAGCCACTTCCGTAGAAAAGCCTGCAAAGGGGAGGCAGAAGGTCTAACCTTGCGAAGTATATGAGCCCCACTGGTCTAGCAGAAAGTACATGTTTTAAGTGGTATTTTTCCCCCAGGTATGGGTACACATATTGTTACCAGCTAATGAAATTCATACGCATACCTCCTACTTACTGCTTTTGAAGGATATCCTTTTGGATGTGCTGTGGTCCATCAGACTTTGACGTCTAAGAACATATTAGTCTGCTTTTTATTCCTCTTGTAATTAGAGCCAATGTTCAGGTTATTGAGAGAATTAAGATGATCAATATTAATGAGCTTTTGGACTATGTTATTAGGTAGTTTCAGCCCACAAAGTACTCTGGCTTAGTTCACCAGGGTTTTGTTTTTGTCTGTTGGTTTTAAACATTAACAGATTTCTCAGAAAAAATGGTAGACCTATCTATGCATTCAAACTGGCCAATTTTGAAAACTCAGTTTATACCAGTAATTATACACTCCTGCCCCTAAAAACAAAACAGCTCTAAAGATTAGTCTACTCTACAAAATACAGTTGAGGGATGTGCTTATGTTAAATATAGCCAATTGCTTTAAAGGGCAACGATTTCCACAGCACAAAGTTCACATAAATTTCCCCACAAGTCCCAAATGCAAACACTATCTGCAAAGTCCATATGCTTTGTATTTCACAAAAGCTTTGCAGAATACATTTAACATAAAACAGAGTTAGGTTTTACTCTTCACTTCATCTTTTTGACAGAAAGGTGTCAATAGAAAGATGCCAACAAGAAAGCTAACTGTAGCCCATGCAACTTTATTACTGAAGTATGGGGAGATTACTTTGTGCTATTAAAACATCGCTGCACTACTGCTGACTTTTTTTTTTTCTCCTTACAGTGGCAGCAATTTCTATTCAGATAAGCTGCTTTAGACCTTCAGTTATTTATCAGTGGCAAAAAAAATTCTTTAAGTCTAGAATAAGGCAGGTGAATGTAAAATACACCCACGCATACCTGAAGTCCCACAGCATGTTACCATTCATTTCTATAAAAATTAGATCCGGATCATCCATGAATTCTTCACTAATACATTCATTCCCAAAAGCAAGTGCTTCAAGGAGGCTCCTGTATTTTCAGGAAAGAAAGAAGGGAGGTTGATTTCCCCATGGTTTATAAAAGACAATACTTGCACATGCCAAACATTGCTGCTCATCTCTTCACCTATTCAGAAATACAAGCTCTTTTTGGTTCAGAAGCACTGCGAAAGTTGTTAGGGTTTTTTTTTGTACTGGACATGGCCTTTCTTGCTCCCTACCAAATAAAATAATCCTGTAATTTAACCAGTAAACCTCCCTGCCTCTCTTTGTTTCCATTATCCACTTCTAGTTTGTTTGTTTCCCTGAGGCTGCAATCCCAAATGAAAGCAGCATTCAACAGGCACCTGTATCATCAAAAGCTGTTACTCTCTGATAAGCTCTGCAGCACCTGGTCACCTGAAGTTGTAAGAGATTTTCCCAGGCATGAGGTTTTGTAAATTTGATAGGAAAAAAAAAATATATGAGATATCCTACTCGAGGTGCCAACGTGAAATGAGATGCGAACAAGGAGAATTACCACTCCGCTTGCCCACGGTATGAACACAAAGCCCATGGCCAGCGTATGCTTCTCAGGTGTCACATGAAATACAAACACTCAAAGATTTCCACTTAGGTGGGGCAACTTTTCCACTCAACATAAAACAGGATAGCAAATGGAATTAAACACAAAGGGATTTTTTAAAACTAGTAAGGGGAAATCACTTGTATGTATGCACAATCAGGCAGCGGTGACCACTTCAAGATGACCATCCTCAACAGACAGGTATTTCCTCCCCAAAATCAGAGAGTCACTACCTGGCTTCAAGAGCAAGCACTCGGCAGTGTTAATTTACTCCTAGGACCACCAAGGACATGCTATGCTAACTTTAGAAAAAAAATGGCTACTGTGGGGCTAAACAGACTGTTGATCTATTACGCTTTGACATTTTTCATTAAGATATATAAACTTGTAGAAGACACTCTCTTAAATTTGCATATTTGCATCATGCTTTTCATAGACACATAAACAGCCTTTTATAATGCACTTAAATTACTTTTGAGTTGCTGGATTAGCAAATGCAATAGAGGAGCGGAATCCAAGTTGTGCCATACCTACTAGCTCTTTAGTACTTATTTTATGCAAATGCTTTTAGTTATACTCCTAAGATTTACAGCCACATATTAAGTTCTCCTGTATTTTGAAGGAGAAATTTTTTTTTTTTTTTTACTGGTCGGCTTCAGAGCACCAGTAAACAACAGAATGGCAATCACAGGAATTCACTGTGAGTTTAGCTGTATTACAACTTTTTACAAGGCACTTTTGACACAGTGTGATACTATTGTGAGAAGACAGGCCACCAATTAATGTAAATCAGTGCGGTTTCATTGAGGAGCATTTAACGATTCTAACTGACATAAAATCATAACATGGTTCATAGTGTTTTACTCATTACTGAATACCGCTAATTGGTTAGGGGAGTTCTGCTGTTTTCAGTAAAAGAAACAATTTGTTATCACAGAAACGTATGAATTGTACCAATATTCCACAGCAAAGGTAGTAATGGCATTAGAAATATAAGCAGGTTTTATACACTCGAATGTGCTTTAAATACTTAGCCTCACAGTTTGTATTGGAGCAGTATTTCAGAATTTTGTCATCATCTGCTGACAACCATCTGCTTCAAACTTCTTACTGCCCTAAGAGTGGCCAAAATTGGGTATTGACATACAGAATGTCTACACAGAAAGGAAACTACTCACAGGACAAAGTAAGTGACAAAGGCTGGAGACCTGGACATACACGCCTAGAAATCTGGGGAAAATAAATAAGAAAATTACAGAAACCTAGATCTGACACTCTCCTGCGATATTACTGGAGATGCAGTTTGCAGGTCTCTGAAAACGTAAAAGTGGCAGATTAGCTGACACCAATTCTCCAGAGGAGTATAATCTACAGAGTAAATGGGTAATATTGTGTACTGTCAACTCCGTTCAAGTCACAGCCATTCGAAACCCGGAGAAAGAAATGTAACATAGCAAGTGCAAGCCGAGGAATTCATTCAGATGGGTCTGTACACACACGCTGACCTGAATAGCTTGCTCCAATTTGAAGAAATGTGATAATGGGCCACTTGGGTCAGGGCATAAGATTTTTGTCTGCTCAAAAAGCCCCTGGTACTCCTGGCTTTGCTGTACTTAGCAACAGTACTTTTCATGGCTCTTCCTATATATCCAAGGTTTTATATACATATGCGTATACATGCAATACATTCTCATAGAAGTGGCTTATAGCAGCCCTACACCATTAACTGCTGCAGCTCAGATTAGCCTCCAAGACACTGCCTGCAAAATACTTTCTTGCTCCAACGTAGCCTTGCTTTGTTTCTATCAAAGGTGTAAAAGCAATCCAACCTGACAAGCTGTAGGCATGGGACAGTGCTTTAGTTTTCACACTTTTGTCGTCTTGACTTGCTTCATGTCCCTTGTATATGATTTAATATTGCAACCTCAAGTGTTTTGCCTAAGACTACTATTATAAGACACTACTATGAAGAAATCATTCACTGTTCTTTCTGTAATCTGAATATAAGAATAAACCACTTGGCTTAGAACATGGGACCGAAGAAGAATGAATTCAGTTGTGCATCCTTTTTCCCCTGCTTCCAGTTCTTAACTCCCACTGCCTGCAAACATCCCTCAAAAAACAACTTCAATGTAGTTACACAAAATAAGCATATTTTAAACCAAGTGTTTCTGATGAACTTGGAAGTCAGACCAGTTTCCCTCCAGGCAGTACATGAGTATCAGCACTGGAGAACACACAGGCTTGACCCATCCCTACTTATGCTTTATGAAATACTGCTGGAAAAATAGCTACTTTAAGATAGGTCTCAAAAGAAAGTCAAGTGTGCTCATCCCTGAATAAGTCTGCAAAGATTCACAGGAAACCGATGTGCTGCATGAGAAGATACCACCTTGTTCAGATCACCAAAACCCACCAAAAGCAAGAAAAATTTTTCACAATGAAAAGTGTAGTTCTTCATCTAGAAAACTAGCAGCTTCATCTGCATTACACAGAACTACGTTTAACTAACCTAATGACTTCCAAGTAGTAGATCACACGCATCCTAGCATATTGAGCTGTCTGGAATTTCCTCTGGTTTTCTGACCTCATGAGAAGGTGGTTTCTTTGCAAAAATTGATTTTTTTAAATGATAACTTATCAATTTATCATTTATTAAAAATAGTTTATGTAATAACTCATCTTATAGAGGATTATTACAAACTGAGAAATGAAAAGTAATTGCGACTTTGATCCATATATTTTAAAATGTGGGAAATATAAAAGTGGGTTCAGTTTAAGGAACCCAGGCAAAACTGAATCAAACTTTGGAATAAAAATATTGGAAGAAATATCTATTTCTTGCATAAAAGCCATAGGACAATACAGACAATATAATTTAATTAAAGGTCCTCTAAGTAAGACTTTTCAGTGAAATTTTAATGAAGTGGCCCAGAGTGCCTTTATACTTACATGCAGCCTGGTCCTATAATCACCAAGGACAAAACAAAGAATCCATTGATTTCAGTGGTAGAGATTCAGGTCTGTAATCTATTTGTTAGCACAGTAAAACATAAATACAAACTGTTCTTCTCCAAAGAAAGACTCTCATTGGCAAATGACATACTTCCATTTCATAAACACACAGTTTTACACAAATACCAATATACTTTGGGTAAATCGCTGTGTGTTTGCATATGCAAAAGAGCATCCAACTAGCTATGATCTTACTTTGCTCTCTCCTCTTTTATCTTCACAGTATTTGCAAGCAAAAAGAGGCAGGTGTTTTGGGGAAACCTACCTATCATCTAGAAAATTACTGTGATTTTTCATTATCTTCTTGCATTAGTGTAACTTTAACTTGTATTTTTATGACTACACAACACTACAGTATTTCTCCAAAAAGGTACATTTGAACAAGGACGTATCAGAAATGGTAGCACTGTGGTACTTCCAGTGCCTTAGAATTATTCAGGAGAACTATGTTTGAGGAAAACTACTTTCCTGCATGTTAAGTGAGGTGGAAACCCAAGTGCTCTCCACCATATCACAGCCTCTGAGAATAGTATAAGTAGCAGCCCAAACTATTTGACAGTATCAGAACTGTATTTTAAAAATCACTGACAAGAATATTTTTGCTAGTTTGCAGCTAGGTAAATTAAAATCATAAAGGATTATATAAAAGTTGCATAGGTATCTTTTTGTGGGAGTGTGTGTGTGTGTTAACAGAACAGTCTTTCTCCTTGACAGAACACCTCACATGAAAAATACTGCATTTGCAAAACATTGCATCAGCATTTGTCCTGCACATGGTCTATCCCCACTCCAATATATCATTGAAAAAAACCAAAACTGCACCTTTTCACTCTCCAAGTCTTCTTTGCTCGTTCAAGGAAAAACAATAGTGAAGCTTATGAGCTGCTATTAAAAAAAAAGAGCTCTACGGTAGTGAAAACCTTGAGGATTTACACATATTCTTCTTATTCTGAACGCTTAACTTTTCTCATATAGGACTTATCCTATTACACTTGAAGCATAAGTCATTCAATAGTGTCACACACAAAAGTTACCAAGGGACGTCCTACTGACAAACAGGCAATAGAAAGTCCAAAATACATTGATATGCTCAAGAAAAGGAAATAGGTACATTCTTATTTCCCAAGCGAAGCTGAGTTTCAACAGTTTAGCTCCTCTAGAAGGCCACATCGCTCAGCAGGAAGCAGCACGCGAGGTGTTCAGGAACATCCGGCGGGCATCGAAAGCGCATTTCAGGATTCAACGTACCATATCTAGAACTCGTAATACTGTAATCTCCATTTTTCCACCTCAGAGAATTAGACTGTATTTCTAACTGAATAGAAATAAAAACCTCAAAGTGCACCTCACTTCCAGGCTGGCATTACATCATCTTTAAAAAGCCCTATTACTTAGCAGTACACTCTACATATTGCAGTGTTTTGTTATTAATACACCATTGCAATTTATTACAAAATGGTCAATAAAAATGTGGTTGCTAAAGAGACATACAACCTTCTTTCTAGCATCCAGCTCTATCCTCAGATTGGTAGGGTTCATAAACACCACACATCGAGCCCAATTCCAATTCTACATTTACATACTGCTTGGGAAGCAATGACATATATAATAACAAAATATAATAGACCCATATAACACTTTCCAGGTACACAGAAAGATCTTATTCCTGCTATGAGGATCTTACAAATTAAATCAGATTAATAATATAGTGAACATATTACTGGCAAAAGCATGTGTTTGTCTCTCTAATGATCCTTTCCAGTTCCTATTAAATCTAATTAAAAGGCATTGACTGAGTTTTATTGGAATTCCATTACCGAGGTCCAATCCTGCTTGCACGCAGCCTGGCACCCACGGGAAACGGCCCTTCCCCGGCCCACGGAGGCTCTGGAGCATCCTCGCACACACAAAGCAAAGGCGCCCTGTCAGCGGGATCACGGCTGGGTTGGGTGGCTGATTTTACAGTAACAAGTCCTGGTTATTTCACTGAACCAACTACCAAAAAAAGGAAGATCCTGCTTTACAGTACTAGGAAGTTTTGATACATCTTGGGAATTTTTCGCATTATGGTCAACAACTGACTAGCTAGCTGGAATATAACTACATTTACAAATATTTTCATCTTTTCAACAGATAGAATTTAAGGGCAAAAAAATCAACTTGTTTAATTAAAAAACAAACTAGTGGGTTGGACAGAAGGTGCACAGTCATTATTTGAGTAATTATATTTAAAAAATCCAATTAGTTCCTAATTGCACTTACAAATTTAGGACCTAGTTCTGCAATTTCTACACTTAGCCCAAACTCACACTAAATACAGACTCAATAGTCTGCATGACTTGCATAAAAATAGCCAAGTTCTGATATTTTCATCTTCACTGTTCATCATTAAGAATGTTTTGGGTAAGTGCAATTAAAATGAGTTCTCTAAGCAAAATTTTTTTAATTGCATTTGAAGGAACAAGACTATTAAAGAACAGATTAATACATAAAAACTAGGAAAAAGCAACGACATGCTGGGATTCAAAGTATGCTACTGTAACAAAAACAATGTTCTACTATGTAAATTCCTAGCATTTCTACAGATAGCCATAATTCTAAATTCACAAATTAAAATTACATACGTCCTTTTGAGTCAATACAATAAAGAGAAACCTATTTTCTTCAACCGCAAACACCACATAAAGGGACCTGCAACAAGGCACTACAGGAGCACGCGCTTCCAAGCTGCAGACTGAAGTCAACATGAGTTTTGCCACTTTCTTTAAATGGAGAAAGACTGGGGTCCATATCAACCTTAAAGGTACGACATATGCTCAAATTTGCACAGCGGCAGTCACGTAACACCTCAAAAGAACCACTCTGTGAAGTAAGAGCTTTTCTCTAAGTCTTTGGATGACAGCTACTTCAACCTGCAGGAGTATCAGCAGAAACTCTACGATCAATTAGTAAAAGGTTTGCTACAAAACAAGTTTACATATAGTCTTTTCACATCAAACACCTAGTTTTGAATTTTAAAATGCATTTTACCCTTTTAAATAGTTCGTGTGTTTCTACCACTTTTCATTATACTAAAGCTCTCCAAAACCACTGAACTTGAAATAACAGCCCGGGTAAGAAAGAATGTGCATGTCAGTTCACAGAAAACCACACACACAGTTTGCTCAGACTCCAGAAGTGTCAGGGTTTTGTGCATGCAATCACATACTCAACTGAGGACATATAAACATCACTGATTACCTGTAAAACCAGTCATTGAAATTGCACTTGTGAACATCTCCCACAATTTTTGTCTTTAATTACCTCTTATCACATATCCTTCTAACCACTGTCCTAAATTCCTCGACAATTTTCACCCTCCTCTGTAATTTTGCCTCTCCAATGATACGTAAGTTCTTAAGTAATATTGTTCTTTGGAATAAATAAATGGCAATGACACTGTGACCTTGGAAGCATCTCTTTTGTATGTAAGATGCTAATGCTTATTATCTAGGTTCAAGACAAACTTAAGTATGAGAACATACGCCTCTGCAGTATAGCACAGAAACAGCTTTTTTTTATTTTGAGAATACTTTCCAATGGATGGCCAAGCTGGAGCTCAGTCTGGTGAAGTACAGCAGTGCCTGGTACACCCAGTTTCAAACATTAAGCTACTAATAACGAGATAGTTGTAAAGTTTCCTGATGTAGTCACTGTTGCCTGCTGTGACACCTTACCAGGGAAGGAAGACCATCAGCAGTCATCACAAGGAGACAGATTTATTTCAGCTGGTTTGTGTTTCTGCTACCAGGGTGAGTAATCCAAACTCACATCACCTGAACCTTAAACCTGAAAATTCCGTTTCAAAGTAATTTGTTTCCAGCCTTCACTTAAATATGGTCAAAGGACACTGTGAAAACAATAAATTCCCTGCTAAGTGGAATAAAGACAAAAGTTTTGGAAGTGTTTGTGACTCCAGAGAGGAGTAACGTTCATGAAAATTTGTCTTTCCTTCTTTAAAACAGCTTAAAAATTACAAAAAAAAAAGAAAAAGAAAAAATTGAATGTGCGATTTGCCATCGCTCAGGGAACTTGAGTTTTAAGTTATCTGACAACATCTTGCTATTCGAGTATGAAGTCTTCCTTTACAGGACCTCTTGCAAGACATGGCTGACGAGCTGTTTCATCACACCAGCACGTGAACAACAGATTCGAAACACTAAAACTGCATGTGAAAGAGTCGGTAGCAAGACAGCACTTCAGTGCTGCCGACAGAAGCGATCTGCCACCAAAACCGAACACAAACAAGCCAGCAGCTTCACCACAGACAGTAAGTCAATTAATAACGAGCAATGCACTCATTAATACTACTGTGGATATGCATTTCACTGACAACACCACACGTCTGTGAAGATTATCCAAATCAAGCTCCTGTTATCCGGGGCATCTACGCAATTTGGACAACCTCTAGATAATCGTGCCAACTAGTACAGTGGATTCATGTAATGCCGTTCCACAGCAGCAGAGACACAAAAACCAAACGACTATCGCAAAAAAGGGGCGCAGGAGCCTAGGTATGAAGCCAAGGTGAAGCTCCAAGGCTGAAGAGAGCTGTGGGAAGGAAATAAGCCCACCAGAGCCACAGAGCACCTTCAGCTCAAGTGCTCAGGAGGTGGACGTGAGACCTGTGAAGTTCCCCTGCACGTCTTTAGGGAGAGCAGGTAACAAATGCAGTCTTCTGAGCTTCGTAAGCTGTTGGCAAGGTTTTTCTCAGGCTTATGAAATTCATTTATTGCAACAGTTGCAACTCCTTCACAGGATAACTCCAAGGGAATCTTGCTCCATGAGCTTCCTCAGGAAGAGACTGACTGAAGCATAAGGAAATCATACCTCTTCATGGCTTAAATGGCACAACCTCAACTGCGGGACCTCTCCCTTATCCTATCATCCTCCTGGCTGGATTCCTTTCTCCTCACTTCCTTTTTCCATCTCATGTCCAGCTCCTCATCTCCATATCATTTTCTCTTCCCAATTTTTTATATATATATACACACATATATGTATATAAAAATACAATTAGAGTGCTTGTAACCTGGCTGAGGACAGACCTGATAGACTGGAAGAATTTCACTGTATTTCAAACCCAGAGAAAAGGTTTAGATAATTCAAACTTTGGTAGGGCTTCCCCCCCCTGCTTTTTTTTTCCCTGGCATTATCCACTGGTCTAATAGAAGGTGTTACCTCTCCCTACAGCACCTCACTAATATTTTATATTACCATGGCTACCACAACACTGCTATTAACACAACCCATGACATTTTCCCAATTCTCTTACTACCAATGGTGAGCCTCAGTGCATTCCAAATTTCAGTGCCTTTCACATACATTAAGCTTAGCATGCTCCAGTGACTCAGAATTTCCTCCTGTAAAGGAAAATCAGCTTGGTATGGTCAATAATTTTTGCAGTGTATCATAAAGTTTATCTGATGTGCAAATGTAATTCTCTTTCTGGATGCCTTACCCTGAATTCCTTTTAGGTTGAGACCACTTGACATTTTTTAAACAAAATGCCTTTTAAGTCCTAATTTGTACTCCACTCGGTTTTGATAAGACATGACATTATGATATGATGAGTTAGTTGATTCTAAGTAAATTTGATTTATCCCACTTTTTGGGCTGGTATGATTTACAAGGATGTTGCCTTTTAAGATGGGATTGATTTTAATGTAAGCTGACAGCACGGGGTTTTTTTGTGAAAGACTAAATCAGAGCAAGGTAACTATGAAAACAAAACAAAGGGAAAATGAAGCAAAATTCAAAAACCAGAAATTAATATTCATGAATAATTGGCACCTGCTTATCTCCATCAAGGAAGACAGAGTGACAAATCAGTTTCCAGAACAATTCCACAAAATGTTTGAAAGTTTGATTTTTATTCATAAGATCAGATGCACACTACAGCTGCTGAAATGTAATCTGACCATTTTGTGAATACCATGGAAAGTTCTTGAAATATTTTCCCTCAAACAAGCAGCATCACGACCACGAATCTTCATGTATCAAAGTAAAAGCATATGTACCCTTCATAAAACTGAAAGATTTTCTAAGAACCTTTCCTATCTGGCTGTTCAGGTGCCATTATATTGAATACCAGCCTCATCTCTTTGCAATATCCTTGTACCTTATGATGCAGTGTTTTAAACATGCAAGTTTGTGATGCTGCAGCAATACTTTTCTCTTTGATAGGCAGTTATTTCTCATTTTTACAGCATGAATCACCTATGTAATTTTGATAGCTAGGTGGGAAAGGGACCGGAGAGGTTTGGTAGTTTGACTGAAGCAGAAATCTATACCCCAGACTGACTATCTAGAGGCATTCGCACTCACTCAAACGAGTTGTAAGCAGTTAGTAAACAATTTAGTAGGCAGTGTGTACACGATGGAGAGGAGCCGGATGTCTAACAGTGAGAATTCAATGCTTTATAGAGTTATATTTCTACTGAAATCTACCTAAATCCTCACAGACTGGGTACAACAACATTCAGAGCAGTCTCATTCACGAGACCATGCAGTTTTGAAGCTGAAGGGCTACAAACAAGCCGACAGGCTATTTTCTAATTAGCAGTGTTTTCTACAGCAGCAAGAAAACCTGAGTCAGAGCAGCACACTGCCATTCCCGCACCTGAGCGGAACAGAAGGGGGACTTAGTCTGTACTTAGAAAATATTCAATTCAAACACCTCCCAGGAAAATAAGAGAGGTCTGGTAACGGTACAAAATGCGACAAAAAACCCTGAGACTAACTCCGGCAGGAGGACCGCTCCCCTCTTTGATCAGAGACTTCTTCTGAGGAGAAAAAGAGTTGCAACTTCTGAAATTTCCCACACCTCGACTAAGAGGGTCCTGAGCTCCTTCTCCCTCACCGGCTCTACCGAGCTCAGCAGCTACCCGCTGCCTAAATACAAGTTCAGCTATTAAGTGGGTGGCAACTTCGCAAAATTAAAGGCAGGAACTTTTGAAATACTCGGGAAAGCGGAGGGCATCGGCCCTTTCTGCGGTACCTCGCCGCCCAGCCCCGGGGTTTGCTCGGGGAGCCCCCCCGGCCGGTACCGCTCCACAGGACGCGCCCGCGGCACTCGCCAGCAGCAGGTACGTCCGCTGCCAGGGGGGACTGGACCCCCGCAATTAATGCCCGCGTTGCTTTCTTACAGCGAAGCGGTAATTTAGAGCCGGTGCGTTCAAGCCGGATCACTGGGGGGACATCCCTCCCTCTCCCCCCCCCCCCCCCCCCCCGCTGTCCCCATTTACTTGTCGCCGCTGTAGGGCTCGCCCAGTTCTCGTTCCGCCGAGAGCCGCAGCCCAGCACGGCGCTCCCGGCACCCAAGTTTGCACGGAGCGCTCCGCGTCCGCGCTCGCCCCACGCAGCGCGGAGGGGGGGGGGGGGGGAGGCGCGCAAGGCGTCGCAAAACTTCCCAGGGAGAAGCCGGCACCGGCGGAAAGTTCAGCGGGCGGCGCGGAAGGGGCGAGCCTCCCCCCCCCCCCCCGGCGCACCTGCTCTGCGTTCCAGCCGCCGACGCGCCTTACCTCCGCTGGCTCCCGCTGCCAGCGCCTCGGCGACGGGCGGTAATCCCCAGAGCGTCGCCAGGGCCAGGAGGAGCGCGGACATCGCGGCGACCGCGCCGCGGAAGGAAGAAGGGAAGGAGAGAAGGAGCGAGCGAGCC
Organism: Gymnogyps californianus; assembly: GCF_018139145.2. Lineage (NCBI taxonomy): Eukaryota > Metazoa > Chordata > Aves > Accipitriformes > Cathartidae > Gymnogyps > Gymnogyps californianus. The sequence goes on from NC_059477.1 coordinate 39,043,501, forward strand.
TCCCTGCCTGCCTCCCTGCCTGCCGCGGGTGCGGAGCGGCGGAGCCTCTGCGGGAGCCGCCGCCGCGCCGTCACTTTTCAACGCGGAGCGCGGCTGGGCTCGCCTCACGCAGCGAGCGGGCAGCGCGGGGCGCCGGCGGCCGGCAGCGCCGCGCTCCGCCCCCGCCCCTGCCCCGCCCCGCCTCGCGCCGCCGGCCCGCCCCCCCCCCTCCCCGCCCCGCACCGCGCCCGCGGAGCGCTAAGCGCGAAGCCGCGGCTGCCACTGACCGGCGGGAAGCGGCTGTCGGCCTTGTCTGTCCCGCCGTGCTTGGTTTTTGGTTGGTTTTGGGGGGGGATGTTGGGGTTTTATTTGGTTTTTTTGGTTTGTTGGTTTTTTTTTTTTAAGATTTGAGGCTTTTTTTTTTTTTTTTTTTTTTTAAATTCCCAAAGACAAACCTCAGGAAGGCTTGGGTGGCACGGCGGGTGAGTCAGCAGAAAAAAAAGAAAGAAAGAAAAAAGATAAAAAAACCCACAAACCCTCGTGCCTTCGGCAGCCGTGGGGGTGAACGTGCCGTGCGCAGGCTACGTGCTGCTTCCGTCTGTGAACAGAAAGTTGACATCCAAAGCAGCCCCGGTAAAGTTGGCTTCAGTTAATGGCGCTTCTTGAAGTACATCTGAGCAGGCAGCGAGCTCACGGTTTGTATTTGTTCCCCGCTCTGCGCGGCGGAATCGTAGCTCTTTAGGTAAGCGTATTACTTTGAAATTGTCACGTCACACAAATGTGGTTTGCTTATCACGTTTCCACATATTTTTTTTTAAAACCAGGCCCGTTAACAGATGAAGCTGATAAAGCTTTTACATCATCCTTAGGCATTAGTTTTCTCCAAAGGCAGCAAGGTGCTAAAATTGACTGCTGAGACCTTTACATTTCAAGGGTAAAGCCTCAGTCCTTTTAACTTCGTGTTTATATTCCCCAACACAGAACCTAAATACCTTTTATATGAAGCGGTACAGCCAAGAGACTTCCAGGGGCAGAAAGACCAGGCGATGCTGAAGGACGGAATAATACACAACCTAGGAGAAATATGAAATATTTAATTATTTCTGTTGAAAAGGGGGAAGGACCCTGCGGTACGGTTGCCCAAGAACTGAAAAGCCCAGTCCTGGTGCCGGGGACTCCTCTGAGGTCAGGCCCTGGCAACACTCACCGAGGGTTACTGGTAGCTTTATTACTGCAAATAATTTACAGCTGAGGGGAAAAATCCAGTTGGATCAAATTCTGCATTTATCTACTGTCTGTAAAGCCTAGGTAATTCCCCTACAGTCAATTAGTATTTATACAGCCATAACTGAGCAGAATTATAGATCCCAGTGTAGAAAACCTTTGCTAATACAGAGATGAGCAGATCTGAATTAAGGGGGAAAAATCTGGCAGTGTCCATGGTCTTGGAAATCAGTTGCTTTTATAACCAAAATGAAGTCATGCTGAATGTCACACGGAAACATTATTCCACCACGTTTACAGATGAGGTTGCTTTGCGTCCTTCTGTAAACCACCAGAGCCACCTATATGGCTCTTAATGCATTAATTATGATTTTATTTGAGCAACCTTTTACATTTCAAATATGAAAATATGTAGATGCTAGAGCCAAATGAGAAAATGTGTGAAGGAAAACCAGGGAATTCCAAGTTGTGAGGATCTCCTGCTTAAATCAGTGACATTTCCCATGTGCCAGGACTGTCACATGGTATAAAGAAACACATATTTGCAAGTGAACGTGCTGTCCCTGTATTCTTGGGATACGGAACTATCTTTACGGAATGGTCTTCTTTCATCTTGAGTTCTTGCATCTTCTGCAAAAGTTTCAAGGTCTGCAAGGTTACAAGTGGTCATGCTTTTCCCTCAAACGTTACCTGTTAATTGGCGAGCTGCCTTTTCGTGCCTTCTCACAAAAACGCCTCTACTAAAATCCTGTTTTCAGCCATCTGATGGTTTATTTCTAATTTGTTCCTTTTCAGTCTTATTCCATACTTATTTAACAACAGTCCTCACTCCTCTTCTTGAATAATTTCCTTTCATGATACGGTGCAATTTGCTGCCCATTTTAAACATTAACATTTATGAGAGTCTTTGAAGAATTAGTTGATCTTGCTTTCAATACTGCAGATCACACATGCACCTAAACTTATTAAAATATTTAAATAATACTTATAATAAAAGTCAGTGGCCTCCTTGTTTACAGGACATAAAGTGTCAATATGGAGTATGCAGTCAGAATTATGACTAAAAATGCAATTACCTGTAAGTAATCATTTGTCAAATTGCTGCCTAAAAATGTAGCTTGCTTTAAGATAGCGCTATGGGGCGATAATTATCATAGAAGCCTGGTTTTAAAATACAGGCTGTTGAACAAATAAAAGTTGACCTTTGATAAATCATTCTCCTCAGCTTTATTTCCATTAAACATCACTCGCTATGAAGTGATGGGACGATGGAACATCTCTATATGATGGGATGGGACGACTTCAACAATACAGTAAAAATACGTAGGAGTAACCAGCATTCGCACATCTCCTTTCCACCTCAAAAAAAGGCAGCACCAAGAGCTGTATGAAAGTGTTAATGTATATCTTCTATGAATAAACCTAAAAATGTTTGCTGAAGTGACCAGAGACAGAATCCAAGCCGGTATCTATACGTGTATTATGATCCAAATGCTTTAAGTAATTACCTGCTGTATAACATGCTTTTTCTGTACCTCAGACCTGAGAAAAAATAAAGGAAATGGAGATTTTAGCTGGATACAGTTTCTGCGTTTCCAGCCTCCCTGCTGTTGTGCGTATGCACGCAACTTCATTCAGGTTTCTGCGTGGTGGGTGAACATCAAGACATGCAGGACTAGTGGCAGATACACAGATCAGGAACCAGACCAGTTTGTCGAATATTTGTTGAAGTCTCCAGCCACTCCTATTTGAAAGAACCGAACCAGAAGCACCGGGGCGTTGAACTGAGAGCGGATACGGAGCAGAGAGACAGAAAGGAATTGAGCGTGTAGAAATGTCTTTTCCTTGCTACGGCCAAAAAAAGTTCATTGTATAGGAGACTAGAGCGAAGTACTTGCCGGACAGAAAATTCAAAGTTTACAACTCCTGTTAGAGATCTGTTTGCTCCTACGGTGTTTTATAACTTCTTCCTCCTGATCAGAGTTATTACCACTGACAGGTTAAATAAATGAATTCATCAAGCTATAGAATATTATGAAATCTCTTATTGAGATAAATTAAACAAAGTAGAACCAATCATTTGTACTCGCTGGTATAACACAACACAGGAATATTAATTATCAGGCAAAGGTAATTCTGACATTAGTCACCATGAAACTACCTCGATTGCATCGCTGAAAATTGGGTTATGCCGTTACTTATTTTTTGTATACCAGCCATGGCCTTTGAGTAGGCGCGTAAGTAGGTAGGGATGGTCGCATCGACGATTCCCCCGCTGCCCGATGTGATAGAGGGTGAGTTAAGGGATGCTGCGGATGCGGGGCGGTAGGTACGAAGGTTGCTGGCGATGTGTGCGGCCCTTTGGAGAGCATCGCGGGCGCCCAGCCGGGTTGCTAGGGGATGGTGCTGGCAGCCAGTCTGAAGGCAGTCGGGTGCCCTGCCTTGTCCCACCAGATAGAGAAAAGTTGCCAGGCAGCAGCTGACACAGGAGCAGAAAGAAGGAAGAAAGTATTTGAGAGGAGCGAGAAGGGAAGAAAGACCAAAGATTAAAAAAAGAACAAAAAAACCCACCCGATCTGAATTCAGGGTTTTGCATTACAAGCTATCCCTGCTGGAGAAAACATCCCTAAAGGAATTTTTCATTACTGCAGTGCAACAGTGGTTTCATTATTAAAGACTTTCTGAATGTGCATCTTCAACAGCTGCTGGAAAAGTTCTTCATGTGTGAGCTGTAATGTGTATATTTGCATACCAAGTGCCATAGATGGAAATTGCTGCCTGGCATTCGAGATATTTTGGCATGGCTTTAATACATAAATTGGGAGGTATTAAAAAACACATGAAAACGGATCAGTGTGAAGACTTGCCTCACAAGTGCAACAATAAATGGGACAAGAAAAAACCAAAGTACTAAACCTGGCAACCATGATCTTGATCTATTCCCAGTCTCCATCTTCCGGCTATTGTAAAGAAATTCCGTTATATCATTTTGCTTGCAAATGCTTGAGAGGTAGTACTGGACCATATGCCAGTTCAGGTGAAATGCAATGAACTGATGCAAGTCTGCTAAAGACAAGGCAGCTAAACGCCAGCTTAGGGTACCCAGACATCTGCTTGGGACAAGTGACATTTTGCAGCTAACTGGATATGCTTTAGTGAAGACATCAATGGGAGATCTTAATGCTGATTGCAAGGTTTGTTTCTCATAAAAATAGGCTCATAAAAGTTATTAGAACAGAAAAGGACTCATCACCTTTTGAAGTCTGTTTAAAGGACAATTTCGAGAAAAAAAAAAAAGATCTCTTTCAAAAGAATCTTTCAAATTATTTTATTACCCAATAAATTAAGTTGCTTATATGAAACAGACAAACGTCCTTACCTGGCATCCTGCTGTACTCAGCGGTGCTGCACCAACGTGCAGGGAGAGATCAAATTTATTTCCAATAAGTGGAGTAGAAACTCCTTGTCCAAAAAAATAATGTTTATGGCTGATGCTGAGAAAAAGTGTGAAAAGTAGAAAAAAGAGAGAAAAATATCTGGTTAAATCTGTTTTAAACTCCTATGGTAAAATTTGTGTCCAGACCATGTGGCACATTAACCAGTTCAAAGTACTTCTTTCTCCAGTTTATCCCAAAATAAATATACTCTGTAGCTCCAAGTACTGTAATAAAATTACCTTTGTTTAATAAAATGTGATTTTCCAAGAGAGCGGACATCTTGAGTTCATCTCACAAATACCCATGAGCGCATCCTTAAAGTTAAACCCAAATTTATTCTACATCATTAGTCCTGAAGGTCCAGTTACTGAAATGATTGAGATTTGGACACCTAAGTACCTCTACAGTACTACCAAAGGGTGGCAGAGGTAACCAGTCCTACCAGTAGTAACTTTGGATTAATTCCATAGTTTATAACATTCACGGAGCACCTATTCAGAAATCTACAGGAAAATTGCCTAAGGAGAGAACTCATCCTTTTTTTATTAGATCTTAATGCAACTAATTTATGAAATTTTCAATTTCATCGTGTAAGTGTTGTGAAGTAAAATGTACAGCTTCATCTACCTCTTTTATTTCCTAAACACAGCATCAGGAATAACCTAGTGGGATCTTTTTCAGTGGTAACGAATGATTAAAATAATAATAATACATAATGCATAATGTCATTCGACAGAAGTCATTATCCATTTCCACAATCTTCTATTAGGTTTCCATGTTTTACTGCTCTCAAGGAGCGTGTATTTGCCATTTGCCAGAAGCACAGAAACTAGAAGGAATATTTAAAAAACAAGTATTTTTTTAAGACTTACATCTGGCGGTACTGAAATTGGAGAGAATTCGTGCCACTTAATAAGTATTGTAAATGGATCCCATTATGACACATATCAATCATGTATTCACAATCGTGCAGCATATCATGAAGAAAAAGATGGTACACCACACAAATATGTGTGCCTGTACTGACAAACCTGGGAAGCTCGTGGTTATCTAACATGCCCTGGAAATACATAAATCACTTCTCCTTTCAACAATAAATCAATTATAATAGATTTATTTATTATTAAAAAAGTGAAGTTGCCACTATCTGTTGTATATCAGCTCCACATACAAAAAATATCTCCGTTTGGAGCAAAGCAGTGATATCACTTCACATTTCCTGATGTTGTGGGGTGATATTATAAGTGCTTTTCCCAAGGGAAGTGCTCCCTTTCCATCCCAGACATACCTCCACATTGCTTGATTCATCAGCGTTATAAACTCATAGAATTTCCCCTTCTTGATAAATGTTGGACACATGCATTAGTGAAGAAGCCTGTACGAACGCTTTCCTTCTGGCACAACTTTCTATTCTACAGAGAAGCCGAATTTTATTACTTAGCTGGGGTTTAGCCCTATGGCTACTGGTGCATTGTACCAGCCTGCGTCCCAGCCCGATTGCACTGCAGCGGCATCAGTGCCGCCTGGCCAGGCATGAGAGCTTGCGTGCGTAACTGTTTACTATCCAAACTTCCTTTAACATTTCCTGTAGGAGAAATTAGTAGTATTTACCAGTTTGAGATGTTTGGAAAATTATCCTGCCGACAGCTATTATATTCACTTTTACAGTATCTTCCTCCAAAACCTGTCGGAACGAAAACTTATGGGTCTGCATCACAGCATTTGAAAGATTAAATGAGCCTTCCCCCCCACTTCAAAGCAAATTATTGTGTGATGGCAGCCAGGTGCCATAGCAGGATTTTCATTCTGGTTTTGGGCTAAATCTGATTAATCATAAAAGAGATCAAATAAAGGAACATCTGGTACAACATTTTTGCCATCAGATAAAGGCTTTACGGTAGCAGTCCAAATGACTGCTGTGGCAAACAGCCATGACTACAATAGTAGGCAAAATTTTCCTTCATGGCAAGAAAAATTAATATTTTCAAAAATAATTTGAGTAAATAATTGTTTCACTCCATAAAATCAAGAGCAGAGCGTGTGATTGTCATTAAAGTTTAAAATAACCCCCAAAACTCAGTAGGCGAATAATAATTGTATCTACCATTGAAACATAATGTACCAGGTACCTTGTTTAGAATTAAAAAAATGCAGACAAGCTCCACAGTCTACACGATGCTTTTACGCTTTTAGCATAATCAGGCTCTGAATGTCGTTTAAATGCACCTTTTAATATCACGTTGTCTTTCGTCGGGGAATAGTAAGGCTGCGACAAAAATTGTTTTAGTTTATTTTACTCACTTTCGTTCTCTGTATAGAAGGTAATGTGAAAATGTGCCCCAGGGTCTGCCCCATTCCATC